>NC_135999.1:4285525-4590525 GCF_048128805.1 Centroberyx gerrardi | reverse complement strand
AAGCAACACACACACACACACACACACACGGTGAACATTCAAATACACAATCACAAATTTACTGACACACACACAAACACACCTAATTACAGCCTAGCCAGCATGATGCCGAGCTCTGCATTATGTTGTATATCACCGGTGGGGAGAGGGGTTTCCCTACTGAGCACATCAAAACAAATAGTCCCAGCATGTAAGCAAACGAGCAGACGTTGGGAAAGCTTTTCGTTTAACTGAAGTTACAACATTTGTGGGTTCTGGAACTTTTAAAGTCTCCGGTGATTCGAGTTTCTGGTCGTTTACTAAAAGCTGGATCAGGACGCATTGAGAATGGTTCAGGTTTTGGCGCTTTCATTGGCAAACTCTTTCGAGATATAGATGTGTCTGGACCTGTGCTATGTTGCACACGTTGATTATGATCTCATTCGAGCCATTTAACACCGTTTGATGACATATGGCTAGAATCTTCTTGTCCAATAAAAGTCAGTTAATTACAGAGATCATTTGCCAAGAAGTGGATATTTAAAGACTAGGAATCATCTAGGGGTTATGCTGTTCCAAAACCTCTTGTAAAAAGGCTCATATCAAGTTATCAAGGTTGTATCATACTAGCACTTCACTAGTTAACACAGCTTGAGAGCTGATGTCTTACTCAGCAAAGACAACATGACTGATGTAAAACTCTTCAACAAATTAGCTGATTGGTTTTACTTATTTTTGATTTGTATATCTAATCAAAGCAGTACTGCCGTTTACTTTGATGGAGAGTCTTTAATGTCTAAGCTCATCCTTGATTAGGATGCTCTTGTAATCTTGGAACAACAGATGTACAAAGTGTTGTGCTGTTTTTCAATTTGGTTGCCTGCTTTCTGTGTGCTGTGGTGCAACGCAAATTGCCTCTCCGAGGACATTAAATTGTTCTAAGTTTAATCTCCTCCTCTTCCCTTCACTCTGCGTGCATGTGAGATAAACAGGGCAGTGCGATGCGGAGGTGTGTGTCGTGCAAAGCACCGTCTAGGAGAGAGAAAGGAGAAGTGAAATAGCCGACAAGACAGTGACTGAGCGTCTGAGGGTAAGAACACAGGTAGAACTAATTTGGATTTCCTCACTCAAAATGATTGAGCAAAAAAACAGAGTTGAGAAACCTTGTCCTCTGACTTAACCTTGTGGGTATAGAGCCTGCAATTACAGCACACAGCAATTTAAGGAAGGGTGGGCTACTCAGAGAAGAGTAAATTGTCTGCATTGATTTATAACTGGAACGTAAAGCAGCTGCAAGTTGAAATAGCATCACTATAGGCTAAGTAGACAGGGACTCCCTGTCTTCTGTAGATGGTAGTTTCCAGTTGGGTGGGCCATGCACTCTAAGATCTAACACACACACTCTTAAGGCCTTGGTATAATGGCTGCAGAAGCTAAATTTGTCAGGTTCGTACAGACAAAAGGACACATTTGAGCATGACGTGCCACATTAGCTTCAGACTCTGCTGTGCGCAGGCTTGCTGCCTGAACAAGTCCAATTCTTTGCACAGCAGTCCCAACTGTGTGACCGTCTGCAGCTGGCCTGAAATATCACAATTGCTTGTTGTTGCCTTATGGAAAAGTGTCTCCATTTCCTTTTCCAGTTCATTGCTTTTGTTTACAGCTCTGTGCTAACATCTCCTGCTAAACTAGTTAAAAATGAATCATTTCGAGGCTCGGCTCGCTGAGCTCGTTAGAGGATATCTGCACCTTCATGACCGATCAAACGGCTTTGAAATCCTCATATTCCCTCAGCCGCCTCTGTCGCTCTTTCATCGCAGCCACTGTTGTTGTTCTCTGAGTTTTGTCACCGCTATTTCCCGTTTCCCCTCTTTAATCTTCATGCGCCCCCACTGGCGCGGGGTGTTAAAAAACAATACGAAGCCCGCACCGAATATACACACATTTGTATGCGGTGCTGTGTTCAGCTGCGTTTCTGTTATTGGGCAAGTTTGACTTTGTTGTTAGTATACTGTCGCTTTTATGGCCTGCAATAAGGCTATTGAAACACTGTTACTTTCTTTTTATCCTTACTAGTTATTACATTATTAGTCAATATTATTACATCGTCAGCTAAAAAATGTTAGACCCCTTATGGTGCAATAATCATCAAACTAATCTGATGTTATTACATTGTACAGGAAAGTATTAGATTAACAGGTTTTAATACATTTGACTCATTTAGAGGGACATTTTATGACATTTTGACTGGTTATTACATTATGCAAAGCTTCTAAAAGAGCTGATATATTGGTTCAACCTAAACCTACACCGTCTTGGTACTTTCCGTTCTCTGTTCACTGTAACTGTCATAAACAAATTATTCAATTGCCAAATGAGGCTGTACCATCAACTCCCCTTTAAAAACAAGAAGGAGAAACTCCAGTCTGACTAAATGGTTACTAAACGCTTCTAGTCATACCTACTGGTCAGTGTGTCAGTTGGGAGTGCGCTCAGTGACAAGCAAACATACACACAGAAATGAGATGAGTACTTAGGTATGGAATCTACTAACTAACATCAAGATTCAAGCCGCTGCCAAGACAACATGGTCAGAAGCAGTCTGTCTCACAGACACGCTGACTTTATCAAGTGGTTACGGCAACAACAACAACAAAAAAAAAAAGGATTAGCCCTCCTAATCCTACAGACTGCAGTAGTAGAGAGAAGAAAATATTTCTTGGGTCAAATCTAGATTAGCTTTCCAACCCATACTAAGTCTAGACCCGCAGGAATTCCCAAATTTCTTCATACCGAGGATTCGTGAATTTCATTTGTAAACATCTGTAGACAACAAGAAGTCAGAGCACAGATTCTACGAATCCAGCTGCTACGTATCACCTACCTTGATCTGATTTATTTCAGTGGAGGCGATGCTCCTTTGCTTCCCACAAAACACTTTGCTTTCTCCCCATGATATAATCCCCCAAGTTACCTTGACCTCTCCACCCTGCTTCGCTTCTCTCCTCCTTCCTCTGGATACTACGCTTCCACAGACTCTCCTTCTCTCACTCTTAATGGGAAAGTGTTTGTTTAAAAGGTCCAGTGCAATGATTTCAACTAAGTCAGGAAAAGTTTGATGTTGATTTCTAACACAATGAGCATCATTGTTTTCAGTGTTTGATGGTTAGGTGGTACAAAGCCTGTAGGACTGAGTGAGAGCCGAACCTTTCACTGCAGGCCAATATTTCTGTTTTTGGGGAACAAATATCCAGTGTTGGAACTTCAGCTCCCAGCGACAATGGAGGCACAGAGATTTTGCCTAGTTTGGCGAGTAGCTGGCTGCCTATTGTCTGACAGACTATGGGACACCTGATTAACTATGCATACTGTTGTTCATCTGTTGGAGAAATCTGAGGGAGAATTTCTCAAAGGGTTCCTGCTAGTTGCAGGCTAAATGGGAGAGGGGGAAACAGAACAACAAGACAGGAATAAAGCAGAGAGGAATCTTCCCCAGCTCAAACCGCTGCCATTACCAATGGATGTCTGGAGTGGCTCGCTCTTTGGTGCTTATGTGTTTCAGATAGACCTCCAAGGCTTATGGTGGGGGGTGAGGAGAGAGGTGACAAGTTGGCAACTACTAGCAATGCATTTTTAGTATGGATGGCCACTGGGGAGAATGAAACCCCTGACCCTAGCGGTGTTCGTGCCATTCATACTTTCAACATTTTATTAGCCGGGACAGCCCCCCCCCCCCCTCCTCTCAGGCTGAAGAAGGGAAGTGTGGAAGGCTGGCAAGGTTCCAAGGGCCCACATGAGAACATAGGGCCTGCGCACTACTAAACTTACAGCATTTGGTATAGACTGAAGTGGGGGCAAAGAGGGAATTCACCCCCCCTCCCCCCTCCAAAGGCTGGCAACCTGCCAAATCCAGACCCCAACATACTACTGCAGGTTCCTGAACGTTTGACACTTTACAACGCCTTTTCAATAATTCAGCTTGGTCCCTGTGTCCTGAAACATTTTCTCCACATAGGAGACAAACATAAAGCGTCAATTACAGTTTTTGAAATAGCATTTAGAGACAAAGGGTGTTTTCAGGGGACCCTTAAGGGAATCGAACCCCTAACCCTGCTGGTATCGGTGCCACGATGTGAACGGCTTGGGAACGGACCCCGCCTCCGAAAGCTGGAGACTGGAGACGGGGGTGTGGCGAGCTGGCGGTCCGCCAAGCCCACACTCCCATCTGCTTTCTGTGGCATGTCAGCCATTTCCTGAACCAGAGGAAGAGGCCAGGGGTCGCTGGTGGGGAGGGGGGGGGGGGGCAGCTAGGAGGGGAAGAGAGCGATGTAAAGGAGAGAGGGGATCTGAGGTTGATGTTGACGGGGCGGGAGACGCGCGGGGAAACAGGTGCGTGTGTGTGGAAACGAAAGTGTGCGCCCAGAAAGGCCAGGGATATTTGTATGAACATGCAAACGATGAACGCATGCACAGTGCAGAGTACAAAGCAGAAACACACATAAAGAAATAGCTCTTCCTCTTCCACAACCCACACTTCATTCCAAAGGTTGTGTTTGTTTTTCTTCTTTCCTAATTGATGATTTAACCTAAACTCGGTGTTGTTCAGTCTGCTGAGCGTGGCAGTGTGCCAAGACGCCCATCTCTGTGCATAATTTCCCCCATCTTCTTCTAACTCTCTCTCTCTCTCTCTCTCTCCCCCCCCTCTCTCTCTCTCTCTCTCTTTTTGTTCCCTAGCTCACCCCCTTTCGCCTCTCCCAACCATCCCTCTCTCTTTCCCCTCATTCTCCAACTTTCCCTCCATGGCTCTTTTCTTTCTACTGCATATTTCCAACTCCCTCTTCCTTCATTTCTCCCTCCCTCTTGTCCCACCTCACCCCTCCTCATCCCCTCTCCCTCCTCTCTTCCTCTACCACCGTCTCCCTCCCGCTCTCTGTCACCATGTCAGCTTGGTTGCCAGTGGGTCCTTTGGGTCCTTCGGGGTGATTACTCCTTGGAACGGCACATGGCCCCAGTGAAAACACTCCTCCTGCCACTCAGTCAGGCACATAGTTTCATAGGGGCACTTATGGAGTGTAATGGAGTGTCTCTTTATGTTTACCACTCTGAGGGCCGAGGACAATATAGCGGCAATATTTTGCCTCAACTTTAAATGGGCAATGTTGGCAACAATTATGACCAACTTTTTTTTTTCTCCTGCATCATTTTTTGTTTCTTTGACCATCACGTTATTGTCCAAAATGCCAATGATTTACATTTACAATTCTAAGATTGACAACATGTGAAAGGAGAGCTTTCTTGCTTTTTGAAAGGATTTAAAGAATTAAGACACATGAAGTCACAAAGTTTGATATGTGGCTCATCTTGAAAGGGATAAAAGAAATAAAGAAGCACTCTATATTTGGGTAGGCTTATATAAATCCAAGATTGGCTCAGCGGAGGTGGGCAAGCCAGATTTCAAGTCAAAAAAATTAGTTAGACAAACTCCAATTCACAAAAGGACATAGGAACAGCAGTCCTATCTAGCAGTTGGGAGTGGGACAGAGTCATAGTGTACAAAACGGTTAAGCAAACCTCTTCTCCTAATGGCAAAAACAGGCAGAACCTCATTTGAGAATGTTAAGATTAATATTGTATCAGTATGAGCCCCGTCTCTCATGAATATGACTTTGGTGCGGCCTATGGTCTCTGGAATGCGTGAAATCCCACTGTACTGTAGAGGCACTGTTCGCATGTAAAACAGCTCAAATGGTTTATAGATGGCTGCTGCTGCACACAGAAACAGAGAGTCTCAATCTACATTCCTCACGCACTTATCATAGAAGCTCCACATAGAAACATACTGGAGACTGAAACCAAAGCCTGCAGTATGACACCATTGGGGAGTCCCAGTATGTTTCTCTCATGCGTTCATATCATATGGAGCTGTTTTATAGTGTGGAACTGGAAGACCGTGCGTTTCCTCATGAAGCATGAGTGGCATGAGGGAGTGGCAGCACTCATCCGTCAGAAAACGGACAGAATTTTTGACAGATAGATTTCTGTGAGTTGGGTTGTTTTGGAACGTCGACATGGTGGACGAGGCACCACAGTAAGGAGAAAAAAAGAGAAATAATAAGAAACAGATTATACAGGATGAATACAATAAAAAATTGACCTCGAAAACCTACAATCATCCCAATGTTATACAAGGCTTTCTCCATTTTATCTTTGTTTTTGTAATTATTTGATGATGACCCTGAAACCACACCGCGAACGTCACATAAGCTGAGTGCAGTGCCACTTCCGGGACACTTAGCCTGGAGTCACATGTGACAGATGTGTCTTGTTCAACTAATCAAAAGGGTAGCAATTAAGCAGCAGCTGACACACGCTTCCATGGAAGAGCTGTCACGCTTGCGGTGTAGTTTCGAGTCGTACAACAATGGGACGGTGTACACTGCACTGATTATCGCCTCCTCCAAGCTCTCTGTGTTCGCTGCCATTTTTCCAAAACAAACCTAGGAGCACCTCCTCGCTTCTAATTGCCAAACGGATGGTGACAAATCAGTCTGTCCAGAAAAGTTCAACCGGGTGATTTTCTGTCCGTCAAAATGGATGGAAATCTGATGGAGACGGAGGCATCTCATTGAAAGTGAACTGAAATGAATGTACATGGATAGACACAACGGATGAGTGCGGCCGCCCCCCTAAGTGTCAGGTTGTTCCACAGTGCTCCTCGAGTAAAGAAACAACCCCCCCCCCCATTGACTTACAGATCATAATGTTGGTTCCACTTGGGGTCCAGCGTATTTCTCACAGTATCGGTGGAGTGGCATTGTCCTGAACCGTCCACCACCACTTTGGCAAAGGGATCCGGCAATCCTGTGAAGCCAAAACAGAGAGAGACCCAAGTAAAGAGCAGTGGCTTTCTGGAGCAACTGTACAAACCCTCTGGGATCATGAAAGTGGCAAACAGAAGGTGGGACACCAGACTCATCAAAACAGGTATCTATTGCTTTTTGGCGCAATGTATCCATTAGTATTGTGGCTAATGTACATATTTTGACAGGTAAGTTAAATAAAATACTCAAAGTGGGTTTAAAAAAAAAAGTTTTTCCAACCCACATTCCTAGTCTCTTTTTCAGAACCAACCGTGGGGATCAAAAGGTGACATGTAAATGCTGTCAACGAAACTATTTCCAATGTGAATCATTTACATAACAAAGGGAGGAAGTGCAAGTGCTGTTGCTATATGGACACAGTATCTCATTCAATGGGAAATCTGATAAGGGATTCTATTTTATTTTATTTTTTTGCTCATACGAATGCCATTCTGTGTGTGTGTGTGTGTGTTTCAGATGATTTAGAGGACATGTCTCTGGGCACCGATACCTCACACAAGTCAAACCTGTTCAGTCACATTCAGCCAAATGCTACGTTAGGACTTCCCTCTTTGTGTGTGTGTGTGTGTGTGTGTTTCTGTGTGCGTGTTTTAATCTGCATCATTTAGAGGAAACTACACCACAAACCCACTTGTGAGTCCGTAGTTATTGAGTTCATGACTTCCAGGTAAAAGTAGAACCAAACTACCAGATAAATACTCTACCACTGCTGCAATTCAGCGTTTTTACCAGTAACATAAACTGACAATTATGGTAAAAAGGTGTGGGTTGCTTTAGGGTATTCTATTGTGAAAAATGTCTCGTCTGTGGTGCTAGATAATAGATCTTCACTTGCATTAATGTCAGCGGTGGCGGAAGATCCTCTGTCCTGATTACTTAAACAGAGGCTGATGAAAAGGCTTAAGGCTAAATGATGACTAACAGTAAATTAGAAGCCACACAAAGAGAGAGAAAACAATGCACAACTTCCTACTAATGCTTTCCAAATAGTCAGCATTCCAGCCAGTGTGAGTTTGTTTGTGTGTGTGTGTGTGTGTGTGTGTGTGTGTATATGATCCCATTAAGCCCAACCTCAGCATTGTGCTTTAGCAATCTTCGAGCTTCTCTAGACTCATTAGTCTACTCTCTACAGGCCAGAAGACTGTTCCAGTCTTGCCCGACTAGGGCAGTTCAGACTAAACGTTTGCCGTCAGGTTGGGAAACTATTCAGACTACGCGACGGGACAAAGATGGGCGCCTCGCATGAAGACGCCAGGTCACACACTATCCGATTAAAACGTTTAGCCTACCCATTCGCCCAGAACAGTTCACTGTAAACATAATTACAAAATAGCTGTTGTATCATTTCTTACTCCATGGTGCGAAAGCTGCAGTTTACATTACAAAGTGTTTTGTATGAATCTTCTTTCACTTAAATTTGTAATTGCATATTTATGTGGACTGATCCAGGCTCGCTGTCATTTTATCCTATTTTATATGAGATTTATTCCTCCAATTGAAATTGTATAGCAATTTATCAAGTGGAGCAAGTGGAGTTGGGATCTGATATAAAGCTGATATAAAGCTGATATAAACTATCTATGTGAGTGGGTGTTGTTGTTAAATGAGACTTCCCTTCCAGTTAATTTTCTTTTTCTTCCCCCTGTATCTAAACTCCCACTGGCTGTTGCCAGTGTCACTCTCACATTTCAGTCTTGTACTGCTTCACACTAGACGAGCTCACTAATTTTCTCCCTAAACAAAATTAGTATGACACTTTCTATATCCTGCTGCAATCATGGGGTGATTTGTCTTCTTGTCAATACTTTGAGATTTGCTGTCAATCCCATGTAATCACCATTCAGGGTTGGCCCTGGACAGGACTGAATGAAATGCCGTTTCTGTCCAATCCAATTAGAGTCTCTTAATGAAGCCTAGGTAGCGCCTCCGTACCAGTGGGCCTAATTGCTCTACGCATTACTAGCACTTAGCTAGCAGTGGGTCCCTCTGCGTGCCAGGCCTCCTGGTCTGTATAACAGACAGACGGCTCCTAGGGGACTTCATTTAGAGCAAGGCTTCAAAAGCCAGCGAGCTGCCACTGCTGACAAAGCCCATTCTAATGCACAAGGGACTCAACAGGACAGGAATAGTAACATGTAAAAATAGGCTCTACTTACGGAAGAAGTCTTTCTTTGCAAGGTTCTTCGCACACAGGACTGGAAGAGAGGAGGCAGAGAGAGATGTTAATGACAGGTTAAAAATGAGGTGTGCACAAATTAGAGAAAACACAAATAGGCCGAGCACCGTATGCACAAAAACCTAGGACATAACCAAGTATGTACAGTCAGAGGACATTCCTGCTGGTGATATTACCAACTCTCCAAGAGATTCAACTGTTTAAGATTTTGACAATTTTAAGATTATATTTTAGATTAGGCTACTCTGAAATATCGGTCATTAGTGTTCAGTAACATTTTGTATTCTAACTCCACAGTCTTCTTTGGTAGCATGTTTGGTCAGTGCTCTGCTAACTTTTAATGGTTTCATTATTTACCAATTTCTTTCTTGGCTGTAGAACTCGACACAGTTCCCCCTTGGTAACTACTGCTGTCCGTATGCCTATATATCTGCTTGTCCGTCCTCGCTGTCCCATTACGGGCCAGGAGGAGAACAGTTTTAAGAGGCTCCCCTTGTAAAATATTGAGCAGACAAGCATTCTTTCCTGTATGAAGCGAGTCCCTGAGGTTCGCACCACAGCCAACATACAATGGCTTTCAACAGACACAGAGACAGAGACTGGGAGAGTGTGTCTGTGTTTAAGTGCTGAAGTGCTCCTAAGCCATACTTTTCTTTATTTCCCTCTGTCTAAATGTCGCTCTCCTGCTAGGTTAGAGGGCCCCGGCTGGAGCGAAGCAGGCCAATGCTTTCTTTTGCGGAGCGAGCTAGACAATCCACTGGGAGTCATAGAGCGAGACGAAGGAGACGACGCATCAGTGATGAAGGGCAGCGGCAAAGGAAAGGGACACGGTGGACGTATTCAGAACCAAGTGAGCTGGAGAGATGCAAGAGGAATTCAGTGAACATCCTGGACTGCCAGTAACATCAAAGACAGACAGTCATGCTAATCCCGCCCACTCCTCCATCAGTACATGTGGACTGGCGCTCAACACGAAGCAAAGAGAGGCAGACAGAGAGAGAGAGAGCTAGAGAAACACACACACACACACACAGTTTGTTTAGCCTCTCTCCCGGTTCATTATTATTAATGCAGGTTGAGGGTGCAGGTGACGCCTCTCCCCTCCAACCTCGCTCCCAGGGCGAGAGGCTATTTTTCTCACTCGGTTCGGAACTACAGGATTTAAGTAAAAGTAAACAAACAAAATGGAATCCGATTCGCGACCTTTGCTACATGTCATCCACTCTCTCCTTGCATCTCACCCTCTACTGTTGTCTAAAACAGCAGAAATATCATAAGAATGTGATGTGATGGGACAGATGTGGCTGCCTGAAGGTATGTGGTTTCACAATATCATGTGGCCATAATGTTCTATGACCAACAACAATAAATTAATAAAATTCACAAATTATTTAATTCTGCTGCAACACTATCCTCCTTATCCATTTAATCACTCATATTATAAAGAAGAAGAAGAAGAAGCCAAGCCTATAAGCAGCTTAATCTCAATTTCAACTTTATTTCTTGAATAAAAGACAATTCATGATGAAGCCACTATTGCATATGAAAAGGGTTTAATGAGCAGAGCATATCATTACACCCCTATAGCGTACACCCACCACTTGGCTTGAAATGACCCATTGCTTTCAGCTTTCAAGCACACACAGGCCTCTTCGTCAAAACAATTCTGTGCTGGAGACACCGTGCACGCAGATTACACACTAGATCATGTCAGAGTATCTGGACCCGCCACGAATGAGAAACAAGCACCACTTCCGAAAAAGATATGGACAGGCAGAGGAAACCAACCTAGCATTACACCCATTCAGCGCGGAGACTGTGACAGCGACCGAAATGACACAGCCAGACAAATCAGACAGAATCACAACATGGGAACAGACAATCACAACACAAACCAAATTACACTGACTGGGCCGACTGGATAAAAACTAACCATCAGCTCGTCAGGGGAAATTACACTGCCAAAGCCGACAGTCTGTTGGAGGCAGCCAGGAAAGCCTCCTGCGGGACAAAATGGACACAGTGTTGTCGGCGGACGGGAGAAAAACAGGAGAAAAATACAGTCGCAGGGGTCTGAAGTCTTGGCAGGACGGCTTGTGGACAGACCGTCCAACTCAGAGACAAAATCAGCCACCAAAGTATAAGTGGGTCATCATCACAGGCCCTAAATCCTTGCCTTGAGGATCGATGTGTAAGCCTATTTGGTGCATATGTATTCCAAGGGATTAGCAGTAAATTTTATTGGGGTTATTTAGAGACAATTTTCATTTTGTCTACCGGTTTGAAATTCTTATTTGACTCCAAATACAATTAGCTGATTCAGGCTTAATCCTTATGATTAAACAAGAGCTCAGAGCAGGCTGTGAAACAGGTTAGCAAAGAGCATGGCCATAGTTCAGCTCTGCTATAACCTGAAATATCCAGAAGCTACAGGCAATGACTATCTAGCCTGACTGTGCATCTTAACCTATAGGTCAGAACGCAAAATGGATCATGGGCCTGTTTCTTGTAGGTCTCCATGAGGAACCTGGATCCCATGGCACGACAAAATGCATCATATTCTGGCTTCACTGTTTGGAGAATGGGCAGAACTAGGCTTCACAATAGCCTAACATGACAATACTGAGCTCTAAGGAAAGGTTGTAACCTTCAGGAATGAAAGGCTATCCTGCACATGGGAGGTCGTAACTAAGGAGGACGTGTGTGTAGGAGGGAGGGGGGAGGGGAGGGTTGCTTTCCAATTGTCTTAAATTCTTCTTCCTCTTAACTTTTCCTCCCTACCTCTTAGGCATGAAAAAGGCATGGCTTAAAGGCATAAATGAAAGAGGCCAAGGAAACGTGAGAAATGCAACGCAAATGTAATATTTTTTATTATTAGGCTAAATTTCATGTTTCCCTCTAGCTGTGGTGGCAGCTTCTTGCTTCGGGTGCTCACCACTGCTGAACAGTAAGTAGCTGGTAGGTTAAACTGAGTGTATGGAGCGCTAAGGGGGACTCGGCTCTCCGGTTACCAAACTACGCTAATGAAGATTAAGGGATTAACCTGCACACTGCTCCACTGTCTCGGCCGCAACCACCACGGAGGTAAAAGCCTCTTTCATCATCGTCAATGACCTCTCACAGTCTCTGTTGCTGGGCACAGCCGGCTGCTGCTGATCAGAGCATGGGTAGATGGAAACAAGGCTCAAAGAAGGGATTGATAAGGCAAAGGAGTGATAATGATAATTAGAGAGTCAAAATAAAAAATAAGAAATAAAGACGAGAGGAGAGGGTACTCTTTGAGTTTAACACTGGTTAACTCCCAGCGAGTCTACTTGACACACAAAGGTCTGCATTATAGATGAACTGATGAGCTTTTCGTCCCTGAAATCTGGACAGACCTCTCACTCAGGAGGTTTAGTGTGTTAGAGAGCTTCTCAGCAGTGTTCAACCTTTATCTATACAGCAGCAGAGAGCCACTGCAGCAAGAACATCAATGCCATCAATGCTAGAGAATATAGAGAAGTTACCCTTAATTACCACCTACAACATAATGAGACGAGGTGCTGCTTCTCAGTGTCTAAGATACTGTAAAAACATTATTTTCTCAAACCCTGGGTTAGGCTCCCAAAATGGGTTGCAGGAAGATTGTAGTGGTTCCCAAAAATATTCTGAAGAATTTGGAATCAAAAGGTATTAGCTATGTTATCGAAGCAAAGCTGAGATCTGGTGCAAGGCAAGTTGAATGGAACACTGCAGCACAGGAGTATTTTTAATTACCCTGCATCATGGCCTAAAAATAGTATTGGGTTGTAAGAAAATCTATTTTGAAAATGATGGCGGCCTGAGAAATGGTGTGAAAAATGCTGGGAATGAGGTGTTGTAGCTAATGTAGTTTTAATGTTCATTCAGATCCTAACTTGGGAAGCGAGGCCAACTAGAAATCAGTGAAGCTGCCAGTAAGTCCTGGGGTGAAGCTGTCCCACAGTGCTGTCCATGGATCGTCTTCCCCACCACAAATCCTCACTCTAACAATAAGTGGGGCGACCGCAAAACTGGCCGCACACCAGCCTCTTAAGAACAACAAGTAAGCAGAGTAGCAGCTGACAACCCTCCATTAATGTTACATCACCGGGGATTCTCCTAAGCCTCTTGGAAGGGGGATTCTCCAAAGACATTACCTCTGGTGACTGCTGCTAGATGCCTGACCTTTTGGACTCACAAGGTGCATTGTAATAACTGTGGGACAGCAAGAGGAGCTCTTGCTGAATTTTGAATGAACCACAGTCTGGCTTCAAAACAATAGGGCTAAAATAAGACAGCTGAGTCATTCACAAACTAAGGGTACGATTACACCGTTTATATTTGGTTCGTTTAAGTTTACACTGCCCAATTAAAGCGAACCAGGGCTTGTAAATAAAAATCACGTGTACTCACAGCTTTTTTAGACAGAGGTTTGACTCATCTCGAACCTTGAGGGATGACAAGCCTCGAGGTTAGAGATTTTGGGGGTACGGTGGGGGTGTCAAAACAAATTCTGTAACTTTAGTTAAGCAGGATGGAGTTGTTTGTGCTCTTTGCCATAATTTACCTTCTCTGGCATTCATAAAAGTAAAGAACACATGAAAAAATTGCTGAATATGAGTATGAGCAACAGGTGAATATAAGTAATAATTTTGCCCTCAGTTCATTTTGATATGTTTGGCTTTCCAAGCATGAGTAACTGCTGGCTAACAGATGCCAACATCTGTCTCCTTAAACCCTTGCTTTTTGGGGTTGTTTCCTGTAGTTGGTTTGAATTACGTTCTCACTCCCAACGAATCTCACTGCAGTTCTCTTGGAAGAGGACAGAGACCTGCATTTTCAGGCGTATCAGTGTGGCTAAACTGCCCCAAACATGCTTGGTGTGAACACACCCAACTATTAAAACTCAGCTTTGCCCTTGCTAGACAGTGTAAATTCTGAAAAGACTTCTATTTATTTCATGAATCAATCAAAAAATACCCAAGACCTCCTCAATATCTGGTCAAAATCTGATTGGATCTGTAGTCATCTGCCCTCCATGTTCAGCTGGGGAAAAAAACCATTGGCTTCTAGTAGAGAAAAAGACTTGGGTAATAAAAATCCTGCACACTGCTCTTGCAATGCCAACACGGATTTATTTAAAAAGTGTAACATTTTGGTCTCCCTGGACCTAACAAGAGCTCAGGTTTACTTAAATTCTTCACCAAAATATTTTGTCATTTTCTAGTTCAACCACTCAACACTACCCTCATCCCAAACCAAGCTGTGACAGTGGTAAAAGGGTCAACAAGGGGTCAACTCTGCTCCATTGTCTGGTAAGGGGATTTGAAACAGCTGCTGTTTATGGACCATTTGTAGGTGAGCCACCCCATTCCACACTCTGAAGCCAGCTGTAAATCAAACCAACAGTCACACATGGCCAAACCAAGCCTATCTCTCTAAGCAACTAACATAAGGGGGATAGTACCTCTACCATTGTCTGAGGGGCTTGGAGACAGACAGTGGCCCATCAGTGACCCAGACAATGTGTCATCATGCTCCAGAGGTCAATCATAGCTTCCCATCCCCAGGGGAACTGGTAGGGTAAGCGTACCATTTAAACATACACATTCATTAAGCCTGCAAACTTACATTTGAGGGCTATAAAAAGAGGCTATAAAAATAAAAAAAACACTAATCATTCGTTTGCTGTTTGATGTGTCAGGACAAAAAAAACAAATACATAAGTCACAGAGTCAGAGATGTGGCTAAAGCCTAGGTCACACTCAATTTTAATGCTGTTTCTAAACCCAACTGGGCCATCCTGATAATCTGTGTCGCAGATTATCTGGTAGTGTGAACGGGTTCAAGACTGGAGACTCTTGCCCTTTGGCCCAAAAAGATTATTTCAAATATGTTTGATTTTGTCTGGCCCAGTCTGGTCGAACTCCTTGGTGAACGGCTTCCTGGCCGGTCTGCAAGCGCACTAGTAATGTAGTTTGAACTGCAAACTTGTAGTCTTGTAGTGTTTCACCTCGCTATTCATTACAGAACATTAACCTTGTCTCTAACTAGGGGGAGGCGGCCAAAGAGGCTGGAGATCAGTAACGTCCCCGTCTGTCAGAACACAAAGGTCAGGCTGAAGGTTGGCATTAGTCCTGGTCAAAAGGTGAGAGGTCGTAAACAGACGGGGGCAGGGGGCCTTCAGGGGATTCCCACTTGTTTTCTCAAGGGAGTCTCCGAGTCGCCCTTTTGCAACGGCTGCTTAACGCATCACTCTGTCGTTTGGGAAAGAGAGGGGGGGATGGGTCATGCGTTCAAATCCCATAAGCCCAACAGGACGCTCTCTTTGGAAAGGGCTTCGGCAGACACTGCGCCACAAAATGATGGATCAGGCCATTTGGTTTGAAAGTCTGGGTTAACAGATATAAGTGTTGCAGAATGCCTAATCTAAAAGCCTCTTACACTTTTTAAATAAGTGCAGATTCTGTACAGTCCCACTGGACATTTATCATGGTATGAATCAATTCATCCATTCATTCACGGTGGTATAATTCTTTCTGAACATGAGATGAGGATTGCGGCAGTTGTGTGAAAATTTGCAGGTGTACGGTGTAAAGATTCATACTCAAGTTATATTAGTTAGAATATGATTTTCTATACAAAAAGGACAGGAGATGTATTGAAGTCCACAACAGCGCCAGTAGCCTATATGATTTGCACTACAGTCCACTGAACCCCCAGCATGCCTCAGGCCTCTTACACTCTGGTATCATTATCAAACCACAGAGCTGAACTGCTCTGCCCTAGACCAGGGGTTTGTGGTCAGTAACTCCTGTAGGTGATTGCGTGATTCTGTACTGCCAACTCCACAGTCAAGTACAGGCATTTTGTGGTCCATTTGTTCAGATCACAATTCTCCAACAGGACTGCAAGGACAGGACAGTCAAGCCACGTTGAGCCAAAAGAGAAACCAGCCTCCAATGACTGGGCTCGGCTACTTGAGGAACAATGCTTGGATAGGCTGCAGTAGTGTTTGTCCTATAATTTTTTTCACCTCCTCCTCTGTTTTAGCCCGTTTTGGTTCCAGTGCAGGTGGCAAGAGTAGCAGAACAACGTGGCCAGATGATGTTTTTCGTGGCTTTACATTTTTTTACTTGCAATGTTCCATTATCACTGAATGAATATCGGGGAAACACTTGGGACAACTGATCCAGTATCACCCTTGCGTTGCTGATTCCACTCCCCCTCCAGTATTGAGCAGAGCAGTCAGATGGAATGAAATAGCCTGTTTTCTGTCAGAGGCTGAAACGGAGACAAGTGCCCCCATATTGACACCTCAAAGAGATGGCACGGCAAGAGATGCATGTTTGACAAATGTGCTTTGGTCGCGAATGAAAGCAGGGGTAGCAACAGCAGGAAGCTCACACTCTGATTTTATTGTGATTCATAGGGCTACAAGAAAAGCTACTTTCGGCAGGAGCTTTGTGCCCCTCTGCCATCAATAATACTAATAATATCATGGATGACTTTTGGCAAAATTGCCTTTGTACATCTCTAGTGCCAATATATCTATATCTGTGTGCTATATAATTTTAATGTCTGTAATGACTGTTCTCTGTTGTTTTCCATATTCCTGTATTACTGTATGAAACAATTGTCAAAGCTTCACCATTTTGATTTGACCTAATCAAATCATTCTTTCCACCACTTGATGAATACCTCTAATATTAAGTATCACCATTCATGTCTAAATAATGGAATCATTTGAATTTACTTCAGTTGTGTTCCTTTATCCCCTCTTATTGTAAAAAAAAAAACGTATGCTTGTAAATGAAAAGTAACACAGAGCCCAGCACAAGTTAAGTGATCACAACTTATCAGGCCTACAAATTGCAATAGACCACACACACAAAAACTGAATAACTATGCCAACACAGAGGCTTTAAACAAACTTAAAGGAGCTTTGAAAAGACACAGGTTCCAGGTGCAAAGAGGGCTTCTACTGTAAGGGTGCACATTTTGGAACACACATGTGCTTTTAATGGAAGGGAAACAGACCAAATTGCACATTTCATATCATACCACTATCAATGCAACATAGTAGACTATGGCTAATGGGATGTAAATGGTGCTCATGATTCCATCTGTGTTGGCTCTTTTCAACATTGTGCCATCAAACCTGCATGCTATCAGAAACAACTCTGTTTACATGAATAAACCCCCTCCATAGGGAAAAGAAGAAAAAAGGGGTTGTAATAATATTGATATGCTATTTGAAACTTGCACAGCATTTCGACCTCCAAATGTGTGTCAGGGCAAAACATCAGTCTAACTCAGTCATGATTCTTTAATGAGCCACTTCGTTTGTGTTTTGCTGTGCCGGTATTTTATCCACACAACATTACGCCCATAAATGTCAAGTGTTACCAAATATTAGCACGGTCAACACTGTGGTTAAGGGTTGTTTAAGAGGATATGTTCAACACCAGAGTGTGAATCTGGCTGCCTAAAAAAAGCCTGAAAAAGCCCAGCGAGTCTCACAGCCAAAACCCCTTTAGGGCAAAGGCTCTCAGGGTGAACAAAGAACTTCCATTCTTGAAGCACTTCAAATATTGCATAAGCGAACATGTGTCTTTGTTCTCTCAAGGCCTTTTCTGACAGGCAAATGGTGAGGTTTAACCTGTCTGCAACAAAATACGAGACGGATAACAAACAGAAGCGCTCAATGACCTAAAAGTCGCTACCTCCGCACAGAAACTGGAACACAACCTGGTGGAGCGCAATTAAATGCAACCCAACCAGACTAAGGAGGATGTAAAATGCGAAACATCAGCCTTCGAGACATCTTTAAGAGTTCAATGAGTGGTGTCAAGTTTGATCATACATCATTTGAAATGAGTGCAACCAAGCCTGTACGACCACACCCTGTCAAAATTGAAAAGTGCGGGATGACAATGGGGGTTGCTTGTCTACCGACGAGTTGAGCTTGAACCTGGATCTTTTCTAAAGGGCTGACACCTCCCTTAAAAGCTTTAATGAGCGGAAAAAAAACTAGAAAGAAAACTACCAAGTATGTGAGCAAAGCTTTACGCCTCAGGTGGGTTAGTTTACCCGAAATTGCACCCAAAGACTGTGGAAGTGGGAAGATTGGTAACACAAAAACAAGAAGAAGAAAAAAAGTCATACTTTGAAGGAATAGATCCCCCGCTGCTCCCAAAACTAGGTCACAAAGTATTGAAATGTGCATGTGGCCTGAAGCCAGGAACAGAATTCAATTTCTCCTACCTGCACACACCTCACCTTACCTGCTGCCAGCCGCTGTGGGCCCTGTGCCGCGACCCAGGCTGCTACGCTCAGCCTTGCTTAAAAGGGTTCCTACACAGTTTCAATTTTTTTCCAAACTTATCAAGACCTGGAAACTAAAATCTTTTTCAATCTCTCTCTCTTTCCCTCTCTCTCTCTCTCTCTCTCTCTCATAGGGATGTAATCAGGACACATAATAGCTTGAAATAATGGATGGGGAAAGCAAGAAAACATCAACCTTGTTTCCATTAGAAATGAATTGGATTTGCAAGTTCACAAACCTGAAATCCTGCAAAAAAAACAAACACTCCTGACACTTACAAACACACACACACACACACACACACACACACATCCCATATGCCATTAGCGGCAGTCATTCAGGCAGTCAGGCAGGCCCACCTCCTTTGCCTTTGCCCTGTTATGACTCCTGCTGCAGCCCCACGCTGTCTCATTCACAGCATTGTTCCACTGCTAAACAAAAAGCTTCCTCTTCCCCTCCTCACGCCTCCCTGGCGGGCTCGCTCACTCACTAGAGGAACACACACACACACACACATATACACACACAAAATACGTGTAGGCACATACTCTCAAGCACAAGCATTAGAAGTTTAAGTGTGTGTACGTGACTGCCTTTACGTTACTGCACCAAGCACACACTGCAACAATTCACGCTGCTGTGGTGCGACTTCGTATCCCTCCCTCGCCGCCAAATTGGACTATGTCGCCAAACTGGGGTTCTAATCTACATTGCACTTCCTCTGAAAACCCATTACTCCATTTCGCAACCTCTCTCCCTCCCTCAGCCTTTCTCCAGCCCAGTGAATGCTCGGGATGCCAATTATGTCATTCATTTGAGAGGCCAGCAGTCTCCAGCTGACACTCCCCTCCTCCTCCTACTCCTCCTCCTCCTCCTCCTCCCTGCTCCCCGAGGAGACGCCAACAATCTGGAGTGGAACGCAGTCGCCATGCAGAGGAGGAGGGGTGAGGGTGGGGGGGTATAGGGGGTGAGAAGGTGAGGAAAAATGAAGGAGGAGAAATGTTCATCTGGAGGCAGGAATCTACGGTGGAATGGAGGAGGGTATCTAGAGTCACAAATCTGTGGCACGCAGTCAGCAGAGTGAAAAAACACTAGGGGAGGTAAGGAGGGTGGAGGAGAAAGGGAGGGAGGGAAAGATGGGAGAAGAGAGGGGAGGGAAGGAAAGGGGAGACGCTAATTCGGAGCGAGGAATTTTGACACCATTCTGGCATACTGGGAACACTGGGGGAGGGAGTGGCAGAGGGGTGGAGAGAGACGAGATGAGAGATGAGGAAGGAGAGCAGAGAGGGGATACACTGGAACGCGGTTTGCAGTTAGCCCTTGGCAGGATATTAAAAATGGAGTGAGCTATCACAAGGTACTAAAACGCTGTAAAATGTTGGATATGAAAAACAGGATTTCTGCTAGTTTATGGGCATTTCTATGGTGAAAATCAACTGAGCGAGGCTTGATTCTGTTTAGACAAGCAGATGGCAAATGAGATTGTCACTCAGGGAATTATAATTTACGCTACAGCATAATGCATGTACCTGAGAGCAGCATCGGTAAAAATGTACAATGATGCCCAGTCTTTGCCGTCGATTGACTAACCGTCAAGCTGACAACATGAGAGGGAAAGGGAGAGACGGATGGGAGGTGACGTGGGGAGAGATTTGATATGAGGAAAGAGCACAGAGAAGAATCTAAATGAGAGCTTCTAGGTGGAGGCAAGCTTGCATGTAAGTGGAACAGATGGGAGAGACGGTACGGTAGGGAATCGAGGAGGAAAGGTGACGTGGAGCAGAGAGAAAAAGATGGAGTGAGCAAGTGAGGAGGAGGAAATAAGCCGGAGGTAGTCAAGCTCATCTAAATACTCAGACAGCAAACAGAACACTCATACGGGAAGCTTTCAAGTTAAAGTTTGACTGGGATACAGTCAGGTGTAATATCATACCACTGGAATGCCATTCCCATATGACTCATTATGCCCACTTGAGCAGAGAAATAGCTGCCCTTCATTTATTTGCATCTGCTTCCTCTAATGGAAGTTCAGCCTCTGCGCCAACAGAGAGAGTTTGACTGAAATTGACCGCACATGACTCAAGCTGCAACCTTCCTAGGAACGCAGTAAGGCTGTGACCAGTGACCAAACCATTTCGTATCAGTATTCTGTATTGTTAAAGAGTAGCTACAGTATGAGAGAACACTGAATATGAATCACACTGGGTCAAAGTACCAGGGGCTAGAAGAAGAAGAAGTGTTTGTGTAGGTAGCCTAAAATGTATACATTATGTTTGTGCATATAGTCTAGTGTGTATCCTTTTAATTTTGCTTTCAATCTATGATTGAGGCATTTATATGACACCAGAGCAACTTGGAGTAAGTGCAACAGCAGAACAGGTCAATGCCTATGAATCCCATAATTGTAAGCAACAAGGTGAAAAGGTGGGGTAAAAACAAGATGTAAAGAAAAGGTGCAAGGCACAAGAGAAGAAAGCTAAGATGTAGCAAGAATAAAGGACAATGCAGAAACAACAAGAAGGCACAGCAAGCTCCTATCTGCAACCATTTTGCATCCCTCTTCCATTTGGTGTAATTCAAATGAGAGTGCAAACAGTGCAAGGTAAAGCAACCCATAAAAACCCAGAGTAAACAGCTGTGTGTGTGTGTGTGTGTGTGTGTGTGTGTGTGTGTGTGTGTGTGTGTGTGTGTGTGTGTGTGTGTGTGTGCACATGAGTAGTCTGTGTTCCGTTCTTAAAAGGGGCATCTTTTTGGAATTTTGGTTGGTTTATTTTTCTTCAGACACTTGTAATATTGTGAGAGAAAGTTTTTTGTTTGCAAATCAGCTTGACAGCATTGCTCATTGAAGCCAATGGCTTTAGCATGCAACTGGCTGCAACTGTTGGTTTTCAATAAAGAATACTGGAAACACTAGACAAACCATTTTAGGGAGGTGTACACTTTTTTGTAAACAGTACAACTGAGCATAGCAGTAAATGGCAAATAATGTGAGTAACAAATTTTTTCCTCCTGATATTTACATAATCCCAAAGGCAACAACAGCAGGATTGGGTGGGGGGTGCAGTGGGGGGGGATTCTGTGGTACCAGGCATTACACTGCAGCTTACACAGCTCATCTCCTTAGGGTGCTTCAAACCACACACACCAACTACTGCATCAGTCCCGCAGCATGGTGTGTGCATGTGCGTGTGTAGTGCATGTGCAACGCCTGTCTTTGTGCGTCTGTACGTGCCATGTTGGTGTGTGTCTTAAATCTGTGTTTTTGTGAGTGTGTGTGTGTGTGCATTCCCATATGGATGCCATGATTCATTTGCTAGCCGTCTCTGCATGGACCAGCAGCTCTGAGAAACAAGGGGATAAGGAAAAGACAGGGGCTGAGGAGGATGACGATAATGATTATGAAGCGGAAAACAGCGAGGGGGTGGGGTGGGGCGGGGTGGGGAGGGGAGGGGTGTGTGTGAGAGAAGAGAAGGCAGAGGAGGGGAGAGGGACAAATAAAACAGAAGGAGGGAAGCAAAAGAAGAGAAGGATGATAAAGAGAAGAAGAGGAGGGGCGGGAAAAGAAGAGGAGACTTGAAAAAAATAAGACAGGAAAAAATGAAGAGAAGGAAAGAGAAGAAGAAAAGGCAGAGAAGAAAAGAGAGGGGGTGATGGAGGAAGGCTGAGAGACGAGTCCCTGGGCAATACATTGCACCAGTTCTTTCTACATCCCACAACCATTTTGGGAGCGAGCCTGCTGATGACAAGGGACAGCCTGCATGTTAAATACACTGGCCTCTACCAGGGACTCTACGGGAAACTGGAGGAGATAGATGCGCACACACAAACACACACACACACACACACACACACACACACACACACACAGAGGCATCTCACACACTCAGACTCACGCAGGCACAGACATATAATTTCACAGCCTAGTTTCAGCTGAGATTAGAAGAGGAATGGCTGAGACTGTAAAAATGCCACGCTTCAAATCTCCGACAGAAGTCTTGAGCGTGCCCTGAATCAGAGTCAGACCTACAGTGGAAAGAAATTGTATGAGAAAAAAAACAAACAGAAAAAGGATTGTATTGAAAAAATCAAATGGCATTCACAAATGAACAGAAACCAACTTATTCTATCATATAGTGAAAAGGGCAATTATTCACTACAATCATCAAGTACTGAAAATTGTGGTGATTACATGTAATTCCTTCTGTAAAGAGGATTGCGGGGGTTGTGTGAGACTTTGCAGCTAAAATGTGAAGTTCCAGGTATAGAGGAGTGAAGTGTCTCATCCCCGACAGACTGACCTGAATCTGGCTCTATATGACCAGACCGCCATGGTAAAAAGTACTGTTATAGAGCTGCTGTCTAAACCGAAGCTTCAAAACCAGTATCAAAGAATATCCAGCTCTAATACAGTACTGAATTCGGTCTTTTATTAAAAGCTAATCGCAGCAATAATCTAATGACTCACAAACGGATAATGTGCCATATGGACATTCTCCTCTCTCATACATACGGGCGTATGACAGCTCCGTGCCACCAGTCAGCATAAGGCCCGCCACCCACTGACAATATGGCACCGCCACTAGGGAAGTGCCAAATCATTGGACTGCGTCTGGGCCTTAAAGTCGAGATGAAACGGCATTTCCAGAGTATCTAACTTCCGTATCGTGACGTATTTCCGAGTGAAACAGGAAAGACAGGCGGGACGTAACGTTGGGAGGAATTTGATTTGAACGTTGAAAAGTGGGCGTGTCATAACACCCGAAGACACACCGAAGTACCGTGCTGTTGCTAGCTAGCTAACTAATGAATCTTAGCTCTGTGCGCTAAAAGTTGAAGATTGATTGATGGGTGGATGTCATGATATTATTGGTTGAAATTAGTTACGGGCATGCTTACGTAAGCACACGGCATATTTTGTTTTACAGGAAGAAAACATGATTGAATTTTGATATAAGAATACAATGAAATTGATTTTTGGTATTTTTTTTGGCATATATTGTTAAATAGGTGCACAGTATGACCGGGGATGTGATCTAAAAGGGTTAAAAAGGCATTTTTCATTTCATCTCGTCTTTAAATACTCCTAATCAAAATGCCAGTTGCACCTAGCGCGCTTCCATTCATATTGCTATTCTATTCACTACCCTATTCACAGAGGAAGAAAGACGGGCGAGCGAGCTAAACGGCGAGTGGGCAGACGTGTGAGAAAGAATGGTGAGAGATAGGCAGCTACTGTGGAGATAGAGGAGGGGAGAGACAGACAGACGGTGAGAAAGATAGACAGAGAGAGAGAGAGCGAGGGAGATGGAGCGGCGCTTGCCATGTTTCCTGTCGTCGTCTGTGTGCGTGAATGGCAGGGAGAGAGGTTACTTCGGGCTGCAGCGGTTTTCTCCATCTCTGTGTACACATAAATATTCAGCTGAGCCTGGCAGACGTTCACGGTGGAGTCCAGGGCTTTTTGTTGCCTGGGGGGGGATGAGGGCTGAAAAAAAGCACATCTACCACCAGACAGCGAGAACCTGACACTGTTTGAAAATGTACTGCAGCCGACTCCAACCATGCCACTGCTCACAGAGGTAGCCTAAAGCCTAGTGATAACTCAATTTCTATTTACAAGTAACCCATATGGGAGAATGCCCAGCGCTAAAGCCCGTTTTCTAACAGTAAATTCAATAATTCTCCTTACTGCTGCTTTTACAATCTGAATCCAACAACAGGCTGTGTGCTAACAGTAAGCCATCAGTGCAGCGCTGCTTTCTTGACTCTTTTGTGAACCTGCGAAAACAGGTGGGAAATCCCGCTGTTATTGTGAATATGTTAAACAGAGGAGTGGGATGGCGTGGCACGCCGGCGCCGTCCGAGCTACTTGATCCCCTTCACCGCTACGAAAATCACTGCATCGCTCATGTCCTCCGTGTCTCTCTCTCCCACGCTGAAACTGAAAACACAGACTCAGAGAGAGAGAGAGAGAGAGAGAGGGATGCCATTGGAATGGCTGTGTGTGTGTGTGTGTGTACAGTAGACATGCTGAATGGTCTACCAGACACACACACACACACACACACACACACACACTGTGGTGGGCAGTCTGACCGCAGAAACAGTAGCAGGAGAACAGTGAGGGGGAGGGAAGCGTGATCCATACAGCCTAACGTGCCTTCCTGCTTCCGCTGGGTTTTTAATGCAACACCTAACACGGAGGAGTGAAAAACCTTTTCTTCACCCACTGGCAAAAACGAGTTAACATTTACGACGCTGCCCTGGCAACAGTGATGGACCTCTGGACAACATTAAAACCCCTCTAGATGGAGCAGAAAACACAAGACTAGGTCAGTCTGACATCCCCTTATTGAGGTTGGATGCAGCACAGCTAGCCAGTAAGACTGTTGTGTTTTCTTACTTCTTGTGTTATGTTTCTCCAAACCTTGCAAATAATTCAAAGAATCCATAGCCAAGTATAAGGCTACAAACAACATTCCTTCAATAGCATCACTTGTGTATCTTGGCCACATGCTTTTCTTCCAATAGACACACATTAGGCAGCTTACACACATTTGATAAGATTTTGTTGTACCATATAGGAAGACTTTTGTTAGTTTAGTATTGAATTGTAGAACTGTCTACACTGTGCGTGGGGAGATAATAGTGGTGAGAATGCAGCCTTTCATTTGAATAGTCATTTATGCATTCTCTAACTGGGATAATTTCTAGTGAATCAAATTATACTTGACTTGAACTATTCCTCATTTTGCTGGGGACCCCCTGCAACCCCCTCAAGGGCCCCTCCGGGTCCCCAAACCCCACTTTGACAACCATGACTTTAGGTTATCTTAGCTAGATTGTACTGCGGTGACGGACAGGGACAGGAAGTGTGTATGTGTGCTGCGTGTGTGTGTGTATGTGCGTCACAAGTCGAGAACAGATAAAGAAAAAAAAAACCAAACTGGAGCCGCACCGGCAGAGTCGTCTGTCAGCTGTCTGGGCTAGATCCGGGGGTGAGGGAGGGAGGAAGGAAGAGAGAGAAATGAGAGAGAGAGAGAGATGGGGGGGGGAGGGGGTGTCCTGTTCATGAAGGAGAAAAGAGAGAGTGAAGACTGAGGAAAAAAGAAGGAAAGAGCCCAGCATGTGTGTGTGTGTGTGTGTGTAAGAAACAGACACATGATGAGAGGGACAGTACTGAGAGGAAGTGAAAGGAAGAGAGAGAGACAGGATGCAAGGAAGAGTCAAATCCACATGTATCAAAGTGCCTTCCAAATACAGACACTTCTTAAATAGTTTGCCTTCATAAGTGAGACTGACAGAAATCTAGGCTCTAGCCTTAAAAAAAAAAAAAAAAAAAGAACAAATGAAAGAAAAGGTGAGATTTCTCTTGCATATAATGCAGGAAAATCCTCCTGAAGCACTTTTGGAAAGTTTAATGCGTTCTGCATATTGAAGCCCACCGCCTCTCCGGTAAGAGGCTGTTATGCAACACTGAGGTGTTCAGTCTTTCCATTTTCCTGCTCAGAAGTGCACTGATGCCACCAAGTTCAAAAGTAATTTGAATAGCAGATAAAGCTAGAACGTACTGTGGGATTAGCTGCAACAACCAAAGTCTCTGGACAAAGTGTTTTCAAAGCTATTGGGACTAAAGGGAAGACGCTACATGTCATACAGAATATACTAAACTCCTATACATTATTATTAACCATTATCCTCCAACCCTTTAGTAATATCACAAAAAAGTCTCCCTGTACTCAACCTATTGCCAAACATCCTATGATACCAAGGGTTGGGTGACAGATTATTGACTGGACGGGCAAACAGTGTTGGTCCAACAGACAGGTTGCAAGCTCCTAGTGTGTTCTGTGGTAAAACGCTGGTCATCAGAGCATCTGCCATGACTGGTGGACAGTAAAGCTGAGTTATGAGACTGGCAGCGCCTTGTGAGATTTCATTACTGAGTCACCGTCTCCTCCTGCGCCAAAATCCTGCTAAACAGTGTTTTATTGAGAACCAAGGAGAGTGTTGCTTCAGCTACCCGTTGCCTTGAGATAATAAGCCAGCTTCAATTTGTCATTTTAATAGTAACGTTTCAAAACAAATCATCACGGCCCGATCGGATATCAAGGGGCATCCATCTTGAGTTATGGAGGATCGACCGGCTGCACACGGCTGACTCCTCATCAGAGCGATGTTCCTCTACGTCTGCTGCTGTGCTGCGGCGGTGCTAAACGTGCTAGACGTAATAGGAAAATCCACAAGTCAACTGAAAACAAATGTATCAATGAAACGGCGGGGTATAATCCGACACGCCGGCGACCCCGGGGGTTCCCGCGCAGCGTGAAAGCGGAGCGCGGAGGGGAACCCGAGATGACCGCAAATGGTGCGGCGCTCCGTGTTCCCTTTTCGCCCGCATTATGGAATTACATCCCCGTAAATCAGCGTCGGTCATGCCAAGATCCAAAACAAAAACACTCGCAGGGGTGAGAACATACCGAGAGCTTCATTCCACGGGGCGGTTTGAAGACGGATGGGGTAGGGAAAGGGGGAAAGGGTGGTTCTTTATAAATCCTGGCATTCAAGGGTGTAATAATAATAAAATTCTTGCTTGTTGTCTAGACACAGAAAACTTTCAGGGACTGCCAAAATTACTCCGCCGCAAAAATCTTGGGGAAAGCAAAACTTTCATGAATCATCAAAACAAGAGACCGTTCGACATTTTTCTTTTTTCTGAAAGTGAAGCCGGCACCAGAGGTTGAAGGTGCAGGTAGTTTTTCTCTGGGCTTATAGTCAGACAGCCACATTTAAGGGGGCTAGACTACATTTTCCAATGACATGGCAAAACATTCAGCAGATGTTGAAACAATCATCTCTCTTTTAACAACTTGTGAAAGCCTCATCAGTTAAAGTGAAAAAAAAAAATCAAACAGAAGTCTGCAGGGGCCTAGCTGAAAAAGGCAGTGTGAAGGTAGCTTACGCTCCAATATGTAGCTTGCTGAAATGCCTGTGCCACTTCTACCTGCTATAACCCAACACTGAAAAGGAAAGGCAGCCTTTTGTGTGGTATCAGCATAGCAACCAGACAGCTGTACTTCACCCATTGTTGGCCAGGTGAGCCATGGGTTAGATAAATACTCATATTGACCCTGGCTCAGAGCCTGCAGATAATCAGGAAGGGAAAAGGAATCTGTCAGCCAGCAGCAGCATTGTCAAACCACGAGCTGAGCTTTACTCCTCTACATTAATTAATCATCAGCTTAATAATAAAGCATTATCCAGACAAAGCCAGCTGCTGCCTGAGAGACTCACTGGCTCAGTTTGAGCTTGTTCAGCCAATCACCGATTACAGACATCGACTTTTAGGAATTTTATGATGTGGCCTCGCCATAAACAAACACAAGCACCCTCTTTCTTATCTCTTTTCTTAGCAATCAAGATAACCCCATGTATAATCATCCAACATGAAAATCCATGTGCATCCATGGGTAAGAAAACCTTTTACTGTCTGTTACAGAGAAATGGAAATTCTTCATTCGCATAACCCCTGAGACACACACACACTTAACGAAATTACCACCTCGCCGGCACAAAGTCACTGCGCTTGACCAGCGCCGGCACGAAAATAGGGCCCTAAGTGTTCCACCATACCAGGTTTTTTAGGTTTGAAACAGTGGGCCTCCGTTTGGAAAACACAGATAACAAGCCACCCCGCACACCTAATCCCCCTATTTTGCAGCCTTGTAAATTAATTCATCAAGAAAAAACGTGCTTCACAAGTCAGAGTTTGAGATTTAGAATTACCACACGTGAGATGAGAATTTAACGAAATCTTTGCCTGAATAATGATGAGTAAAATGCGCCACATCAGAGTGCCAGTTCCACTGCATCTGAACATTGTCCTCTCCTGCATTTTCCCTTTAGATTTACTGGTGAAAAATAAGTACGAACTTACAGCTGGAACAGTTAGATCATAGAGCGAACATAAAGGTTTCCATATGAGGAGGGAGGCCACGTGAACACTAAATGACTGACTGACGAGGGAGGGGGTGCTTTGTCTGTGTGTGTGTGTGTGTGTGTGTGGTCATCTGGAGTATATGCTAAGTGAGGCAGACTAAACAGAGTTGAAGGAAGTTTGGGTATAGAGCTATGTGCTGCATGACAACACCTGACCACAACACAGTGACCCCAAATGCTAAAAAGGTGAGTTCAGACACACACACACACAGCATTTGTATCACACAGGAACATCACCTCCTCCCTGACAAGCCCTGTGCACACAGACTAATCTATACTACTGAATATTTAGACTGGAGGATAATTCAGCGCAATGTACACAACCAGTACTCTACTGAGTCATTCACTACAGATGAAATACAGGTCTTAAACTAGCCTAATTATTCTAGCCGCAGACTTTGCATTCACTCAGACAGAGCTTCTTCTGCTTCCTGTGCACCCAGACTACATTCACCTCTGCTTCAGATGCCCAGGGCCATAGACTGAAGCACAGGCCTACAACCTATACGGCTCTGGCAGGCTTCTCTCTACCTATTTAACTCAGGCAGCCCACCTAAATTATTTTTCTGACCCTCTAAATTACAATGGGAAATACCTAAATCACGATAATGTCAGTGCAAAGATATCTTTTCCTTGTGATGTATGTTCCTGAATTGTAAACATCCATGATATAGCACACATCACATACCGACTGGGTCCGTCCATCGCTATTCAATAACACATCAAGGTTGGTGACGACGAATGATTGACATCTGCGCAAGGAGAGGATAAGCTGAGCAAGAGGCTGATAGATTCACCTTCACAAGCCTGGAGGGCATTCTGCTGTTAAAGCCTGTTCTTATGCCCCCACAGTAGCTGCTTAGCTGCTTTTACACCACATGGGAATACTGGTGGCAAGCTGAGGTGGTTAACTTGCAAGTGGGGTTGCACTTGCGTGGGAATGGAAAGAGGTTGAAAGCTCTCGAAGACCAGATAACCTTCATAGGCAAAAAAAATGAAGCTATTGGAGCCATATTCAGTGTTTCGTTACAAGGACAGGACACTGCAGAGCTGAAACGTGCCTTTTCACCGGCCCTGGTTCCAGAAGTAAATTTTCCATTCATTTTCTCTATAGACATCTCCGAGAATCACAATATAGTCTTAAGCTTTGACCCGGACCATCCAGCTACAAAATTAATCACAAGCGTATAACAACAGGCCTAGATTTAGAAAAACTATATACATAAAAAATGAAAAAAGGCAAAAAAAAGACAAGGCAAGAATGTGTACATGATATTTTTTCTGGATGTTGTAGGAGAGGCACCTAAAAAGGTTAATATACAGTGGTTAGCTTCCAGTGTTTCACAGGGAACATGGGCAACCATGAAGGAGGGAAGACTTGACAGGAGTGTGTGAGAGGAGGCCATGTTGGAGGATAAAAAGAATGAGAAGGCTTTAAAAGAGAAAAAAGATATAACCAGAGGAAAGATACTATAATATGAGACTGTGTACATGAGGAAAGTAAGAACACGAGAAGAGTTGACAGACGGACAAAGAGAAGACGAAAGAAGAGAGGAAGAAAAAGAGGGGCAGAAGGACAGATGCAGAGGGAGATTGCCCCATATGGGCTGCTCTCTTGTCTCGGCAGATCAAGTGTGAAACGTTTGAGCCGAGGCACGTAAACACAAAGCCTGCAAGGACGTACGGTACACACACACTTGCATACACAACACATATCTATTTACAATCTCTTACACTCTTGCACGCGTATGCGCACACACACACACACACACACACACACACACACCTCCCTTCAAGTCTCCCAGAAGCAGAGCAGAACATTGCGCTGACGTGTCCAGAAATCACAGTGACAGACAGGCCCATAGAAGAAACATGGGGCCAAGTCGAAGAAGAACCGTCTTTGATTCAAGAGGGAGGAAAGCCAGAAGCAAGCAGTATGGAAATGAGCACACAGGCCGGAGCATATCATACCCTTGTGCTTGCTGGCTTAAATGCAAGAAGCATTGAGCCTCAGACTTCAAAGGCAGTGGACTGCAAAGACACGTCGCCCACTGACCTCCACTGATACTCAGCTCAGGAGACAACACAGGGTCTTTTCAATGTGGTGGAGGGGAGTAGAGGAGAGATATGGGGTGCATACAGGACACTAAAGGACACTTATCTGTGTGTCTGGGTAGCTCAGGCTAACGTGCAAACTTCCACAGCTATCCCTAATGCTGTGGGTTTGAATCTGCATCACGTTTGTTGCATATCACAGTCTCTTGTCAGATTCTGTAAAAATCTAGGCTCATAAAACAGATGTGCAACTGAAATTGTACGCATCAATCAACAATATTGTTCCAACCATATTTTCAAGGCAGGCATATTCTAGTTAAGAACTCGGGAAAAAAAAAGGATTAGGCCTATGCCTACATTTTAATCTCAGAGTTCTCAATGTGTGTGGGGCACCAATGTGGCTAAATCTGGTCAGTATTTTGGAGGCGTTTGTAGCAGCAATCATGAATTTCTGGCAATGCCTATTGATTGCTCCATAACTGGGTCAAACTGTGCTTTCTGTCGGAGTGTTGCTTGTCTCCAAATTAAGCTTGTGTTGGGGATGGATGACACAGGGAGGGATGCAACCCAGAAAGCACGCAACTACATGAATCACATCCATTGTGCACTGATGAATCATAATTGCTAACCATGGTCCGTGGTTTCAACTGTCAAAACTGAGCGTTGTTTAGTTTAAATATCACACTTGGAGATGAAAGAGCCAGACATAAAGTGAGTTACACCACCGGCACGTGCTCGGTCCAAGTCCTCACACTACCAGCAGCTCATGATGTGTTGATTAACAGTGACTGTCACTATGTAATCTGCTTTCATTCAAATCATCTGGCCCGGCTAGTGAGACCGGCAAGGAGTGCTAATACTACCAACTTTATCCAGCCGAGATAAGAATGGAGAAGTGGGTCAGAGAGCGTAGTGAGACCAGTTTAAGTGTCAATTCAACTGTCTATTAGGGCTGAACAATTAATCGAAATTTTATCGAAATCGCAATATGGCCTACTGCAATTTTCAAATCGCAGGAGGCGCAATATTTGTTGAAGGCGAAATGTGTGTCAAAATACCATTTTAAATTAAATATTGTCGTGCTGCAGAGATGTCCTGGCCTACACATCATATTCTACAGACTTAAGAAAACATCTTTGTTTGGTACAGATCCCCGCAAAAATCACACCATAATCATTTTAATACGTTTTTCAATTAAAATGAGAATAATGATGTAAAAATTATCATTCCCTCTAATATCGCAAATCATATCGCACTTGCAATATCAGTCAAAATAATCGCAATTAGATATTTTTTCAAAATCGTTCAGCCCTACTGTCTATCTCACTAGTTCTCAAACTTGTGGACTAAAACCGAAGGGATGGGTACTGCAACCCCCCGATACAAGTGCACACAGAGAACTATGACTCCAAAAAGGAAGGTTTATATTGCCCCCTTTTCAAACTATTTTACCTGATTATGCAAATTGTCAAAAGAAAATACTATATTTATATATTTAAAAACCCATGTGGGGTCCAAACCTGCAAGCTGAGAACTCCTGTTTGGCCTGTTTGGTTTGTCACCATCACCACAGTCCACAGTGCGCTCTCTCTGCAACGTGCCTAAATACATTCCTTGTATTTTAGGAAGCCGACAGGCCTAATTTAGCTCGGCATCGCGTGCTGACAGTACATCCTGTGGAAGCTCAAGTATGTGTATGAGTGCGCGCGTATGCGTGTGTGCATGCACGCGTGTACGTGTGTGCATGCGTGTACGTGTGTGTTTGTCTTCTGTTTTGAGAACACAAGCACTGTCCTTGCACATACAAACAAACTGACACACAGCTGTACTTTCTGAGAGCGAATGCTGAGACAGTGGCCCCTGATAACTTCCCTAAAATGCCCTCTGCCCCGGTGCTAATGCTGGGCCTGGGACGGAGGCTGGATCTTTATCTTAATCACCAGCTTCCTGGCTTTTCCCCCCTCCAACATCCACACACACAAACACACAGTAGCTCCAGGGCCAACTTCCCAAAGTGCTAGAGTGAGGGGGAAATACAAGGACTCACACACACACACACACACACACACAAGCAAAGCATGACAGTAAGATGAAAAATGTGTGTACATGTGTGGGTTTGTTGCTTGCAGGAGAGTCAAACACACACACACACACACACACACACACACACACACACAGGCAGAACAGGGAGAATCCTGAAATGATTCTTCCAGTCTCTCCCTGCTTGCTGCGTGCCAACTGGAGGCGATGGAGCAAATGGATCACACAGGCAGGCTCGCTCCCTCACAGCAGCAGCAGCAGCCACGCTGTAGCCACAGGGCCACATCTGAAGGGAGATGAGAGATGGACTTATCCCCGCCCCCTTGTTAGCGTAAAACATGTAATATCATCCATCCTTGAGAACTACAGATTCCAGTGACAAAAAGTGAGGGGAAAACACCATCTCTTGTTTAATTTGGGCACATCGCACACCAACTCCCGCTGAGCTGAAGACAGACGGGGAACGACAGCGATTGTCACCTCCTTGCGGTGTTAGAAACAGCAGCTCCCCCAAAACCAAGATTGTTCTCCTTTACAAGCTTGGCAGCACGCTCTGTGAGGGCATCACGATCCACTGCCTACCAGCAAACTCATACCAAGATGTTTTTCTATTTAATTTAAGCATCAAAGAGCAGCTGTCCCAGATAAATGTTCAAGAATTGAGGAGGCACTCCAAAAAAAGCCTTTGTGAGAAACCAAAAGGTTGGATCTGAACGCAGTGTGGGACGACTGAACTGGGGATGAATCCGGTCAAAATCCTGCGGTGTGTGTGTGTAAGCCCACCCTACGCAAATTCTAATCCACTGCAGTGATGAGAGGGGAGCCCAGTGGGGGAGGGAAAACTATAACAGCACCGTTCGAACTGAACTCTCCCTCGGTCTCCTGGTCTGGGAAGAGCAAAGCTTCAGCAAAGCGGAGGAGAACGTCAAGAACCAAAGCACTCCGATCTCTGACGACTGTGAGGAACGCAGACAGAACAACCACTAGGTTAACGTCAGCCATGCCTCGATACTGTAGGGATTTCTTGATCAAAATTGCATCTGAAAGTAATGGTGAATAAATTGAAGGCAAGTTGAAAGCCCTGACAGTGAAGGCTGGCTTTAACAGCAAACATGCAAACAAATATCTTGAAAACCTCCCCCTGGGTTAGTCACAGCCAGGCGGCGTGAGCTGGCAGCGGACAGCGGTGTTATTGATGACAGCACAGGCAGCGATCAGCCAAGGCAGTGGTTCTGCAAAGACATGTGGCCATATGAGGACATTGGGGAAAGCTAGTGGTTAAGCGCGGCGCTACCTCCCAAAAGCGCTACCGACGGTGTCCGAAATTCACTTTATGGCTAATCTGCCATGGGCTGGTAAACTAAAAAAGAAGAAGAATTTTTACTGGCCAAAATAGTTAATATACAGTGCATTTCCCTACCCATTTTCAATGCTATTTTGTGTACAGAATTTGGTACTGTGTGGGTCACTCACTTATACAAATAATCAACTACGTAATTCATAATAATTCAAATTAAAAGAGTATTTTGAAACGTGGAGCCTGTTTGATACAGAGTCATTGTTTTGCTGTGATTTGATTGGCTCATGCTCAGAGAGGGTTCAGTGGCCAGCAGGGACAAAGTTTGAGTACAGGCAAAAACCAAAGACTAGATATAACTGAGGCTTTCAAATGTTCCTGTTTCATAAAGTCACTGGCCAGTGTGGCAGGTGACCCTTATTGATTTATCCAGCAAACACAAATTTTACAGACATTTGGCGCTTGGTGGGTTTTGATTTTGCACCTTGGTCATTGAAATCAGCAAGCCCTGTATAGTTGCCATTACTTTCTCACATAACGTTCAATAAGTAAATGTTTCCAACCATAGACAGAGCTTGTATTAATAGCCTAATGCTTAGCAAAGAAAAAGAATGAGGTCCAAGAAGTTAAAAAAAAAAAAAAGCTTATGAAGCTTAAAAAAAGTTCCAAACCCCTTAGCCTCTTTAGATGCAAGCTTCTGGTCGAGCCAATTTCCCTTCCCTCTGTCACAGAAACAAGCATGCAGACTATGGGAGAGACTACAGAGCAGACAGGATAAAATTGGACTGCTGCCAGTATGCAATATTAGGCCTAAACGCACACAGACTCAGACACATGAATGAGGTGCGGGCGCAACTAGACACACACAGCGAGTCTATATGTAGAAATAGTATTGTTGATGCTCAGTCAGTGTGTGAGCAGCGATGTTGGTCTCTCTGCCGTATATGAACCCCAAACGCTCACCCGCTTTCCCCTCATACACACTTTCTCCCTTATTCTCTCTCTCCAGTGAAGGAGAGACAGAGGATGTGTCTATGATCGGGAAAGACTCACATTTCCTCTCTGAGGTTTCACATTCCTGGGATTCCGTCTGAAGACCACTGCAGCCCATTTAAAACCATTCCCCATATGGAGGGGAAAAAAAAGAGACCCAGGGCAGGCGAGCAGGAAGGAAGGCAGGGTAGGTCCTGAGTTCTGCAAGTTCATTTCTTTCTACAGTACCACTCAAGCACATTTTTTCTGGATAATTACACCAACATTTTCCTCTAGGAAATGGAACCTGTTGTCCACCTGTAGCACATTATGCTGAAGGGAGGAGACATTTTCTTCCAAATGGTGTAGCGGAGCCTAAATCATGGTATCAAAAATCGTACAATTATAGAGCTCTAGTGCTTCGTTATGCTATGTTTTGGGAATGCCAAGCTGTACTGTATTATTGTAAATCTTAAAAAAAAAATCATACAAATACTGATAGCGGGTCTACCACCAATCACACGTAAACAGACATCTCATCAGCATGAGAGAATCAAAAGCTCTCTCCCTCCTGTTCCAGCGAGCATATTACCAGATTAAATATTTCATTCAGCTGCTAGCAGGAGATGAGAGGTTGGGAATCTGCTTTTGACCTGATGATGCAGGAGAAACATAAAATGCCACAACTGCCATCTTCCTCCCAGTCAAAACACTGCTCTTTAATACAAACCAGAAAATGTTTGGGTTGTTACAAAATGCAGATCCCACAAGGAAAAGGGGTGGATCTACTTTAGTAAACGGGTAGTATACTGATATCTCTCATGCAGCATTTGTGCCAAGATCCATCTTGCTAGATCATCAGCCTCTTAGGTATTATCTAACTACATCAAGGCCTGTAGGAATGGCACCACTGTTGTGCCAGAAATTTTGCCTGATGATTTTGGTAACAAGACTAATGGCTAATCCCACAAAGATTGAAACATAATTATGAATCTTAAATTACATCAGTCTGCAAATATAGTATTCTACCAATTTAAGATACACTTGTCCTGATTGTTGACAATAGACGTTATTGCAAATAATAGGACAAATTACTAAGGACATGCTGTGAATTATGATGACAAGTAAGAGTAATTCTTCCCAATGGGCATCATTGATATAAAAATAGCCATATCAAAGTGCGTTGATCCACAGTAGGAAGAATAGTCACATTTCAAGCTAAAGTATCCCATGTACGCTAACTTTTGGGAAATAGCCACCAGTGGCGATGCCATGCTGATAAGCAGCCTGGAGTCGTCAGCTAACACAACATTAACATTGTTGCTTTTAGAGCTAATGTTTGCTAACGTTAACAGGCAAGGGGCTCATTGGCTGACTTTCAATATCCCTGTGTGTTGAGCAGCTTGCTATAACGTGAGTTAACTTACATACGGTCAAAAATCAAACACACAAGAGCGATAAAACTCGTTGAAAATTTCGTGAACACACAAGACAAGACATACAGTCGTCAGTCTGCAGTAACATCAGCAGATGTTAGCATGGTTAGCCGACTAGCAGGCTACGTGCTAACGTTTCCGAGCCGTGGAGGAGGCAGCGAGGGGGTTTAAATTGTCTTACCTGTCAACCGCAGCTTTACTGGGCCATTTCTCCTAACTCCTTGGTTAGACATTCCCCTTTGTGTTCCAGCTTGATGAAAAATTATAAAAAGTGTCTAACACATGTGTCAGCGTATGACTTTCTCAAAAATAAATCCCCCAAAACAACCCTTCGGCTAGCTACGGGTTAGCTTGTAGTATCACCATTGCAAATCATACTGACTGTGAATGCAAAAGAATGGTGTCACCGTCATATCGCAGGCATAACACTCCCCTCGTGAACTCATATTCCGTAAAAAATGCAAATAACTAAATCCCCGCATGCCGTTCATCCCGTGGGCCACGGGTATTGATAGTCCGACTGTTTAAAAGAGCAAATCAATTGAACGGTTCGCCCTCCATCCGGACAGGCGTCTGTGCAAGGAGCCGTGTTGCTTGCACTGAAGTTGGTCGTAATGATGATGAAGAGTCTGCTGCAGGCAGTGTCCAGCTCATACACTACTTCCCGTCTCACCTTTCAACATAAAATACAATTTACCAAAGTGAAACTAAAAATACATACATTTAACGAAGAATCTGTTGTAAATTAAAATACAATTGTTATCCCCACATATCCTTTTCACAATATATATTCATCACCGTGGAGGCCTACACAAGATGTCAAAAATAGCCTACACATCCTTAACAGTGGCCAACTGTTAAGGGCTAAAATTGTACTTTATTTTGAAGGCAAAGCGGCTTACTTCCGGTATTAATCTGGCTCTCTGGCTGGTTTAACGCAGCTCACTTCCACACACGAGCGAGATGTGAAATTCATACAGTACAGTTAGAATATAGTTAGTTGGGTGGTTGTAATTTCCACTCAGAAAACATACATACTGCCTATTTACATAGGCTTCTTTCTAAATCCAGAAGGTCTGAATGAGTAAAGGATAGGATAATTTACAAGTGAGCATCAAAGCAATGCATTTAACATTGCTTATCCCTTGCAAAGAGAACTATAGCAGTCCTGCAATAAATTTTAGGATACTATACATATCCTTATATGTGATATGTAATATCACAGTAAGACATCATACAGTTACTATAGGTCAAAAATAATACCACACATAATCAGATAAAAAATACCATTAAATAGCATTAAATTATGTCTATTTAAACTCACTACTGTGTGCCACAGACACCCAATAAGTCCCAATAAGAATACCGTGATTTTTCCTTCGGAAAGATATACATTTCCAGTGAAGAATGAGAGCTCAGATTCTGAGATCTCAAGTCTCTGGGCTGCTTCCCCTCCAACCTACAACCCACTGGGCCATTATGGCTATATGCCTCGATTATTGCATTATAACAAGCAGTGAACATGTTTTCATTCAAAAAGCAGTTTACATGTATACTAAGGATACAACTGGGTCCTTAGTAGCATGCAGGTCCACAACAAGCAAATACAATGGAGCACAGTGTCACCTGGTGGTGACATGGATGCAGTGGCCCCTTCCCCTCTACTATAAATGCCTATAGGCATACTACTGTAAGTAACTTTAAAGGATAAGGCTGGTGTTTTTTAATGCATCGCTTACCGTCAACAAATCCTATGAAAATAACAAAATCAACAATGCGTTTGCTCTACTCCTGTTACTTTCTGACTTCCCAAGTACTGTTTTTAGCCGTCAACCCGGTGCATTAAAAAATACCAGCCTTATCCTTTAAGTCGAGGCCCAATGACCCACACAACTAGAAATTGTTAAGAACCATGTTCAACAATAATCGTACATTTTTCCCCCTGTCTTCATAGCCTGCTCATTGCAGAAACACCCATCATGAAAACACAATTTCTTAATAAAATTTATTTACAAGTCTTGCATTAAAAACAAGGACATTCTTTCTTTGTACTGTTATGTACAGGAATGAAATAAAAGGATAGCCAAACAAATACAAAAATATGGACACGGTAAGAAAAAAAAAAAAAAAAAAAAAAAATGTGGACTTGTTAAAAGTTGAAAGTGCTTTGGTTGTCAGGGATGTGGAAAGCATAACCGTCTGTCGTGGCCTCGGGCGCCACAGACTCATCCTCTTCATTCTGAAAGACAAGCGAGAGGGAAAGACAGGAGGAGAGACGCATTAGAGGATTAACCAAGTCTTAGTGCGTTTTGGGGATGGTTTCATGGACGTGGATTAAGCCAAATTCTGCAGACTAGGACGATTTCTGTCAGAGGAGACCTATGTCTGGAAACGGGACCTTTGTGCTTTGCCAACTAAGCCGTTTGATAAACCCTGTCAAGAGTAACAGCACAGGCAGAAGTATGCAAAAAGATGGTTTTTAATGCTATTTTTTTCAGTCAGTGATTTGATCAGGAGGACAAACCTCCAATAAACAGAAATGCAAAACCTGTGTCAAAAAATGAAATTCCTTATATCGAAACAATCCATGGATATTATCAGCAGCGCTCACCTCTCCGGAGAAGTATTTCTCTATGATGTTGAGCGCGGCCTTGTAGACGGCCTCGTTCTCGTGCGACTGCAGCACTTCGATCTTGTCCAGACCGCCGCACTCCTCGATCATTAGACACAGCTTCTCAGTCTCATCGATTTTTTCTGCGGTCTATAGAGAAAGGAAAAAAAAAAGAAACTCAGTAAGCCTAGGCTAATGACACTCACACCAGAGATGAAACACGTGACAAACCAATTTCATTTTAAGATCCCTGTGACAATTGTCAAGAACCTATCTGCATCACGCAGAGTGTAAAGTGACCCGGATTAAATTCTGCAAATCATCATGCTGCCTAATCTCAGAAATCCACAACACAAATATCCATTTTCCCCTGGGACTTAAATACACGTCTGCTGGCAGAAGAGATTATGTGGGCGCACGTCAAGGCCATTTCCTGTTAAATTTAATCAATTCCAAATGTAAATTCATGCAGTTATTTCTTAGCCTTAAGGCAAATGTATGGTTTCTGCGGTGTGCCCGGTGTTCACAGTGCGCAGGGTCTGTGCGGCGAGTGCGGAGCTCCGCAGGGGGTCTGCGGAGGGTCTGCACCGAGCTCCGCGCTCCTCTCAAAAAATGAAACTCTACGGAGGCCTCCGCAACCGCCACAGTCAGTTCAGAGGCTATGATTGGTTAATGGTTGCTATGTTAGTTGGTTACCAGGGAAGTAAGTCTATTTGAGCAACAAATAGACTGACAACCGGCAAAAATGGACAATCGGAGGAGATTCTGCGCTCTCCACGAACACCGCGCTGTTACCACATTTACCATAAAATGCTGTGGCTCTGCGGAGAGAATGGTCTTGCCGTGAACACCGCGAACACCGAGCACACCGCAGAAACCATAAATTTGCCTTTAGCCTAGCACTAGTCTTTATGCCCTTGTCAATAGCTCGCCCTCTGAAGATGCACCTTAACAGTTAGAATTTTAGTTCATTTTCCTTCACTTGTCAAAACCTATTTTATGGGGATTAAGGACACCCATAAAAGTCTTTTTGCAAAGGTTTTGAGTATCTGATGAAGGAAAATAACCAACTAAAATTCCACGTCTCAAGCTATTCTTCAAGTACTGGCGACTCACCAAGAAAATGTTGGCGATGGCGTCCAGGATGACCAAGATGATCTTGCAGTCTTTGGCCGACAGCAGGTTGAGCAGAGGCTCCAGGACGTTGCACTGGACCAGGTAGCTGACTTGCTCCGGCATGCCGCCGCTGGTGTAGTTGGTGACGGCCCACACCGCCTCCCTCTGGGTCTTGTAATCTCCCTGGACGGAGGACACATTTTACATTTTAGGCGTCGTTTGTGAATCATCATAAACGTAACTAGGTTTAGTACTTGCAAAAAGTGAAGGGGAAATAACAGTACTAGGGGGGAGAAAATTACAGACGGATCTTTTATTTCTTTGTTTCTTGTTTCTAAGACGGGGAAACTAAGCATCATCAACAGCCGGTAGAAGACCAATATAATCCGAGACTGGAAGCTCCAATCAAAAAAATAAGTCAACCTATTTATTACGGACTACGAGTTGTCGTTACATCTAAGGAGCCCCCTGCAGCTTCCCGTTAAGACTGGACTAACAGGTCAGATATATCTCCTGCCTTCTCCCGCTCTCTGACCTGTTGGAGGACCTCCACCAGGATGGGCACTAGGCCCGCGTTGATGACCTCCTGGATCTGGCAGTCCTTGCCGGCGGTGATGTTGGACACGGTCCAGGCCGCCTCCTTCTGGATGTTGGGCTTGTGGTGACGCAGCAGAGCTGGGAACATGGCCAGGGCGCCGGCGTTGAGCACGCTCTGGGTCTGCTCGTCCGTCCCCGTCACGATGTTGCCCAGCGAGCGCAGGGCCGGAGTCTGGGAGGAGAAGCAGAGCGAGTCGGTTATTATTGGGAGGGTTGTTCAGGATTCAGGGACAAGAACATTAAGCAGGAGAGAGAAAAGAGTCACATCTAACATCGAATGCCAATGATAGATGTGACGATCCCTGTGTAATCTTTATATTTTTCTGTTATAGGCATTTAGCATTTGTTTTAGGCATAAGCAACCAGTAAGGGGTTCATGGGGCAGAGCCATAGTTACACTGTTCCTGTAATTCTAAAATAATCACATAAGAGAGAAGCGGTGGGAAGAGAAATAAAAAAAATAAAAAAAAGAGGTGAGGTTGAAGAGGTTGAAGGGATTTTTTAACTTCACGGTAAGGGCATATTAAGAGGGATTAGAGGTGGATGATATAGGAGAAGGGATATGCTGGATATGAAGAGATGAGCTTTCAGCCTACAATGGAGGGTATTTCAGCAACGAGCACGATTAGACCTGATGGCACCAGCAATCATTATTTAAAAAGGGGCATCAAGTAATTTGACTTTTCATCGACCTCTATCGCCACCAAGGAATTGCAACAACACTGACAGGTCAATTACAGGCCACTGTAAACTGTGCCAGGGACCTAACTGAAATGATAAAGTCCCATTTTCACAACAGAGATGAGTAAGTTAGCTGATTAGAGCAGAGATCAAACAGAAACATCATGTGAAGAGGTGTATCGCAATGTAAAACTATACTGTAATAACAATACTGCTTTGTCATTTACAGTTGAAAATGCATATAGGTGGGTGGGGAGTTTTTGTTCCAAAACAGTGTGTGGGCTGGGAATTGAGTTTTGAAAGCCAGAAGCCTCACTACCTGGTACAGTAGTGACAAGTCAGTGGTATTGATCAGCAACCTATCAAACCCCCGCAAATATACTACGGTCATTTTGTGCTATGGGACAGTAAAAGTCTTATTGCAACTTCAAATGCCACAAATAAAAGGTGAAGCTTCCCAGTTTAACAAACCAAAACGAAGCAGCACGTACCACAATGGAGAGTTCTCCGCAGGCGAGCAGCTGCACCAGGCGGAGCACCAGGCCGGCCTGCACCACCACCTCTATCCTCTCGTTGGGGCCGTCGGTCAGGTAGGACACGGCCCAGCAGGTGTCGGCCAGCACCTCCCGGTCGTCGTGGTGCAGGAGGCACGCGAGGGCCGGGAGCAGCTGCTGCACGGCCTCCAGAGGCGGCGCCGGGTTCTTGTTCCGGCACAGGTTGGACAGCGTCCAGGTGACGTTGCGCAGGTAGCCGGACTGGTGTGGTAGGAAAGAGTCGAGTGTCACTTTAGAGCCTCAGAGTATCACAACATGGTCATTGTCGGAGTAACATACACCTTGCTACTGACAGCTTCAGGCAGATTCACAGACATTAAGCCTCTCTGAACGGCATTAGGATTACCAGGGGAGGTCTGGTGATTGGTTACTACCTCAGGAATTTTATCACAAACATGAAACCTGTCTGTAATTTTCTCCAGTTGAAATTTCCCACTGCATTTTGAATTAATTCTTAATTCAAATAAAGGTAATATGGTTAATAAGGGTAATATCTGTACTATGGCAGCTGTTGTGCATCCCATCCCTAAATTACCACGGTCCCCCAGAAGTTGCTGAAACCCAGCAGTGCAGTAATGTTCATATATAGAGGGACACTCACGGGAAACACAGACAGGTCAGGGGCTGCCAGCAGGGCCAGGAGCGGCTGGATGCCACCGTGTTTGATCACTAGGTCTCTGTAGTTGGATCCGTCACCTGGGTTAGGAAAAAGATACTTTGATTCATCTCCGGTCAACACTGTAAACCTGGAATTTCCACATAATAGGAAAAGGCAGACTGCAATACAATGTTATAATGTCATGGAAACTACCATCAGTTTGATGCACGAGTCTCAGAAAGCACACTGGTTGCCATGGAAAATTAAACATTTGATTCAACATTTCAGTGGCAGTCTTACTTTGTGCACCATATGCACTTCCATACACACAGATACCAAGCATCTCGAATAGTAACACTACCTGCGATGTTGCCCAGGGCCCAGATGGCCTGCTCGCTGATGTGGGGGTGCGGCGAGGTCACCAGGCTGATGAAGGCCGGGATGGCGCCCCCGTCCACCACGGCGGTGGTCTGCTCCGAGGTGCCCGAGGCGATGTTGGTCAGGGCCCAGGCTGCCTCGAACTGGATGGGGGGGCATTCGGACAGGGCCAGGAAGCCGACGAACCTGGGGATGAGGCCGGCGCCGATGATGCTGTCGATGGGCGGGTGCTTCTCCCTGGAGAGGAGCTTTCTGCACGGTCGGGAATAAAGCGCACGGACGAAGAGAAAGGAAATTTGTAGCGTTAGTAGTAAAATGTCATCAAATGTCATTTAAATCCACAGTAACAAGATGGAACAAGTACAACATCACCATATTATCCCTTTCCACTGTGACGCTCTTGAGTCATAGAGCTCTTTAATGACCTTACCTGGCGGCCTGTGTGGCCTGCAGCTGATGATCCAGATTCTGGCTATTTATGCCCGCAACAATCTCCTCCACAGACCAGTGGTGAGGAGGCTACAGAAACGGAAAGAGGAGAGGATTAGTTAGCTGCCTACCAGACCAGGATCAGGTTTACTACAGCAGAAAAACTGGGATAGTGCAGTGTAGATCTAAGCAGTGATGTAGTCATTGGTGACCAGAAGAATGAAATATACTGCTGACGGTAGGCTGCATATTCTGTGATCCCGCCCTCCTATTATACTCCAAGTATCTGCCTTCTGTCTAAATCAATCAGGAGCGGTTTTTAAAATGAAGTGCAACAGCCTACTGCATATTGTAATGTAGAAGCTTAAGTTTGCTCACAATTGATGAACTTTGGCCAGTGCACTCTTGATTAATTCAAAGCTTATGGCTTCAGAAGGGAGTGTCCAAACAGAGCTGGTTGACCGCTTTTCATATCAGCTGTTAAGATTCCCATCGATTTAATTTTTTCTCTTGGAGTGATGGGGCTTGGCAAGGAGGCTGTCCATATTCATCCATAACAAACCAAAAGTCAAAGTCAATAACCCACATTTTTAGACAGGGAAAACACACGGAGAACCAGCTTTACTTCTTTTACTCTCCCCGAACCAAATCTGGTATTGTGTGCCCACCTTAAAGAATGGAAAGGGCAGGAGAGATGGCCGAGGGCTTATCAGATGTTGGTTACCTGTGCATTTGGATCCTTCTCTTGCAGAGGAGAGGTCGGCTCGTCCACAAGGCTGTCGACGTTCCTTCTCTTCAGGATCTGTTCATCCTTCTTCGCTTTCCGGAGCTCCACGTTGACCTCCATTCTCCTACGCCTTAGTTCCTGTGGAAGTCGATTTGGGCCCATAAGAAGTTGAGAAGACAACTGGTAGTGGATAGTACGGTTACATAATACATTTGTCTCGTTATGACTGCAATTTGGCAGGGATCATCGTAACAGTTTGGGCTTACGTTGGCGTCTTTCCCCTTGTTTTTGAACTGGGTGAGACGAGCTCCGCTGTCGTTGGCAGCTGACATCTCTGACCGTTGGGCGAGACAATCGATTTCACTGGAGACAGTCGGCACTCGCTGTGGAAACAAAATTATTTAGGAACAAAACGGGCGTCCTGCCGATCACTGTCGCGGGTTAGCATTTATTAGCATTTGCTACCCGTTAGCTAGCTAGCGAGCTGTGAATTAGCAGCTAACGTTAACTACTTGTCTATAAGCCAAGCCGGTTATCTAACACCATGTGGCCCAGCGAACAGAGAGCCTGTCTATTAAACCTTCTCCCCCAAAACCTACTGTAAAACATAGATACAACGATTGTTTACAAATTAAATAAACAAAAAACATTTACTCACATATTCACTGTAATGTTGAGCTTATTCAAATATACACTTAGCCACAGAGCATGTGCTACGCGCTTACCGAGTCCTTATTTTTTTACAATAGCCGTGACGTAACCTACATACCGCCCTGGTTTTTAACACTTGTGATTGGTCAGTCGGAGTAGAAGCACCTCCCCATTGGCCATGATTAAAAAATCCCCCACCATAAACACAAAGCCGTTGTCAAGGACAACGGTTCTCAATATCGCGAGATAATATGGCCACAAACTGTTACTCATTCCTCAAAAAATGCGTGTTTGAGATACCTCTTGTGAAGTCGGTGTGATTTTCTTTGGTTTTGCAACAAAGTATACATATAATCTCACATACTTAAAACAGTCCTCCTTGTGTGATTACCTTTTATAAATCGTGCTATCCATTGTGGGAAACGTGATGACCCAGTGGCCTAATGGATAAGGCATCAGCCTCCGGAGCTGGGGATTGTGGGTTCGAGTCCCATCTGGGTCGTATTTAATTTCTCTTTTATTGAACAGGATGCCGCTTTATACAGAAGCGTGGACGATGTAATCAATAATATGTCGTGTATCAGCACTCGATTTAAATCAGTGGTGTTCAATCCTAGTCGGACTGGTTTTTATTCCAGCCATCTAATATCAGCGACTAATCCACACCAGGTGAATCTAATTATAGCTGGTAGGATAGAAAACCAGCAGTACTCAGAGTGCCGAAAACCACCGATGTAAACGACAAAGACCTCAAATCAGTCAAAAACAATAGAATATAATGTGGAACAGTCTCACCCAAAGCTCTATTTCTCTTTTTTATTCTGCAAATAAGAGCAGTTACAGAGTGTATCTTTGTGTCTGCGGAAGATGAATTGGATTTAGAACACAAAATATATCAGAATGCACCATGCCCCAGCATCATGCACTTCTTCAGTCCTGAAGAGGGCAGTAATGTATCAGGGCATGCAGGAGGACTCGAGTCTGAATGAAAAGGTGAAGACCACAGCAGCAAAACCTATTGATTTGTGATTGCATGCCACAACTGCTTGGGTTGAGATTTATGACTAACAGAACCATATTGTGTCCCAACATGGTTTGCTGAATATCTCTGTTTTCCATTCAAGGTGTTTATGTCTGGTCTTCCCTTTAATTGTTGCTTAATTTCAAGGGTTTATCAGCTGGTCTTCAGCTTTTAAACAAACCAATGTGATTTATATCCACACAGCAGACAATACCTATATAGAGCCATATTTTCCCTCTCATAGGCTATAATAAAGCACAAAGGGGTCTTCTTTGGAATCCATTTATGAATGAAAAGAGTGTCTGATGTCATGCCCAAGTGTTTATTTCTGCGTTTGGGACGTCCCGCCTCCCTTTCCATCCCATCCCCTCTCATTCCTATAAGCCGGGCCCATATAAAAACTCCCAGGAATCCCGACACTGTAGCAGACCTCAAAGTGTGTCCCAACAGAACCAGTCAGGATGACAGGGATTACTATGCTCCTCTTGTTTCTTGTGTTTCCTCTTTCCAAGACAGAGGAGCATGTTGTTAATGGTGAGTGTAAACCGTTTTATCTGCTGGGATTCTTTTGCTATCATTCAGAAAAAGTGAGGATTTGTATTGACAGCCAGATTATTTTTTAATTTGTTGGGAAAAACAGGTGCACAAATATATATTTTTCCTATATCTATTTACAAAACATTTTATTCACACTAACTAAAAGCTTTACACTTTTGATGAGTTCTATGAATGATGCAAGTACCAGTTTCCTTACTGCATTCCCCACTGTTGTAGTTTATTATTTGATTTTTTTTCTTTAGCTTTGAGCTCAATATTGTGGAATCTGTAACTTTGAAGGTCACCAACTGATGACCATTAAATCTCTGTTACCTGTTACAAATAACTCTGAAAATCCTGAAAATTAGATAGACTCTTAGATCAAGAGTATTTTGTTTGCTCTATTCCCCATTGTGAAGATTACAGGTCACAGCAATTATTCCTAATGATTTGTATTAAAAAAGATGATTAATAGTTGACACTGTCTTATTATTGATGGACTGAGGACTTTTATATCTCGGGTCTTTGTTAAGTTTCAAAAGTATAGTGACTCTAGATCCTAATCAGGTTTCACTTTTTCAACCCAAATTAAAGCCATATTGCATTAAGTTCTCATCTGGAGATAAAATTTAGTGGAACCATAGATAAGTCTCCATGTCTAGTAGGCATAAAAACAAAACAAAAATACTGGTCATGGTAGTTCCAAGACATTAATTCAGCTAAAACTAATTTCCTAGGTGAAGAAATGCAGAACGTTTCTCAGAAGATACACAAAGAATTCACAGACTTAATGAATCCATGTGATGCAGTATAGGCTACATGTAAGACCATTAGCAGGCCTATTGCATCATGTCACATGCATGAAGTGTCTAACGGGAGTGCGTGTTTCCAGAGCTGTACACCCTGATAGAGAAGGGCCAGGGCGGCTTTTCGGACCCGGCTCCCGGCAACCAGAGCCGGCTGGGGGCGAAGGAGCCCTCGCTGCCCATCAACGAGCTCCTGGAGAAGAACAGCAGGACCGGGGACACCAAATACTCCCTCCACCCTCTACCCTCCGGTGTCTGGCCGAAGCACGGCGACCTGGGCCCCGTCCCTCGCCACCACGGTCCCCACAACAAGAGCAAGAAGGGCCCCAAGAGCGACCGTCTGACGGAGCACAACAGCGAGAAAACCAGAGGAGAGGCCGCCGGTCTGCTGCCCAAAACCCCGCTGACAGGAGCCGCAGCCGCCGCCGCCGCCGCCGGCAACCGCACCGCGCTGAAACTCACCCCGGACCAGCACTCGAACGTCGCCCCCCCGCAGCAGGGCGAGCCGGAGGGCCACCCCAACTCCCGGCCCAGGGGTCAACCCCACCAGCCGGCCGCCCAGCCGCATCCACCGCCACACCCCGCCCCGCGCAGGGAGCCCCCCAACCGGCGGCTGGACCCGGAGGAGAACCGCCCGGGGAAGGCCAGTCTCTACCAGTCAGGTGTCGGGGGAGCGAACCGAAACAACAGCCGCCCGTCGGTGCTCTTCAACCGGCGCTCCTCCAGCCTGCTGTACCAGTTTGACATCCTGAAGAGAGGTAGGGGAGGATTTGATTTATGCTCACACACACACACACACACACACACACACACACACACACACACACACACACACACACAATACAAACACACTCAAACAGAAGTGCATAGACACATAGCCTACTGTATGTGACCAGAGATAGTTTTTTTGTTTGTTTGTCATAGATTAGGCTATTAATCTTTGCATTCAGAGCTTTAACATTGTATATTAGGCTATACAATAGTATAATACTATACATTACTTTCTAATGTAAAATGGATTGTCTGTGAAGTTAAATGAGCCTGGACTCTTTGGTCACATATACTGTACATGAGTGGCAAGCTGGAGGCCCTATAATAAAAGTGGCTGGCATTAAAGATAAGTTAACTTTAGATAAACTGCAATTAACACAACCAAAGTTGTATCTGTCCTTGTAAAAATTCCCTCATAGGTATAGCACATATATTTACACACAGAGTTCACAGAGTTCACACTCTATGTGGGGGAGCTCAGTGACAGTGACAGATTTCTGGTAGTTAGTAGACGTCTCCTGCCACTAATTACCGCTTGTTCCCTCAAGTCTGTCTCTGAATGTGTCTCTTTGTGTGGAGTCTTGGGAGCCAGAGGTTATAATGATAGAAATGCAAAAACAAGTGAGATCAGTTTTGATACTGTAATTAAGACAGAAAATGTAAGACGGATGTGATCCCATGCCATCTCATCCCATCCCCCCTCCCCGGTCCCATGCTGAGGAATGCGACGCCTGGGTTTTGTAATGACAACCTTGTCCTTGCTAATGACACTGGAATGGGAGTCTGGCTCCATGCTGGCATGGCACAGCCACTTTGTCTTTTCTTCTCATCCCTCCATCCTGTCCTCTGCTCGTCTTCTCCTCAGAGTCTGACTTCACGCATGATGCCTTCTGTATGAGTGAGTGCAGGAAGGAGAAGGAGGAGAGAGAGTATTACTGCTACAGTGAATTTGGTAGGTATCCTATGATGGATGAAGCTAGACTGATGATGTGGCCATTCCTCTTCAGCCTGTAGTATTTGCTGGGGAAATGCAAGTGAATGGATGGGGAAAATCAATCAATTTAGACCATAATGATTTGGTAATTTAATGATTTTCTGTATTTTCTCATGGTGTTTATGGGTAAAGTTCCATATAGCTCCATCCATCAAATAATTAACAATCCATAACTGCTGTATGGCACTGACCATCCAAACACTGTCAACCCATCACTGGCTTTGTTTAGATGATTTATTGATTAAAAGAATGACAGTATATGACAGGTAAACATGAATTTTGCATATAATTTTGAGGCTATAAAAGTTTGTTTACATTTATGATGTTAGGAAACACTGGAACAACAGAGTCTTGTATTTTGAGTTATGATGGGTTAAGAAAGTTCAAAAAAATTAGATTTCATTCACAAGTTAAACTCCTAAATACCTAGTACCCAGAATTTAAATGATTACGTAACTTCTACCCTGTATCTTTTAACCCATGGACATGATGGTATACATTTCCTCAATTTTGATGCATGAAGATGTTTTTCATGTCTCCCCCATCTGAAACAGCCGTCAATGGGATCGTTCACGACATCGATGTGGTGCGTAAAGGAATACGCCTCATCACGCTGATGGTGAGCAGCGATGGCTTCTACAAGATGAGTCGTCTCTACGTGACCCCAGACAGCTTCTTCTTCAAAGTTCGCCTTCTGGTCCTGGACACCTACAAGTGCAGCAAGCCCTGCCCAGATCTCAAACTTGGTAAGTGTAACAAAGTCGTCCTGAAGCCTTGTAAGCCAAAATATCGACTTTAGTTTTAGGGTTGCCGGTTCGAACCCGGAATCTAGACCGGCTGAGAAATTCTGCTTGTTGGAAGTGGAGTCAGACTCTCCCCTCCCTCAACAGCCACTGTCAAAGTGCTGTTGGTTTTGTCACTGTTGGGTAAAAACCTTGTATGTGCAGAATGTTGACTTCTCAGGAACTAGGAAAAACTGCCTTGTTATCAGCTTGACCACCATGCAATTTTGAGTTTATCCAGTGGGGTTTTGAAAGGCTTTCATGAGCCCAAAGATCATAGAATGTTCTCAACCCATAGAGAACGATGTATTCCTTCAAGCAAGGTTACAACATGAAAATCATGGAGGTATGAGGTTTTCACATGACAACAGTAATATATTACTGTGTTCTTAGTCAACTTGTGAGGTTAAATAAAGAACATAAAGAAAGATGATCCTTGGACTCATATGTGTTTCTCTGGACCTGTCCATGGATGTTCTCCAAGATCATCTTCAAGATCAAAATCATATGCTATGGTACATGATTGTGGAGTTTTATGAATTAATATCCTATTAGTAATGTAGGATCCATGTGTGGGATGAGAATTGTGTGTTTTCCTGAGATCATCAAAAACGGCCACTGAGAATTTTGCGAACATGTGAGAAATGTTCTTTTTGTGGACCATGGGTTTGTTTCCACTTACCTCAAATGAAACACACCATCTCCCCCCGTTTGTTCCCAAGGGAGCAGATACATCGTAATGGGTCAGATCTACCACCGGAGGCGCCACCTTCCCAACGACCTCCTGACCCTGCTGGGGGGTAAACTGAAGCCCGGGGACGGCCTTCTGCGAAGCAACAACTACGTCAAGAGGTTCAACAAGCGGAGGCACCAGAAAGCCCTGGAGGCCACCCGCTCCAGGTGCAGGTGAACGCAAAGCAAGACTATCGCCCCCCCACCCCCACCCCCCCGGCTGCGGGGGAAGAGACATTGCAGCCGCTCCCCCGAAACTGACCTATAACTATCCCTTCAGCGTCGCAGGAGAAAGAGGAGATTTTGAAGAAGGCGAGGATTTATTTTCATACGGACTGCTACGATGTATCATAATCCAGGTTGATCTTTTTTTTTTTTTTTTTTTTTGTACTCATTTGTACAGTTCCTGAAGTAGTGGCTTGTGCTCTCTTTGATAGAAAACACAAGCATGAGTTTGCATGAAATGGTTTTTCCATGTTTTTTGTTTGAGGTATCAAGCAAGGGTGTCCACTTCACCCAATATAGTTTTCTCTAAATGGCTGAATTTGACAACTCCAGTTAAACCTCTTTAAGCAAGTCGTCTCCTCACCTAAAATGAGCATGATTATGGGCATTCATTCATGTCTGGTACATGAAATCACTCAATTACAGTAGCACAGGTGTCACATTGGCTTCTCTCTTTGGCTTAACTGAAGCAAACTCCTCTGACATTTAGCATGAAGTGAGTTCAATCGTTCAACAGAGTAACTCAGGTGAAGGAATCTTTTTGAGGCTCTTACGAAGTTGCGTTATTTTTTTCATCAGCTTGTTTCAGCAAGCACAGAGGCATTTTTCTAACATTTATTCAAGCGTGTGAATCAAGCCTGTATTTGTCCTGAGCAAGAAATACTGCCAGGTCCAGCCTCTTTAGTCACGATATGACCCAAACACACACACACACACTCAAAGAAAAGATTATCTGTTTAATGTTGTTTTCCTAGCTGTCAATTTCCCTCCTTTGGAACGTCTCTGGGTATTGTGGGTAAATTGAATACCAGATCCAAAACTACATTTTTTGATAATTTATGATATAGTGCAACTTATTTTCTGTGAAAAATTTCCATGTGCCGTTGACTTTGAAATGGTCACACAAATTGATTTCCTTGGCACAGATCCAACATGTTGAAGCTTCTTGACACTTTCGATCGCTCTATGAGGCTTCTAAAACGATATGAACGCGAAACGTCGTATGGCACTGATTAGTATTGTTTTTCGACACCCAGCCCCGTGCATAACATGTCACTGTGGTTGTTATTGGGAAACAGGAAATGCACTATTATTGTTACAAGGGCCAAGGGGAGGGAATGAAGGGCCTGGAAAAGCAGCAACAAACCCCAGTGGAGGAGGAGGAGGAGGAGGAGGAGGGGGAGGAGGAGGAGGAGGAGGAGGAGGGAGGGGGCAAAGGGAGAGAGCACAGGACCTTTGCTTGTCATGAGAGCGGCTTATTTTCCTAACTTTAATTATGTGTCCACGATGAAATGTCTGCCTGAGCGGACTGGGACATCAAAAGGGGGGCTGGCTGAATGAAGGAGGGGGGTGGGGGGGTGTTTTCGTAGGGAGCAAGCCATAAATCTAATCGTAGGAATCTGATCCTCTCCGCACCTGGACACATGACTCGGAAAAGTGCCTCCATCGCAGCTCCTCTTTGGAGCGGCGATGCCAACACTGGCTCTTGTTTGCTTGCTTACACACACACACACACACACACACACACACACACACACAACACATACCCCTCTGGGCGGGCCAAAGCTCAAAGGAGGTATTTAAGCATTTAGGCAGGATCAGAGAAAGTGGGAGGCAGGGGGGCAAGGTGAAAGAGGGGGGAAATATAAAAAAAAAAGCAAGAGGGTTATGTAAAATGACACAGGGAGGGAACTGAGGGAGGAGAAGGGGTGGGGTGGGGTGTGTGTGGGGTCTGTCTTCCCTCCATTCCTAATGGGACAGCTTCTTCTTTTTTAATCACAGAACCCCCCCTGGCTTGATGTTTTATCCTGAGCTCATGCTTGTACAAAAGGGAAAAGATTTGCACTGAACGCTTACGTTGCTTTCCTATACATGAACCCAATAAAAATGTGTATTTGTTTTGTACTCAACGGCTTTATGTGTCATTTGTCTTTTTGATGATTTTGAAGCATTCCTGCCTGTTGCACACGATCTCTAAGTCACATACATCTGAAATATTGATCCGCATTATCATTGCCGGTGATCGAGAGGGAAGTCCAAAGTAAGACGGCCTAATTGGGGTTTTAACAACCATGGGAGAGGAATTACTTGGGAAGTGGGATGTTGAGGCCGGTCGGCCGGCGGGTTCCCAGGCCGGAGGAAGCCTCTATCTGGGATCAGCGCTGGAGGGAACAGATGCAGGCGGGCAGGAAACAGGAGCCTGCTCCCATCTCGGCTACCATCGCAGCGGGAGGACATTCCTCGTTCGGAGAGAGCGAGAGAGAGCGAGAGAGAGAGGATGTGAAGGGGAGAGAGGGAGGTGGGAATATCTCCAAGTTGCTTCCTGTGTGACAGCCGCTAAGCCACAACAGGGGGGGGGGGGGAATGAGGATGGTGGATAGAAACCAATTTGGGATTGTGGTCATCATTTAGTGTCCATGCAAGCTTCTGGATTCATTTAGCGGTTTGAAAGTGGAGGAGAGAGAGAGAGAGAGAGAGAGAGAGAGAGAGAGAGAGTGGGGGGGGGGGGGGTGAGAGCAGGGTCAAAGGTCAACCTTAGAGGTGGCTCTTGTGTGTCCTGCTGGTAACTTGAACACAAGAGGAGTGTGTATGAGTGTGTCAGGGTCATGACCTCACTTTCCCCTGAAAGCCCCACACACACACACACACACACAATGGATAGGACCCAAGCACTGAACACAAATGGAAATTAAAAGTTGTTCAAATGGGGGATGAGGTCGACTGAGCGAGATAAAGTTTGTTTTCACTGGACAAGACAATAAAAGACAACACTTTGGAAAACTGGTGTCAAAAACATTACTTTATTATCTAGGATGAAATGTCCTATCAAGTACAAAAGAGAATCTCTTCGGAGTCGCCGCAGTCTGTTAAAAACATAGAGAGTACTTTTATACCCGGGTTACGTTTCTTCAACATTACTCAAAAAAACATGAGAATTTTTCATTGATATGAATAAATAATACAAGAAACGCAATGCCGATATAGAAGGTATGCAGAACTGGTTGGTTTCTTACAAATAAAAAAAAAAAAAGACTCTTTACAAGAGTTAACGTGTCACTCGTGACCCCGTTCGAAACCGTTATGCACACAATATGCAGCACTTTTAATATAAAGGGCAATCTCACCTAAATGTGGAGTTCACTTCAATTAAGAGAGAAAAAAAATAGACAGTTAAAATATACAGGCGGGCTTAGTTGCTGGTTCAAAGAGAGAAAAATAAAAGTTTCTACTGCTCTAAAAATCTCTCATCTCTTCATATATGGACAGCCATAATATACAATAGAGGTTACAAATAGTGGACAAAGCGCACAACATCATCAGATTATAAAGTGTGTGTGTGTGTGTGTGTGTGTGTTTGTGTGTGTGTGTGTGTGTGTGTGTGTGTGGGGGGGGGGGGGGCAGGAAAGTGAAGGGGGGCAAAAAGATGACAAGACGCCACACAATCTCTCGACCCGGCTCACCCTCAAAAATAAAAACAACCGGACGACTGAACCTGAAACGTTTTACTTCTAATTTTGTTTTAATTCAATTCTCAACAGATCTACTTGGACGCACGCACAAAACTATAAATGCTTCTTATAATTGCTTCCTTCCTCCAGAAGAAAACAGCAATGGTACGATAATCACGGGGATTAGAAAAATGCTCCCAAATACGCTAAAAATGCCGCTATAAAATTTTCATACAAACCCCGTGGTATAAAGATCCCCCCCCCCCCCCCCCCCCCCCCCCCCCCACGATCCCCCCGCGCAAAAGTTTAGTCCCGGACGCGCGAACCGCAGACCGCAACATAACTGAGCCCGACGCCGAGTGGAAAAAAAACGCCATTATCCAATTACCGAACCATGCTTTGAGGGAGAGTTCTTTTTTTTCCCTGAGTCGAGAGATAGATGCGAGCCAACCTGTCAGCTTCGATGGAGGATGTCGGCAGAAACGGCTGTTAGATAGGGGGGGGGGGGGGATCGACATATAGACAGGAGAAAGACTTGGAGATGTGACAGGACAGTGTGTGTGTATAGGAGGGGGGTTCTACTTGCCCTTGACCTCCCTCCACCCCCACCCCCCCTCCGAGCTGGTTAACATTCTTTACTTGTGTTTTCAGATGAGCGTCCAATGTGAAAAGGTCAGTAAAAAAAAATAAAATAAAAAAGGGGGTGGGGGGTGGGGCTGTCCCGCGCGTTTCCCCTCTGGAAATTTACAGTAAGGTTAATGCAGACAAAACGAAGACCCTTGAGTTATCCCGTACAGGGTGACGGCGATACGACATGAAAATATTCAGCTCTCGGGTTTTCAGAAAAATAGTGCAGCTTTAATTACAAATGGAGCGTTTTTCAGCAGTGAAGTGTTAACACTGACCGACATTCAGTTTGGAGATGCCACCAGGTGGGTTTCGTAGGCCTGGTTCATGCTCCCGGTGCGCCCAAGAACTCTAGTACTTTAGTGGCGCTGTTGGAAAACTCTTCACATCCCAACAAGAGAAAATAACACCCCGGAATTGACTAGCAGTTCCCATCCGCCTTGTTTCAAATTTCAGGTGTCGCACAACTCCAATGTGTCCAGTCCTTTTGGACGCAATTATGTCATTTGCACGTGAAGCATGAACCAGGCTTACTGGTGTGTGTGTGTGTGTGTGTGTGTGTGTGTGTGTGATGAAAACCTGCATTCTGGGAACTCGAGATGTGGAGACAGTGTGAAAGCGACAGTGTGAAATTAAAAGTTGCACCTCAGGGTGGGAAGAGCAGAGCTGACACTTTGCCATACAGGATACACAAAATAGTGATCAGCTACAGAATGAACACATCTCTTCAAGAGTCTACTGCTGCCTTTTAACTGCCGTGGAACACCGGAGCAGCCAGCTCATCAACTTCACAAACTGCCGTCGTGTCTTCCCCTCCCCGTCCGATGGAAGGGTTGCATTGGTTGGGAGTCCGTGGCTGCTTTGCCCCCCCCCCCCCCGATCCGCAGGTGGGACGTCCCGCTGACACTTTGGATAAAAAGGGGGCTTTTCGATTCAGTTCTGTCCCGTTAGCGCTGCAGCGGAGGTGGCGGAGGGCGGGCACTTGTCCGGGGCGGCGCTCTCCTCCACTCCAGAGAGGGCCGTTTGTGTGTTCAGGTTGGGACGCAGCCCGACTCGGACCGGCGGGCTTAACGATTCAGAGGAAACCACACGGGACGCCTTTCTGACACTTAGTTTTTTAGAAGGGACCTAAGAAGCTGCTGATTGTAGTTTGTTGTTATGAGACCTACAGAGAGGAGGAAGAAACAGTGGGATAACTTGGTTGTTGTTTCTTTTTTTTTTTTTTTTATTAAAAGCTTGACAGTATGACAAAAATATGCACTAGGGGGGGAGGAATACAAAAAACAAAAACAAAACAAACAAAAAAAAAAAAGAAAAAGAAAAGAAAAACATGTATTGGATGCCAGTGGGGTCAGACATTTTGAACATAGACCGAGCAGCCATGTTGGTGAAATGTTAGCTAAGTGTTGTGTGATGCCAGCCCAACAGTGTATATACAAATAGACTTCATAAAACAGGGGACTGCCAAGCTCGCCACATTTAGAACAAGTAAGCTAAACTAGATTTTTCTCTGACCTATCTTTACAAGTCCTACCATTATTTCCTTTAGAACATAAAAATAGTCCTTCACAAAAGGATATAATATGCACATAAAATAACATTATACATGAGTACAGCCGATAAAAAGAAACTAATGAATGTTGCAAGCTTTTTTTAAAATTCTCGGCTAAGAAACGAGGTAAAAATGTTCCATTTCAGCATGTTATGATGAATACAATAAACTTGTTCTGTCAAATGAAAAGATAAGTTATCTGTGTGTGTGCAGAATTAAGTCACAATCAAAAATCAATAGCTTGTTTTTTTTCAATATTGAATCTCAATGACGAGGATAACAAAACTTGATATTCTGCCTTACATCTGACTCAAACATAAACAAAATATCAGTCATCTGTTATGCAAGAACTGTAAGAAAATACAACTTTCCCTTGAATGCTTTGTGTTACCAACATGGCTGCCATTATTAGACAGTAGAAATGTGTTTTTTTTTCCTTTCTTTGAAGTTCCTTTCCTTCTAAAATACAAAAGGATCACACCTACAGTGTGGCTTAATATATGCACTTTCTTACAAAGGTTTTTTTTTAATGCTGTTTTAAAGAAATAAAAACAGCAAAAGTCCGGGATAAGCTCCAATAAGCTAATTGTTTTTTTGTTTGTTTTTAAGAGTGACCCCGGCACCCAGGAGTTTTGACATCACAATCTGCAAGAGAGGGAGAGAGAGAGAGAGAATGGATGGTATAAATACATGCGGGTGAAGCACATCACCATATTAGGCACATAAAGCTGGACGCAAACTACAAGACTTACTGAACTAATGAAGCACCAACGCTGCCATTCCAATTAAAATCCAGGTCTTCAGTAAATTAACAAATAAGATTTAAGTAAATCACCAACAAATCTATATAAATTACAAAAGGTATATGAACTAAATTAAGCTTGGTGCAGGTGAAGTGGAGCTCAGTGTGGTCAAAATCTTGTAGTGTGCATCCACCCTAAGGAAACGAATCGCGCAGAGAAGGCGATGCAATGAGAGGCATGGCTTCCAGGCACGACCAAGCACATAAAAAGGCAGCTAGTGGAGTTTTTAAGGCTTAGCCATTGGGAAATGTGCAGAGACACATTGGTGCAGAAAGAGCTGCTGCCCTCACAGCAGACCACAGGCAGGTCTGAGCGACAGCAACAGTGGCAATAGCACAAAGGCAACAAAGACCTGGGCAGAAATGTTGCTTCGAACACGTTTCTAAATATTTGAACTGAGGTGCACTTCAATTAATTAATCACGCATCCCAGTTGTCTCCCCAGTGGAAGATTAAAATCACGTGCTCCCCACGTCGAGTCAAATATTTGAAACATTCAGCAACTATTTTACTCAGGTCTGAACATTAGGAACAACTCCACTAGAAACATCAACAATGCAACTTCTGAAGCTTGAATTGTGTGCAAAATAAAAGAAAACACCAAGATGGAACTGTGGAGGACCAAGGCTGTGACTCAAAGCTCGTACTGCTTGCAGCATACAGCTAACGGATGCAGATCCACTGTGTACATTTTAGTACCTGCAACACATTTAGGCTTTATACAAACAAAACATGACAGTTTCAACACATCAAACTTCATATGTACTTAAGTACAAATACAGACGTACAGTACATCTGGTTTCCTTTTTTCATCAGTCAGTGTCACACATAATCGCCATTTTTAAAGGCAATTTTAACTATCATTTTTCATCATTATTAAATAGTGTTCACTTAAAGTATTTAATCAACATGGAAGCATAACATCTTTGCACTTTATGCATACTCCAGAGACATTTTTGCATACTCAACCAGATTTAAAAGCAGTGTATTGAATAAGCCTGCTGGTTGTAGGAGCCTTTAGTCATGACCCAAAAGAACAGTAGATGATCTCTAAGTTCAGAGGAAACAAAGATGGTGACCCAGGACATCAAATAGAGGGAGGAGACATTGCCATAATAGGAACCTGACAGCGGGTTACAAATCTTTTTTTTTTTTTTATAATATGGTGATACTTTATTGATCCCTGTAGGGTAATTCTCTTTTCTCTTGCCCTCCTCCACAGGGAGGTCAGAGGTCAGGGTCTGGAGCTGGTAGGGATTCAGTGCCAAACATCACTGCTGGACTGGTACCCAAAATCCTCAAATTCAATCCCTGGTTGTATCTGTAATCCTTTACTCTCACTTGAGGGCATTTAGCCCCGCCCCCATTCCCAAAACATTTGTTTCCATTATTTAAATGATCGTGTGTAACTTTGATGGGCAGAGCATTGCATTAACGCTAACAGGGCTAGGGGTTTGAGTCCCATTGATGCCACTAAGAATATTTTTGTGCAGTACAATAACAGTACTGTAGTGCGCTTTGGATGACTGCATCTACCTAAATAATAATACTAATTAGTGGAAGCAACCCATAGTAGGCTCCTGTTATGTCATCAACTCCTCCTCTCCTTTTCCTCCTTGATGCTGACCAGGAAGAGAGCAGGAGGTGACATCATCATCATCATCATCATCGTCGTCTTACCTGCTGGCTTTGAAGCCTTTGAGTTTCTGGACAAAGAAGTTCTCCAGGACCTCGGCACACTGGTAGAAGGGCGAGTCGCTGGGGTTGTAGTAGCGGCAGTTGTCGAAGATTTTGGTCATGTCCGCTACAAACTCTGTCAGCTTGACGTACTCGCGCTTCTGCAACCTCTCCTCCATGGTGGAAAGGTCTGAGAGAAGTGGATAAAAAAAAACGAACAATGTGAACAATTGATTGAATGTATTCGATAGCTGAAACAGCTACATATCCAACTGTCTGCTCTTGCCAAAGACAAATATCACATACATAATGAAACAGGAAGTAAGAGATAAATCTCTGGCCTTTCTCAGCGACTTTGCTCCAAAAATCTGCATACTTTCTTCAAAGTAATTGCAGCTTATGTGGCATGTGCTTGATAGACATTCAAATATGCTTCCTGGGAGCGCAGTTCATCACTTTATATGTGACAGCAAAAATCCAAAGCCTCTGCCAGCTTTAACCCCAATCTGCTCGGCCTTCCAGATCAGTTACTGAGCTCTGACCCATTTTGTCATTCCTGAGGAGAACGTCATTATCTTGAGTGTCATTCCTGAGAACAAAATCCACACAAAAATTAATGGAGCCTTTGAGAGCCCACTGAATACTCGTCCTTCTAAGTCCAGGTCTGCCTTGAAAAGGAGCTTTCAGCGGTACTAACCTAGTTAAATCAAGTTAGAAACAGAAAAAAAACATAAGATTGAGTTAGCGAGGAAGCTAGCTGGCAACAGCCAGGGCCTTCATATAATCTCCTGCTGCCGGTGGTTTGGTCCGCGCTGCGCCCCGGGGCTCCGTTTTAAACAAACATATCCGACTCTTAACCTCCCTCACCCCCACCCAGCCGGCCAGGGGCTTACAAACCTCACGGCCAATATCAAAGACCTCCTTCTTCTCTGTCATCAGATTTCATCTCAAAACCCTCCAAAGCTACCAACGGCCGCAGCTACAGCAGCCAGACGCCCTTTTTATTTTTTGAAACCAACAAGGTCTTTTTCTTGCGGTAGAAGAGAGAGAGAGGGGAGGGTGGGAGGCGGGGGGGGGGCAAGAGTTTCCAGGCTCAGGCCAACAGGGGCTAAGTGTGGGGCTGGTCCGTTTCCACGGCGAGCCCGGCAGGCCCGGACCAGCTCATTAACGGTTTGTTTGTGTGGAAGTTCAAAAAGGCCCTGTTGACGCAAGTCTGCATTTACATGGCCGGTTTGATCTGAGTTGGAGGGCTTCCTCCCTGCCGGCCTCCTGGTGGCAACGTCTTAAGGTCCGCAGGGTCAGGGATGGAGGGTGTGTGTGTGTGTGTGTGTGTGTGTGTGTGTGTGTATGTATTAGCATTACAGATCGGGCGTTACTTGCAATGACTATTACAATTATGAAAATGAAAACAGCACTACTGAGGCACTTTTACCTCCGGAAATTTCAAAATCAATTGGAATTAGATTTTTTTTTAAATTCCCTTGCAGATAAAAGACGGACCTAGACTGTGTCCAGATTGGGCATCGACTCCCAGGTGTGTGCATGTGTGTTGCATCCCAATACAAACAAAGTCGATCCCTCCACTCACCCATTGGTTCCTTGATGACCCGGTAGTAGTCCGGGGCGTCGTTCGTATCCACCGGCTCCAGGAATGGCCACGCCATTTTATGCGCCTGAACAGGCGGGGGGGGGGGGATAAAAACAGAAAGAGAAGACACTTGAGAAAGCTGAAACCAATGAAGAAAAACAAACAGCACCGTGAAAATGACACTGGAAGCAGGTGGGTCAACACAGATGTTCCCTCTCGCTCTCTTCCCCCGTTTGTGTCTCTCTTTCTTCCTCCCATCCTTTCTCTTTCTCTCTCTCTCTCTTTTTCACACAACACTGGAGAGAGGAGGAGAAAAGGAACGGAGCGGAGAGGTAGAAGGGGGACGAGGAGAGGAGAAAGGGAAGCTAGGAAAAAGCCCTGTGGCCAGGCAGCTGTCCAACTAGCGCTCTGGGGAGCAGAACCCATCAGATAAGACCGGCACAGAGGAGTCTTTTGTTTGCTGCTCTTACACTGCAGAGAGGCGGGGAGGAGGTGTGTGTGTGTGTGTGTGTGTGTGTGTGTCTACGTCTTCCACATACCTGTTGTCCCCCATAAGCCTTCGTAGGAAAAAGGTGCGTGTGTGTGTATGGGTGTGCACGCTACTGCTACTAAAGCTACTACTACTGCTGCTATTACTCTACATGTATGTGTGTGTATGTGCAGCGACAGCTCCCATCTACCTGTAGGGAGCGCAGGATCCTCCTCAGGCCCTCGTAGTCCTTGTCGGTGAGCGGCGTGAGGACCGTCATGGCGTCCTCCGTGGACTGGCACTGCGGGCACACGTACTCGTCGATGTGGTTGGCCTCGCTCTGCAGGATGCCCACGCAGCGGCCGTGGTACCAGTTCTGGCAGCGGTCGCAGCCGATGTAGAACCTGGGCAGGGAGGGGGGGGTGGTGTGAGGGGGGGTTGGTTAGAGTTAGCAGGTCTGAGGTCTGCTATTTTTATGAATAACAAGCTGCTGTTTCACATCCAATCAGATCAGTCCACAGTCAATAAATCTGGTCCATTTTGTTGATTTCTAATCAAATTAACTAGCAACACCTGGTGCCAAAAAGACATTACTCCGTCAAAACGCTGTATATTATCCCTTAATTATATAGCACCGAACCATCTTCACAACTCTGATTCAGCTTTGACTTCAAATAGAAAAAAGACAGTAGGATAAAAACATAACATATTTTTTAAAACATAAAATACAAATAAAATACATGTATGATTTACAGTATATTACCGCAGTGTTTTCAACCCCGGTCCTCGGGGATAAGAGTACTGCTGGTTTTCTGTCCTACCAGCTAGTTAATTACAGTTAATTACATTCACCTGGCATCCCAGGTGTAAACCACTCCCTGATTAGATAGCTGGCATGAAAACAGCACTGCATTACCTTATCACATTAGCAATCTTCTGTACATATGTATGGCTTTCTGTAGACTTGTTAACGTGAATACAATGCACATACAGTATTTGCACATCCTGGATATGTGCTATACATTTACATATTTATTTCCTTCATATTCTCATGTCTTTCTCATTTGTCATTGCATATATTTTTTTACCCCACTGATTTCATTACTGCATTTGTTTGCTATTTTATGGCTTTATGTTCATATTCTGCATTCATTTTCTCTTTGTCTCAGTAAGTTTTACTACTGCTATTTTGCACACCCTCATTATGCTGCAATCCATACTTTTCATTCATACATACTACTAGACAGGTTTTAGTGCTGAAATTGTTGGCTGTTGTTATTGTGTAACTGCTCATTTTCTACATTCTTATTTATATTCTATTTTTCTTTGCTGTATCCTATTACTATTTGCCACTGTAACGACCCAATTTCCCAACAGGGATCATAAAAGTTTCATCTTAAATTTGAAGCGACAACACAACAGACTGAGGGTATTGATAACACTATTGCCCGACGAGTGCAATGTTAGAACAATCGAGGTGTTGGGAGGCGCACACACACACACACACACACACACACACACACACACACTCCTGCAGCTCCTTACTGGGACTCGTCGTACGGCGTCTGACAGATGCAGTACAGCTCCTCTGTGCTGCCCTCCTGGCCCCGTTTACACTCCACACAGATGTAGTCGTCCATTTTCTTGGCCTCCTTCTCTGTGATGCCCACACATTCGCCGTGGTACCAGTTGGTGCACAGGTCGCAGCCAATATAGAACCTGCGGAGAGAACCAGGGCTTAGGGGTGTTGCTGTTGGAATGGATGAGGTTTCATCTGCACTGGAAGATCGGTCTCATTTAAGATCTTTGTCATAGAGTGAGATGCACTGGCTAATGCCCTGCAAAACATGTATATCAAGCTGCCTCAGAGTAGATTAAGTATTTGTATACAACACACGAGGAACAAAATCTGACAAAGACTACAATGGATTCCAGCAGCCACCCTCATGAGTGCCTATGTTAGGTAAAGCAGGGACAATAAAGAAGGACGTGACTCGATAATTTGACGGCGCGTCATCATACTTGGTCTCGTCGTAAGGCGTCTTGCAGATGCAGTAGAGCTTGGTGTCCTTCCTGCTGTCCTTGGTGCTCGTTGTCGAGATCATCTTCTTCTTCTTGGACTTGGCCGTCGACGCCGTCTCCCGCTCCTCCTCCCGTTTCCTCTTGTGGGCGGCGGTGGCGCTGAGGTGGTGGTGCGAGGCGGCGGTGTGTGCGTGCGCCAGGGTGTGCTGTTGCTGGCTGTGGGCGGCGGCGGCGGCGGCCTGGGCAGCCTGGTGGGCGGCGGCCTGGGCCCTCTCCTTCTCCCTCCGCAACCGCAGCAGGTCCCGCTTCAGCTCCTCCTGGAGAACGTAGAGGTAGGACAGGTAGGGTTTAAGTGGGTAAGGTTTAACTGTCTGGCATGTGACAGAGAATGACTTCATTCCACTGTGGCCCTGATGTAAAATTCCATGATTTTTACATGACTTTCAACACCTAAATTGGAGCATTTCCACAAGCTACAATATATATTCCTTCCTGGTTTGTTAATGTTGTTTTTAAGCCCAGAAAGGTTTGAAAGGGGTCTATACAAGTTCTGGGCCAATCAGTAACAAATACGTCACCTTGTGGTTGTTTATTGTGCTGCAAAGAGCTGCATCATTGATGAACCCAGTTTCATCAAAAATTGGATCAGTGGTGAATGAGATATTGTGTGTGACACGTGCAAAATAACAAACAGATGATGTGCTAATCAGTGTTGTTTTAAAAATGTCAAAACGCAGCGGTGGGATGCATCATCATTTCTCCCTCATCGCTCCTCTGTTGTCCCGTCCCGTCCCGTCCCGTCCCGTCCCGTCCCGTCCCGCCCCGTCCCGTCCCGTCCCGTCCCGTCCTCCCTCCCTCCCTCCCTCCATACCTGGGCCTCTAGCTGCAGCTCCTTGTCGAGCAGGGCCCGCTTCTTCAGGATCTCCGTCTTGAGGCTCTCCTTGTGCCGGTAGAGGAGCGAGGAGAGCTTGGTGGCGTTGGCCGTCCTCCTCTTCTGCTCCACCACCTCCTCCTTCTTCCTCCTCTTGGCCGCCTGCCTCTCGTCCTTGTCTATCCGGTCCAGGATGTACTTCATCACCTGGTTGCATACGATCATCCTGGAGAGACGGGGACGAGGGGGGGGGGGGGGGGGGGGGGGGGAATTAATTATAGATATCCACAATGACCTTTTTCACCCAGTTGCACAGGATCGTGCTGTATAAAATAAGGAGAAGATGTCAAAGATGTCCCAGGCAGGAGCTGAATATTAACAAAGCCGAATAATACTTCTAAATTTCATAAAATACAACCTAGTAAGCTATTGGCTACTTTAAATGTGAACATTCTGCATCCCAGATTTAAGATGTAACCAAAATGTCCTGGGTTGGAGTCCAGTTTAGAAACCTTTGTTGCACGCCACCCCCCTTTCTCTCCCAATCTTTCTTGTCTCTCTCCACTGTAAATTAAAGGCTGAAATGCCAAAAAAATAAATCGTCCATATAAATAAATATCCTTTGAAATAGTTGTTGGACTTGTTCTCAATTACTACATCTTATGGAAGCAAAAGCATTGACGTGAATTCCAATGTTGATGGAAATTGTTTTATTCCCCCAACGACCTCCACTAGGATTGCTTGGAAATGCTAATGGGCAGCTTGGTTCCAACTTTCTCAGAAACAAAAACACCACTGTGAAAACTTTCTGAACCTTCTGGCTTTAGCAATCAGGAACACAGCCTTCTAAAACCCCCAAACCTAAAACAGCTATTTCCTAAAAGGGACGCAAAGCGGCTGCAGCGGTGTCATCGTCCCAGTGAAATCCAATCAAAAGGACATCTACTGTGAGCAGTGGTCATGTTACTGGGCCACGTGTCTGACAGATGTTAGAGGGGTATTTTGTTGCCCAGTGTATTTATTTGTGTGGGACTCGCTGCTCTTCAGTAGTAGGGGAGTGGAGCGGAGGGCTGGGAGAGAGGGACGGTGAGAGATGGAAAGACAGAAGAACAGTGGGAAGCCACACTGTGCTCTTGTAAACATGGAAAAGGAAGGGAGGGAGGAAGGCCGTGCACGCACACTTAAGCACACAAACACACGTGGGGGTTCGGGGTCATCTGTAGGGCCCTATGAGACACTATCTATGCCTGACCTCGCAATGTTATGAGGCTATTTTCATCATATTATTTAAGTAAATATCATTTAGCAAGGGTGCCAACATTTATTCGAAGCCAAGCATCAGTACAATACAGTAAACCAAGATAATTTATAGCGATATATCACCAGTCTGTTCACTTGTGTTCGCCAACATTCTCGACTAACATAGAAAACTGTTGGTTTACGTTCACCATCAAAATGCCTTGTTCAGTGCACCTGTGTGTGAATGAATGGCTAGGTGAGGACATTGACACAATAACACACACACACGGCTGCTGAGGTGAAAGATGGGCCAGGGTTCCTAAAGTACGTACTGCAAATAGAAAGTGAGAGTTGAGAAAGTAGCAAAACAAGACACCCACAGTTCCCTGTTATACTTAATAGAATACATTTTTGAGAGAAACGCTGGAAGAGAGGGTGACATGCAGGCATGGAAAGAGGCTGAAAAACAAGCTGAGAGACAGACGACAGACACAGAGCCGGTGTAGTGATGTCACGGCAGTCTGGGTTTGGTATTTCAGGTCGGTGTGAACGGTCACGGTGTTGACACACCGTCTGCGGACACAAACACGTGGTTGTCAGGGTCGACTATAGGTCATGGTCCTACTATAATCTACCTACTGCGTATGGAAAGGGAAGGAAGAAGAAAATTGTTGGAGTAATAGTTGCCTGGTAAAATTAGCTGAACAATCATTATATCAGGAGATCAGTATTGGGAACTATGGGGCCCTCAAGAACTCACTGCTGAAAACAACCGAGACCTCAGGAAATCCCTACCGTAAACTACTGGGCAATCAAGAAATCCCTATTGGGAACAACTGGGCTCTCAGTAAAACAGTACTGAGTTTCATCCCTAGAAATCGCTGCTGTAGTTGACTCTGGGTTTGTCTTGGTGTTCTTGTTCGCTGGGTAGAGTCATAGTGAGGACACGCTGCTTCTGGTGGTTACACACCCAAAAGGTCAGGGTTCCCATGCGGTGTAATCCCTCCCAACACGGTAATGGAACAAAAAAGTTAAAAAAGGAGAGAGGGGAGAGTGGCGTAAAGACTGCTGGAGTGGTGATGTTACAGCTATCTGGTCGGCCTTGGTGTTCATTTCTCACGCTGCCTAGGAAACACTGAAATGGACACATAAGCAGCTGCAGATTCAACGTAGCAGGACAAAAATGTATTTTCTGTGCTCTTAAATGTTTCCACTTTAAGGACAAATGTGCTGCTGCTTGGAAAACTTTGGGTCTGGTCAGTGAGGAGATGCTGACGTACGTGGTGAGGTTCAGGTCTAACCCTTCCCATGACCCAGACCACTTCAGTATAAACCTCCTGGCTTCCCCACTGGCAGGGGAAAGGACGACACCTTTGAACACACACACACACACACACACACACACACACACACACACAAAATTGTTTTCACTCACACACACAGCCACACACTCTCGAGCAGGGCACCACATAGTGAGGGAGGGTGGTAGGTTACACAGTCCAGGACAGGGACAGCCAAGGGTGTGGTGATATGTAGTGGTGAGCTTAACCCGAAATCACCTCTCTCTCTGTGACACACACACACACACACACACACACACACGGCTAACCTTTGATTCTCCTCCCTCTCTGCAGGCGTCATGGTCTTCTTCTGCTTCAGGTGCTCGATCACGGCGTTTTGCTTCATCACCACCTGACACACACAACGCCAGAGAAATGTCAGCAGAAGCGACAACATGTTCAACAACAGACACGATATTCAATCTAATCGACATCTAAAAAGGAACTTCAGTGACTGCAAGTGTACTCTATGTGCCTATGCAAGTGGAGTATTATGAAATGTAACCAGGCAGGCCACACACACACACACACACACACACACACACACACACACACATAGGACTATAAGATGGTATGTTAGCTAAATAGACAGAGACAAGAACTGGAATTACGCATACACAGAGACACGTACACAGAGTAGTATTAGTAGTATGTCAAATAGACACAGGGACAGGTGAAAACATACACACACTCACTCTCACACACACACACACACACACACACACAGTAGTAGCATGCCCAACAGACAGAGACAGGGGCTGAGCTGTGAAAATAAACCCAGTCTTAGAGGAGGGAAGGAGGATGGAGACTGTTTATGTATCGATGGCAGGGACAGGGTGACCCTTGGACTGGGATGGATGACCGGGCTGTGATGGCTGCCTGAACACACACACACACACACACACACACACACACACACACACACACACACACACACACGGACCTGCTTCTGGATGATGTCGCTCTGGGTGGCTGCGTTGAGGGCCTGCTCCCTCTTGGCCTCGGCGGCTTGCCTCTTCTTCTGCTGCTGCTGCTCCCTGAGCTGCTGGATCCTCTGCAGCTGCTCCTGGACAGAGGCCGTCTGGATGGTCACCACGTTCCCCATCTACACAGACAGCATGATGTGATACCATGTACAAGACGAAAACATACCGTTCTGAATGATGTCTGAGGGGTGTTGATTGATAAAAAACTCATGTGGCTTTGATGAAGTGATCTTGGCACTGTCCTAAATTAATGCATAATCAAGACCTAAGTCTCTCATTGAATCCATCAGCTGATGCCTCCCCCCCCCCTTTACACTGCTGTTTACATTGTATGAAGGTAAAAAATGATTCTGTTTTGGACCAATATCTTAGGTTACACCAACATAGATGTAGCAAAGCAGTTTAGAGGCGCAGTATTTATTCAGCTTGGGAGACCCATGAATTATTTAAGCTCACAGACGTGCTAGGATCAGCTGGCAGCAGTCAAGAGATAGGTGACTGCCAAGCAAGCAGTCATTTAAAAATAAAAAATGTTTTACTCTTGAAAAGATGTTAGACGTGATCAATTCATGGTATGAGCTGGATAGCACACTTTCTGCTTGCATCTGCTACGCCACAGGTAGCCAATGTATAAAAAACAGTAAATACTGGAAGTAATGGGAGTTTGGCTCTGGTCTAGTAGGCCGGCTGCCCTACCTGTCCTCCCTGAGCTGAGGTGGTCCCGGGCTGTTGAATCTGGATGGGCAGCTGCAGTTTGATGTGCTGGGGCAGAGAGCCTCCACCGGGCCCCTGCTGGGCCTGCAGCTGGGCCAACACCTACAGCCACAACACAACACAGACTTTAATGAAAGCTTGAATGATGGACCGGGCAGCTGAACCTTCGCTTTTATTTATTCATTTCATTTTTATTTATTCATTCATTTATACAACATTTATTTAGATAGTTAGAACATACTGTCAGCTAGATCACCGTTCCAAGTGCTCTAGGCTAAATGGAAAATTGTGAAGAAGAGATTTGTTGGACCAGAGACCCTCCATCAGCTAGAGCTGGAGCCTTAAAGGGTAACTTCGGTATTTTTCAACCTGGACCCTATTTTCCCAACTTTTTGTGTCTAAGTAACTAATGGGGACAACAATTTTTGAAATTGGTCCAGTATTGAGCGAGATCGCATCAGCTGGCAGCCGCGAAACGAGCTGCAATGTAATCCTATGGGGCAAATGTGAACCGTCAATGTACGTCCACTAAAAGTGCTTGTTTTTGTCACTGACAGGCTCAGATTGTTATTATAAGGATGAGGAGGACGCGGCTTTATCCAGCAGCACTGGAGAGGACAGTAATGGGCTGAGTAGGTGGAAGTCATACAGATTGTCTAAATAAATAAGTATTATAGGCTAAATAAATATATCATTATATATAGATTATAATAGGAGATTGACTTGGTTACACACAATAACAAACAGACCGGATCAAGCGAAAGGTAAAGAAAAACGTTTCATTTCTCTGTAGGGTCCTTTCCATAATGTTGTCAGACACTTATAATAACAATCTGTGATAATAACAATTTGTGCATTTGCCCCATAAGATTACATTGCAGCCCGTTTCGCGGCTGCCAGCTGATGCGATCTCGCTCAATACTGGACCAATTTCAAAAATTGTTGTCCTCATTAGTCACTTGGGAAAATAGGGTCCAGGTTGAAAAATACCGAAGTTACCCTTTAAGGATGGGTTTATAGACAGAGGGATGGATGTATGTATTGACTGCATTATCAATGCACAGACTGACAGATTTATGTGCGTGTTCTACATCTTTCAGATACCCAGCAGAGCTTTGTTAAATAGGTTGAGCATGCACACTCAACTTTCAGCTACATTCACACCTGGAAACTGCCCAGTACAACCACAGTCTTCTGCTGCTGGCCACTGTGCGGCTCCACTGGAGCAGGTGCAACGAGTGCCTTGCTCAAGCTCGATTGCGGCCGTTTTGGGAGGGGAGACGGCTTACGGTTCAGTTTCCCACAACAAACACCAAGACAACAAACCCAGTCATACCTGTACCTGCTGCTGCAGCCCGGGCATGCTGATGAGCTGGGGCGACTGCTGGAGCTGCAGCTGGGCGCCGCCCTGCGTCTTCACCTGCAGCGGGGTGGGGGACTGGATGGGCATGTGGGCCTGCGTCTGGGGGGGTAGCTGGCCCTGGGGGGTGGCCGAGGGAGGGGTGCTGGTGGCGGCTAGGGGGGCGGCCCCTGCCTGGATGGGGGCGGCGGCCTGCTGGGCGGGCTGGGCCGGGGTTTTGGTGGAGGTGGAGGGGTGGGGCTGGCCGGGGACGGTGGTGGCTGGAGAGGGAGAGAGAGAGAAGAGGGAGAGGGAGAATGTCGTCAAATCTCTTTTACATGAAAACGTCACCTGTAAAAACACCAACACATATTACAAGTGACTTGAGAAAGGGGTTTGCTCATACATGATTTTGTCATGGTAACAATTCTCTTTTACTCAAAACAATATCTATCTATAGTTGGGTTTCCTTCCAAGTAGTTTTATATGAATTATTATGTATCAAATTAGAAACACTGTAAGGAAATGGCAAATTTGGGTAAAATTTGAATGGAAGTATAGCTTATGAATTATTGATCTGTTATTGATGTGTTATCTGTGTTAATCCACATATGTCTATTTGTCTATCTATCCATCTATTTGTCCATGTTTCATTTGTCGTCCTACCCGTGCTCGACGTGGGCGTGGCGGCGGAGGCCATGGGGGTGAAGAGGAAGCGCTGGACCTGGCCGTTGGGCAGCGCCGCCTGCATGAGCTGCTGGCCGGGGCCCGGGATGACGGTGACCCCCTGGGGGATGACCTGCAGCTGGCCCGTGGTCTGACCCTGGCCCTGGATCATCACCGTCAGACCCTGCTGGGTGCCGCCGACACCGCCGCCGCCGGCCTGCCGATCCACTCCCGACCCACCCTGCTGCTTCTATGGGAGGGAGAGCAGAGAGGGGAAAGTGGTAAATCATATTGCATGTTCCAGTCCTTTCCTTTGAAGATCGTTCTGTCTCTTCTTCTGTCTCATCACCAGCTAAAGTTACCTGTTTTCAATCCTATTTCATGTATACGATCAGGTACTGAAACATTCAGTGAAGAGATAAGAGTAGATTTACAGTTTGCAGTTCATCATGAAGTGCAACAGAGGTCAAATTACAAGAGAGCATCTGAACCATGCCTGCAGTGTTCATTTTGGACCCTGGACACAGGGTGACACAGGGTGACACAGGGTGACACAGGACACCCCGGAGGTTTCAGTGTCTCCTTCACTAACCTGTGTGAGCTGGGTGAGTTGTGCCAGGGTGAGTTTAACCTGGCTCTGCCCCTGCTGCGTGCGCGGCGTGCCGGGCGGCGTTTGGCCCGGCGTCTGCCCCGGTGTGGCGGGGCTGGCCGCACCCTGGCCGGTGACCGCCGTGACCGGGCTGGCGCCGGATATCGCCGTGGAAACCGCCTGGCCGCGGATGATCTGGGTCACTACCTGCTGTCCACCCTGACCTGGGAAGGGGAAGGTGTATGGACACGGTCAATTACACATGTAGACATGTAACATACAGGACTTCAAGGGAACTGAACTTAATGCCTATATGTTGTTATTCTTCTTGGGTGAATTGCTCATTTCCCAGCTGAGAGATAACCAAAGTATCAGAAAGACTCCATTACCTTGCTGGACCACGAGGGGTGTTCTGAGTATCGTCTTGCCCAGAGCTCCTGTCTGCTGGATGGGGGTTCGGATCACAGTCATCCCTGGACGGATCTGACCGCCAGCCGCCAGAACCTGCAAGGAACATTTTCATTATTCATTCCATTATTACAAAAGCCAGCAACTTTGTCCTATGCCGTCTTTCATACCACAATTGATGATGATTAGTAGTGGGTAGTTGTACCTGCTGCTGGGAGCCTGGCGTGTTGGGCCTGATGTTGAGGGTGGTGGTTCGGGGCTGGAATGTGGTGTAGGTCTGGGCACCGCCCGCCGTACTGGACGGGATGATCCCCAACACCTTCTGCTGAATCACACCTGGAGAGAGAAAGAGGGCACAAAGGGACATGGGTAAGAAGGTAAAGAAATGAGAAGAGGTGGGTTGGGGCGACAATAAAGTTTGGAGGGGAGCTGGAGTGTCGGTCAGGTCAAATGATGAATCAAGACTAGATCAGACCTGGAGGAGAGGAGAGAGAAGGACGAGCACAAATATCTTGAGAGAGATGAGAGAAAAGGGCAAAGAGGGTCAAGTGGTTTAAAAGGAGAGATGGAGAGAAAGAAAGCACTACCGCAAGAAAGGGAGAGGAAAACTTTGGAGGTTAAAGAAATGAATAGAGTCAAGATCAGTGATGTCAAGAGACCATCTCTAACATTTTTATGTCATATACCTTGTACATTTTATATAACTCTCACCATGGATGATTATATAACTAAGTCATAATCTAATCTGAATGAAGTCATCTCAGTTTTCACGCTTCTTTTTGGAATTTTGAAAAGCTGTAAACCAGGAAATCCATAATGCGATTACTGATATGAAGCGGCGGCTACAAGTTTGCGTGGTACAAGTGAGTGGTTGTACAGAGGTCCTGTATTGACACCACTCAATACATTATTTGTGGGCTTCCCTCCTTGCAAAGTCGCTGGCCTTTGATCGTAACCACGGTAAATATTAGTTGAGCAGGTAAACAAAATCTTCAAAGGCTCACTGAAAGCTTAGCTGGTTTGCCCCCAACATACCTGAACCCCCTCATAAATTATGCATGAATTCAGATCCCGCTTTTTCGTTTCACTCTGACAAAGGGAGCGTTTCATATTTGTCCGCCGGGCTCCGCGTCTACGCGGGCTCACGTGAAGCCGACGGCAGAAACGGAAACCCTCTCTAAGCCGTGAGAGTGTTGCTCTTTTTCCCCTCTGCCGCCGCTGCCGTCTTGCTGCGGTTTCGCGACCGCAACCGAGCAGGTAAACCTATACATCAAGGGTTTCCCTCTTCAAACAGGGACGCTGAGCCCGGTCGTAAGACCCGGGGAGTTTCTGCTCCGGTCCCACACATCAAACGCTCCTTTCTATGGACTGGCTGTTTGGAGAGGTCGGGGAGTTGGGAGGCCGGTGAGTGGAGCGGTACGCTTCCATTCAAAAAGAAGAGGGGGGAAAAAAGAAAAAATGGAATCCCTCCATAGAGGGTTACCTGTCTGGGGAAGCAGACCTCAGGGTAAACTTGTTTTCCTGCCTAACTTCCTTAAGCCCTTCCAAAACAAACAGGGCGCCCAACAGTCATGCTGGATAAATACACATGTCCATTAAATGGTTACACTCCACCTGAACTTAGTTTATCCTTCAAAAGTAGCTCCAAAGGTAAGAAAAATCACTTTCTTTGTATCCTTGGTGAATATCATTCACATATCTGGTGATTGCATTCATTTAAGCATGTCTATATTTAATAATGAATTTCAATTACAGATGCTGTTTTGTAATGGCATCACCATTGCATCACCTTTGAAAAGTAGGATCTCTTAAGTTAGATAGCTTGATATAAATAATATATAAGACTGGAGACCTTAGAATCTGTGTTACGGGTGTTATAGAGGTTTATACCTGTACAAATACAGAATCTCTCTCAATTGGGAGTTTTGTCTTGTTTGTTTCCAGAGTAACCTTTCCTATGTGGTATATATGCATCAAATTTTAAACACACATATACTAATTGATTTTTACATGTTGAAGCTGACCTGTGTGATTCAAACGAGAGCTGTCAACAGCTTCAATGGAGCATCTCAACATGACGGACCACCTCCACTAGGTGTTGTGCAGTATTCGTCATCAGTAAGATGACAGGACCACAGACAGGGCCAGGTGGTGCTCAGTACGAACCATCACCTCATCCGCTGGGTCAATATTGACTTCTTAAAAAAGTTTTAAAAAAAAGTAGCTACCTTTAGCTAGCGCAATTCAAAAGCAGTCTGGATTTGGAACCTCAGACTACACAAGTCTGCCATCCCAAACCATCCAACCAAAACAGTTGTCTATTAGATTACCATGCCGACAGGACACAAACCGACATGATGTGCCACTCCAAACTAAGCCGCTGACTCACAGGGTTGGCACACGGCGGGCGCCACAATGGGATCGGTGCACAGCTGGCTGCCACAGTAGCCCGAAACACAGTGAAGAGAGGGAGTGGCTGCGTCTGAAATGGCAGTGCCTACTGTATTTGTGGCAACTGGAACCAGAAGGAACACAGGCCTAGTTACAGTACTGGGCCACTGCAGTAGTTGGGTTTCACTAAAGCTCAGCGTAGTGAGGTGCAGGATGCACTTTGTTAACTTAATTGTCTCCTCCCTTTCTGCCTCAAGACAGTGGCCGGCATTTCACCCCAATGCATGTCAAGTCTTCTGTGCTCCTGCCTTGGGTGTAACTCATCTCTCCATATTGATTTTCCCTATGGCTAGTTAGATATTTGGTTGTAACGTTTTACTTAAATTTGAATTCTCACAAAGCTGTTTTCATGGTGCTAAGTACATAACACAACTGGAAACCAGCCTATTCTTTAATCTACATCATTGAGCGTTGATTAATATAACACAAACATCACTGGAGGGCAAATTCAAACTCAACAAATCTTTACACCTAAAACGAAATGAGTCTATAGTCTTGGGATACATAATATATATCAACTTTGTTTTTTGGTGAAGTGCTTCTAAGTGCACATGTGATCTCTGGCATTTAAAGGAACTGTACCGGGGCCATCGCAGAACTAGCCATGTCAAATCTGTGACTGATTCAAGATACGCGTACGGAGCCAGTGTGTGCTGCAGAGCCCAGCATCTGAACGTCTGAGCCCTGTAGCTGTCTAAGTTGTGGGCGGTCAGAAAAGTTTGTCTCCTTATGTACTTGGCACACAGACAGGGGCAATCAAGGACACAGGCATGTCTAATTTGCGTCTAATTTGTAGACTCCAAAATATTTGCGCCTGTGGTGGCTGGCACAAACAACGCTCTAAATGAGTGAAGACAGGCTCCATCCTTCTACGGTACCTTGCGCGTGGTTGGCACACCAAGTGACTTAAAATGGCAACCAATTAAAGAGGCAGATCTAATTTGGATGCTCCGACATATTTGAGATGTCGCAGCTGCGGGCCTGAGGTGAAGCAATGAAAACACAAACATGCAAGCATCCCAAAACGGTGCTGGATGGAGAAGAAAAGGCTACACTGAAGAGGCAGAAGCTGTGCCCTCAAGTCTGCCTCCAAGGTGTGACTTATTAAAAACCTGCCGTACCTCCTTGTGTAGTTGGCACGTTGACTGTGACAATCTTGCTGTTGGCGGGCAGCGGCAGCTTGGCCGTCAGAACCTTGCCCCCCACGGAGGTTCCCGTGATCTGGAAGGTCTGTCCGCCAGACGTGGCCACGGTAGTGACGGTGCCTGCCGGTCCTGATGGGGCAACACAAAAACACAGCCATGCAATAACCATAATAATAATACTACTACTACCAATACTATTACTACTCCTTTCTAATGAACTATAATCATGACCATGCTCCCACCAAATTGTCCTGATACTCTGATGAAGGTCAAACAGTCTGGAAACACAATCATATGCATGCAAATAGGAAGTGAACACATCTCCAGAAAGCTTTGGCCTTTACTGGGGGAAATTACAGAGATGATGATCCGGTCCGGCTCATCACAGCCAATTAGCAAATACACCATCCGTCTCTAAACAAGCACAGCTGCTGCAGTGAGTCATATGCATTTGACTGCCCAAATGAAGAGACAGTTACAAACATTCAGACTACCGGAACTTGCTAATTGAAAGTAGAAATGTATGTAATCAGGATGATACATAATGGGAATGAACATAATGGGCAGGTGGGTGGATTGGGGGGATGGGGTGATGATGCTTTGTGAAAAAAACACCATTAACACTTCTGGATTATACCTAGAGGGTGAATTTAAAAGGTGGATGGTAAGAAAACAATACGTACCTTGCGTGGTCTGACCCTGCTTGACCCAGGAAGCGAAGGACTGCTGGAAGTTCTTGTTCTGCTGGAATGTGACGGGGGTGCCCATCTTAGTGGTCAGGACCACCTTGGTGCCGGGGGTGACCTGGCCTGACAGCGAGCCCACGATGACTTTGGGGGTGGCGGCGGGCGTGGCGGGGGTTCCCGACGGAGTGGCGGCGGCCGAGCCCGGTTTCTGCTCCAGACGTTTCTGGAACGGCAGCAAGCGAGCGAGTCGGTGAATGAATGCGTGAACCAATAATGAAAATAATCGCCAGAAAAAACAAAACAGGTGTAGAAATGGAAAGTTTGGGGTTTGACGATCACTGGTCAAATCATACCATCGACTGAAAGTAATGGGACCCATGCCTCTCTTCTTGGCACTCATTGTTAAAAGAGATAAACTACTTGTGTGATGGACTGGTATCCTGTCCAGGAGGGTCTGCTGGTCCACCTAAGTTTCTTCATCCCACAGAAATAGGAGATAAGCTCTTTGCCTATGAACAAGGCTTACATCCTTACTTGAAACTTAACACCTCTTCTCTTGAAGAAAATGAACTCTTACGGAAAAAAAAACAACCTTGCAAACTAAAACTGAAACCAAACAACTCACCTTGGCCTGCTCTGCAGCCTGGGCCTTCTCTTTCTCCACCCTGGATCAGAGGACAGAAACAACTCTAACATCCATACAGCACACAGAGATTTTTCAACAAGAAATGTTTCATAAAAAAGTCAAATAAATAGTCCAAAAATAAACTAAAAAAGGAGAGATTCACTGATTTCAAGAGGCCAAAAATGCCTTCATACATTTTCCAAGTTAGAAGTGATGTGGATGATGATGTGAATATCAGGGATTGAACTTAACACACTTTGAGCATTAGCCTGGAAGTGCTGTTTGGCTGCCTCCATTAGACCCAATTAAAATTTGGCAGGACAAAGCAATTTAACACTGGTACGGCCAGAAAAAATATTTGTGATCGCCTACTGAGCTAGTAAAATCTCCATCCCTGCTAATATCTGGATATCCATTCAAACATGTTTTCAAATACGTTTTTTGTAAGGGTTATCCTATACAGCATCCTATACTTGAGCCTTGACCCGTGTGACCCTTCGCCCCTCTGACCTCTCCGAGAAGGCTCTGATCTCCCAGAGGTCCAGCTCCTCCTCGGCCACCCAGGTCTCGATCACCACCGGGCCCGTCTGCTTGGTGGGCTCAGGCTTCTTGGGCCGCAGGGCGCTGGAGCGCAGCCCTTTCCTCTGGGGGGTGTGGGTCTCTGGATGGCGGACAGGTGGATGGAGGGATGAATGGATGAAAAAGAAGGACAACAAGGAAGTGTTTGAATTTCATGTTTTGCTGCTTCAATGACGTAATATCCCCAAAGGAATCAAAGTTTCATTTTATCATCTCTTATTTAAACACCGGCATACACTCTTCTTCAGTTGAAGGAAAAAAAATATAGCGTATCTAACCTTTAGGAGTCTCAGGCACTCCGAGGGGGCAGATAATCTTGCGGATGCAGTACTCTGAGCGGATCCCGTAGGGGCCCACGTCCCGCCGCTTGATGATCTCGGTGGTGGTGATCTCCGTCTCCGACGTCTCTGTGGCAATGAGTGGGGATAGGGCTGGGTTGGTACGGTGATGAGGAGGAGAGCCCGAGAAGATGGAGGAAACGCACTCCAAAAGACATGGTACAGTATAGTACGCTAGTAGGTATACAGCTGTACTGCAGTTAGGCTGATGGTTACGTCTTCTTGAGATAGGCAGTGATGTAAATAGGTTTTCAATGTAGTGAGGCCCCGGGACCCACAGGTGGTAATTTGAGTGGGTCCCAGGGAAATTGAGTGGGTCCCCAATAATATATTTTTTTTAACAGCAAAAGCACAATTTTTCTGTTTGTATTTTTAAGTTAATTTTACCTACTCCTATTTATATATTTGATTGCAATGTTACACAGCTCTGGTTACACATTTCTTTATTCTAGTATATCTTTAATTGTACGTACATTTTTTGTTTTTATTTCACACTTGCTTTGGCAATGTAAACGTATGTTTCCCATGCCAATAAAGCCCCTTTGAGTTGAATTGAGAGAGAGAGAGAGAGAGCGAGAGCGAGAGCGAGAGAGAGAGAGAGAGAGAGAGAGAGAGAGAAAGAAAGAGAGAGCCCAGCAGCCTGTGTGACACAGAGCTTCAGGAGAAAGCGAGGAGCATAAAACATTGTGCTTTTTTCCACGTATGAAAACAAAACAACCGAGCCCGACCCGACCCGAGCCCGACATACAGTTGTAACAGTCGCAAATATGCCTACTATGCTTTTGGAACATTGTTTGGTTGCAGTAACAGATTAAGTCACTGGGTGGCGCTCCTTGTTTTTTACTGAGACTGAGTTACTGCAACAGGTTGAGTAGGCTACTACCAACTACTCCCAGTCTACCCAGTACTGACGTCGTCTAGCTATGTCATGCTATCCAGTTTAATACATCCATGGGAGTAACGTTAGCCTACTTCCCTAAAGCTAACAAGCACAAAGCTAATGTAAGCTAAGACACGACCAAGCGCGTTACAGTCTCGGGTCCCGTCGGGTTCGGGTCGGGTTGCAGACCTCTAATGTGTAGTAAATGAAACGACTAGTTAGTGAAATCAAAGTCCTATGTTGCAAACAGAATGGGCATTTTTATCTTGTGGCCATCCACAATGATATGAATCGATTTGAAGAAACATAGTGGCTGACGCACAGACATGTCAGTCATGGCTTTTTTCCCCCGAATAATAACGAGCAACTTCGGGTAGAAGAAATATCTGTTTCCATCGCATTAGCCTATCTGTGCTTTCTCGAATAACGGATTCGGATTCATCCCTACCTGCAATAGTTTGTTGGCCAGCAATATGTTTGATCGTTTTCATTGAGACTGAACAAAACGGGAGATATGCGCGAGATATATGCGCAGACGGTGAGAAAATCGCGGCCGGTGGATTTTTTTTATCTTCAACACGGCGCGTCCCCTAGACGGTAAAGCATCATCGGGTCATCATCGTCATGAGTGAATACAGCATCCACCTGAGTTTATTTACCAACTACCAAGTTTGTAGCCTTGTTGAAATGAAATCTGTGCGGCGAAAGTAGCGTTGGATGCAGGCCCAGCGAGGGCATTAAGTCTCTCCCGCGATGATTGAGACTATTTTCTAGGAAAAAATAGGGGCGTCCCCTGGAGGCGTCGATAGTGAGTTTACTGCGTCCTTTCGGATTTTAACGCGTTTTAGCGTATCTGTATATTTTTTGTATGTTTTACCATGTTGGAGATAAGAAATTTGGGGGAGAAACAAATTCTTCTAAAACATAATTAAATATACAGATTATTGATCATATTCTTTCTTCCTGTTCTGTCACAAACCCACCTGACATGGTTTATATTTGCATTTTTAAAAGCATTTTAAGCTTGCTAGCTTTAGCTGGCAAAACCACAAATGTGCAATGGGACTGGACAGAATCTGTACTTCAGCTTAACTGTGCCAGCAACTATTTTGAGAGTATCTGTCACTCTCCACAGATGGAGGATGTCTTATATGGAGGTAGGTGGACAGGGTGGGAGGGTGGGGGGGTCTACCTGTGCGTGTGGTGCCGACGGCGGCGGAGGGTTTGACGGCCATGTCGTCCCATCTCAGACAGGCCCAGAGGAGCCTCAGCATCAGACTCACACCGGCCAACGACTTCACCGTCTGCAGACGATACCTGGATACAACGCCGGAGAGAGAGAAAAGGGATGGAGGTTAAAGAGCTATTCATATATTGCTGCACGTAAGTTACCAATTGTACCGACGTGCGACTGTATGCACAATAGTTTAGACTAGAACAGAAACACGAATGCTATCTGAACAGAAACCTATATGCTGCGTCAAAGTCGACACAAATTACTTCAGATGTGTCGTGCAGTGCCTTGATGGAGGGCGACTGACAGCCAGTGAATGACTCTGCATTACAGAAAACATGTTGGAGCATGTGTGTGGAGCAGGAAGAGGCAGAGTAAAAACAGACTGAGGTTTTTGGTGATGTTGCTGTCCCCTCATGACCACTTCCATGCAAGAAACAGAACGACTGGTTGCCACTTGTAATAAATCATTTCATAAGGCGATTTCTTTGAGGTACCGATATTATTACAGACTACAAAGGCACATTCAAACAACAGTTTCAACTCACAAAGTTCAAAGTGGAAACTTGCAGACATTTAATTTGGCTTTTTTTTTAAATTTAATAAACCGATTTGGGTGTAACAGGCCGTTTTAAATTGAGTAATTGGATGACAGGTTATCATCCTTCAGTGAATAATTTCATACATTCATCTCTTTGAGGAAATGTTCCTTCCTTCCTTATGACTGAGATCACTGTCCCGACAATGAACCTGACGCTTAGGAATGCTTTACATGGCTCCCTCTGTACGGCCATTTAAAACACGTCGAATGTCTACAAAAACATGATGAGTGCGGGGTGGGAGCATGGGTGGGAGCATGGGTGGGAGGGGGAGATATCCCCTTTCCAGCGCGTAACCGCAGGCGGGGAAAATATCCCTTGGCTGCGGGGCCGGGTCATTGCGCAACGCGAAACATCCTGACACTTCTCCGACCACCAGATGATTCACGTCTGCCTCGGAACTCTGAGGTCCGGTCAAAATAACCAGAGGTCTCTGTGTGACACCGGGCTCAGAGCCATAACACTGCCGAGGGCCAAAGCCACGAACAGCAGACAGGGAGTGGAGAAGACATAACGCACAACAAATCAACAGGACATGACACCGTCATAAAACCAGGAGATGATTTGAGGGTGGATGAAGGGGAAAAAGCATCCTCCTTGCCACCGCAACTTTTTTTTTTTTTTTTTTTTAAACACAAATGTCCTTTTTAAAGTACAGATTTTAGAGAAATGTGTGGTTACAAGACATTTTCAAATTTAAACATATCAACCATGCGTACGTAACTATAAAACCACAAAGCAGGAGAGGCCGTGTTATGTTACGCTATATCATGGTCAGAGTAAATGATAAGTTAACTATTTTCTGGCTGAACTTGCACACAGTCAGCTAATGATTACAAACAGTACTCTAAAAAATAAATTCTCACAAAAATGAAGTGCAGCTAAAGCTACAGTCTAGATTTCTTGAGTAAATAAAGTATGGATATTTAAACGAAAATTCTTTAAGCGTATGCCAGGTGTTTACCTCCCCATGTATAGAATACATAACAATACAAATAAAAAAATGCTTGCTGAGGCCAAACTTGTGTTTCTCCACCTTATGTTAGATTGTTTCAGATTTTAAATATCTTGGGATAATCATTGAACTTTGAAAAGCAGGTGAAAAAGGTAATTAGTTTAGCCAAATTAAAATTTATTGGGAACCCATTATTGTCAACAGATGCTGCTAAGTTCTACACGCACGCTGTGATTTTTCCACATTTGTCATATTGTATTAGCACTTGGTCCCAAGTGCGAAAAACCAATCTCAAGCCAATGTACAGTTTGTACAAAAACACCCTGAAAGTCCTGGACAAAAAGCCGACAAGGTGTCATTACGGTCACATCATTTCAAAGTACAACCTTCTGCTCCTCCTCCACTGAATTAATTTGTTTCACTGTCCAGACTACATCAGGCAAATAAGAGCCTCCACCAGAGGCCAGAGCTTTCTCTATTAGAGTCACAATTCAACACCCAGCAGTATGAGACCAAGTCTCACCAAGAGGCACACTGATCCCAGTAAGAGACAGTAAGTGCCGTGATAAAATCTGTTTGACTACAGACTGCCGTTGAGCAATTGGCTAGCATTGACACCGAAGCAATGTTAAACTTTCATAACTCTTGCTGATACTTCCTTTTTACCAGAGCCATATGTCATGGACTGAGCACTGATTTCGGTTTCATGGGATCTTGAATTCACATATTTACATATACTGTATGTACATACATACACACAAATCACTGATGAATATATGGCAGGCGCGTCTCTTCAAGACTGGGTGAACTTCTTCTGGCTGGGTGCTCTGCCAAGAACTATAAACTGACTTCCAAAAAATCCATGAAAAACATGGGGGTGTCCTCTGATTAAGGTTTATGCCAAAATGCGTTAGGCTGATGTGGCCATCCATAAAAATATGGTATAATTGAAGTCAAGTCTTGTCTTATTTTTAATTAAAATTCAAGTCTTTTGGAGTGTCGCCATTCCAGTGTTTTTTGTAGATTTTTGGGAGTCACTATATACAAATCATGTTTGGCTGTCAAATACTAAAATCCTTATATCCAAGAGTCTTGTGGAGTGACTGCTTCAGTGGATAAGGTGAGGGCCCCACCTTAATTAATCAATGTGAGCAAGAGGGCACATTTTATACAGACGTTGTTGATATGAGAATAAGGGAAGTAGCTGTTTTGGCCTTAATAATCACGCCACCGTAAGAATGGAGAGACAGAATAACCACTTATCACTGTAATGGTTATGGTTTAGTGGGTGGAATGGGCCAGTGTGTGAGAGAGAAAGAGAGCCTACCTCCATGTGATGCCAAACGTGGGCCTGGGTGAAGGATACGGCCAGATGTCCAGGCTTGGCTTGGCGTTGTAGCTAAAGATGGACACCTCGCGGATTCCACCCCGCCTCGCCAGCACCTTCAAGTCGTCATTCGGCAGTACGAAAATACTCTTCCGGTTGCTCTTGGTGACGAACTTGCGGTAGGAGGGCAAGGCGGTGTCCGAGCGCGTCTTCTTGGTGCGGGAGAATTTGAGGAGGCGGACACGGCCCTTTGTTGATGAGGAGAACTCCTGGCTCACAGACGACGCCGACGTTTTACCACTGGGGTCTGTGGTTGACTTACTAACGGAGGCTAACAGCGTCGTCTTGTGCTCTTGCGTCACCGTTTCACTCTGGCTGTCTTCCGACTGACTATCGGGCGTGGGCGAACGGACTTTGGTCACGGTTGTTTTGGTCATGGTAGTGAGGGTGGACACAGCACTGCTCTCTGATGTTGACACCATGGGAGTCGTCGCGTCTCCAGATGCATTTAATGGCCCCTTGGCTATCCTCATCTCCTTGGAAACCGTTGTTGTGGTGGTCGTGGTGGTCGTGGTTACCTGGGTGAGGATAGTCTTGAGTGGTTCTGTTGTTCCACTGTTGCTGTTCTCCTCCGCAAAGTCGTCACTCAGACTAGATTCCTCGGCTGACGGTATAGGAGAGGGTGCCATTCTGATGACCTTGACCACAGGTTTAGGTTTGGTCTCCACGGACTGAACTGGCGATGTGCTGTTGTGCTGTAGAGTGCTCTGAGTATTTGCTCCAAGTGCTTCTATGTTGTTCTCCAGTCTTGTCACCTTCGCTGGCGGCTGGTAGTCCTGGTCCAATACCGTCACCTTGCTCTCCACCTCTACCCTAGGAGCCGGGCTTGGTTCCTTGCCCCCGACCACTGTCTTGTCATTTAGAGGAGCCACATCTCCATTCACTAAGGGCTTTTGTTGTGTGCTGTCCTTGAGCGAGATGGCCAACCCTTCTCCTTCAACTTTACCTATGCTGTTCACCTTGGGCTGTGCACTGTTGGTGAGAGCACCATGGTTTGGGGTTACTACAGAGTTAGTCAACATGACTTCGCTCTCCAAGCCATCTTTCCCATTCACCTGAGGGAGAAGAGGAACTGGCTGGGCAGCAAGACCGCTTATGCCCTCAGTTCTACCTTGTCCGATGCCTTGCATGTTCGCTTGGTGTTCCTTTGGGTCCTTGCCATTTTCCTCTGTGCCCGGATGCTCTGAGCTTAGAGTTTCTGGGATTTGCTGAATAGGTTTAGGAAGAGGTGCATTCTGACCGCTTTTCTGGTCAAGAGTGCTTGTGGGTGTCCTTACTGAGTCCGATTTCAAGATTGTTGCCTCCGACCCTGCATATTCAGTATGTGCAGGCTTGGTAATATCTGATGGTACACAGGCCTTTTGTTGCTCCAAAGAGCTGTGAATTCCCTGTGCTGTTGAACTGCCTGAACTATCTCCTTTGGGCCCTGTAGTCCTTTCCAGTAAGTCTGCCTCCAGTTTCTGGGACGTGGAGGTGGTTTGGTTTTGTGGCGAAGCTGAATCTCCACCTGCAGGGTCTTTGGGTGTGGTGTTCGGAATAGGAGAGGAAAGAGGAGGAGCAACGGTCCCGTCGGTAGTTTTAGAGAGTTCAGCCTGAGTCTCCTCTTTGACTTCACCTGGCCCAGGAATCTGTGTTTTGGAAGATTTCTCCTCCACTTTTACAGCGACACCTGCTTTGAGCTGTGTCTGGGCTAGAGCCTGGGGCTGGAGTGGCGAGCGTGGCCGGACTGGCGTGCCCGGAGCTGGGGCTGGAGTGGCTGAAGTCTGGGGTTTGGAGGCGAGGGCCTGCTGTCTCTGCTTCTCCTCCAGGGCGTGTTGCTTGACTCGCCGCTCCAGCAGGCTGTCCAGCTTGGAGGTCTTGACCTTCTTCTTGTAGGCGATGCGGGTGAGGAAGCCCTTGCTGACATCCACTACGTCGTAGTTGAACGGCCGCTGGGGGCCCTCGGTAGGCTCTTCCTTCATGGAGGCCTTGACCTCCAGAATACTGGTCCCTGGAGTAAATGAATTTAGACATTAAATTCCAGTTTCCCCTTGGTATAAAAATTATACCCCATACATCTTCCCTGCCCTTTCCCATTTTCACTACTCAGAAACAGAAGCAATTTGAACATTTTGCTGAACACAAAATCTGCCTGATTGTAACACATTCACAGCACTCTGTACCTTTCCAATTTGACTTAACCTGCTTATGTCCAGGAAACCCAATCCAGCTGACTTCGCTTGTGCAGTATACACATAGTTTTAAGTTGATACAGGTAGTGAGTTTCATAATAACAGTTAGAACGACAGGGTTTGAAATTAAATACCATTCATATATCTGAATTTGACTCTGTGCTACTACAGACGTGTTTAGCGGCGCTCTGTCATACCTTGCTCTTCCTCTGGTCCTGAGTTTGTGGGGTCTACCTCCATCTTCTCGGCTGACTCATCTGCTGATAGTTCCTCAGTCTTCTCTTTCTTATCTAGCTCTTCTTTCTTTCCCTCCTCTATCCTCTCTTCAGACAGACAGTCTGTTGAGGGCTTGGGGGTGGTAGAGGAGTCTCCATCTCTCTCCTCAGTGCTACTGGCTGCAGCTCCCTGAGCTTCTGGTGCCGCTACACTGGGTCGTCGACTCAAGTCCAGCAGAGTACATTTCTTGCCAAGTTTTGCATCTATGGAAGAAAGGAGGAGAGGGAGAGAGAGAGTTTGTTTTTCCAATTTGCAGTCTGTTTCAAAGGCACTCTATACATACTGATAATCCCTAATAACCGGGGAATTTACTCGTACTAATGGGTACATGAATAAACAAGTGCATAAACTATCTATGAGGTCTTTGATTGGCTATTTGAAACCTCAAATGAGAAACAAAAATACTTTCACATTCTGGACACATTAGGGCACAATTTGGAGAGCTCTTTTAGAGATCTCAAGTCCCACCGAGAACCACAGAAGAGACTCAATTCATAGAAGTGCACGAACTGGACACAATGACATCTTTGAAATTTTTGAATGAGAGACTAATTGACAGTCAAAGAAACTTTGAATGAGAGAAAACCAAATTCCAAATCACTGAAAACCACAATTTGGGCCCCAAACTCCCCCACTGCAGACCTTCCAGTTCTTTGCGGTAGTTGGCATTGGTGTTGCCAGGCAGCTTGGGGACGAACTGCTGCACATGAGTCTTACTGATCCAACTCCAGCCCCCGTAGCCGGTTACACGATACTCCTCTCCTTTCTGCTTCCACACCTTCACACAGGGAAAAGAAAGCAGAAAGGGAAGGAGGGAGGGAGAGAGAGAAAAGGGAAAGGAGAGGGATAAAGAAACAATGAGAGGTGAAAGAGGTTCAAAAAAGGACAGTGAATGGGGAAAGAGGGAAAAAAGAGGCACAGGGAAGGGAGAGAGGCAGGAAAGGAGAGAGGGAAGGTAAAGAGAGCGATTAGAGGGTTAGAGGTTATTCACACACGGATCATTTATTGGTGAGAGAAATGACTCACAGCAGAGCTTGGCTTGCTGTATCAAAGAGCCCTTCATGGTCGCTCACTTACACACACCAGTGTTTCCCACAGGCTGTCAGTTTACATCAGCGGCGAGCCTAGTAACTCGTATGTTTTCAGGCACTAAAGTCTCTGAATCTAGTATTGAGAGACTTTGCACTGCAAATAAGCTAATTATACTTCCATCTGATTAACGAGGCTACATTACAAAGTGCTCTCCATTCAGAAAAGGTTCAAATAATCCATCAACAAGAAATACATCAAGAGTGGAGCGTGTGTGACCTACCTGGTGTTTAATAGGGAAGGTGTACTTGACCCAGGTGGCCTGCTGCATCGTCTCCTCGTCCTCCAGCTTCTTCTCCCTCTTCTTCACCTTCTCCTTCTCCTCGCGCTCCATGGATGTCATGCGGTGTAACCTGAAAACATTTCACGATGTAACTTGCAAGACCTGAATTGTTTACATCTCTTTTTCATCTCCTTCTACATTAGGGCTGGTGCTACTCCAGAAGTACTTTGTCTTGTCACTTCACAGCTTCTATTCACATGTTTTCAACCCTGTCTATTCAGCTGTGTGGATCTTGACTACATGCAAATACACCCTTCAACAACAAGTGTGAACGTTTGAAGAGGGCAAAGCGTATTTTTTTCATCTGACAAATACCTTCACGGTAAAGTTAGTCCCAGCTCACTCTTGATATGTAAAATATGACCCTGATGACTGTATGAGAACCTCAAAACATTAATAATTATTTTATTATTAATAAATGTATATAAACGATTAAGAGCAGCTTCGAGAGCACGCGTAAGAGTCCTGATCAAAAATGAGAAGACGGTAAATCTAGTTGCTCTTGGCACAACTCCATGAAACACACACACTTGCTCTACAAGTAGCTGGGATGCACTGAACTCTCTCACTCACACACATACGCACACACACTTACTTTGATGCTCAGTGCTCAGTCACACAAAAACACTCTGGTCGTGACCCTGTGAAGGTCTTTAAAGGGGCGTTGTGGTGTTGAAGCAGTAGTAGAGGCAGAGGTGGGTGGTACTGGTAGTGGACTTGCAGTCTAAATATTATGCCACACAGCAGGGGTGGGCCGTTTGATCTGATCTGGTTATGATCACCTCTGCCTGCTAAACTGGCCCGCCTGGCCACACATCCTGTGTGTACATGCACTGAATACTTGTTTGAATTTTGTATTTTTTTAAGTATTTGAATGTTTTGCGTTTAAATTGAATTTGTGGTTGGCTCAAATAATTAGTAGTCTTGAGACTCGTCATGGACTCGAGGTTTGGTGACTCGACTACAACGCTGGTGTGTGTACCTGGTGTGTCCCAGTGAGTCCTTCCAGACAGGCAGCAGAGCCACAGGCTTGATGGCACACTCCAGGATGGCCAGAGCCAAGGCAAACTCCCTGGCCTTACTGCACATCTGAACTGCCTTGATCCAATTGGTCCTACAAAACAAACAAAGTCACATGATCACTTTTCTGATCAACTTTTACTTTTGGTAAAAATTACATTAAATTCTGACTGTTTCCATTTTCACATATATATGGTTTGGACAAAGGTGGCACTCTGACAAGCTAAAGCACTCAGCACCAATACCCACTAAACCATTGTTTTCTATGGTTATAAGGCATAAACAGCAAGCTACACAATTGAATTGAAATATATAATTCCGACTCCATCTCCGACTCTGTTCCACACCTGTGTGAAGCCCAGTTAGGGTGCATGAATGGTGCTGGGACGTTGTTCTCCAGCTGGATGATGGTGAGCCTCAGAGTGGAGATGGTCAGGACCTTAGACCCATGGATAGACCCGTTCCACTTAAATTCCCCTGCTGGTGTCATGCAGAACTTGTGGGAGAGATGCCGCCTCTTGTCGTGGTCCTGATGAAGAGACAGGTACGCGGATTTTAGTCAGGGATGGAACTTAAGGATAAGGATTTATAAGACCGGACATGTTTCACTGTCAACGTCATACTTCAAAGTATTTATGAACAAGTCAAAGGAGAAAGACAACAAAGGGAAGTGCCACTTGCCTCTCGGTGCTGGTGCTTGTTGAGGGCCAGGGTGTTGGAGCTGTACTGGTTGTGATAGACGCGGTACTTGCCCTCCTGGCCCAGCTTGAAGAAATGGCTGAGGGTTCCCTTCATCACCACCTCCTTGGAGCCGCGTGTGCTAACGCGGGTGACGTCGCCTTGTGCGTTTACTACTAGTACCTAGGGAGGCAGGGAAAAAAGATAGGAGTCTTGTAAATTTATTGAAGAACAAACTCACTTATCCAGAACCTAACTTAACTACTTTCAATGCAAACAGTGGTAGTTGGAGGTCAGTCCCTTCATCAAAGTCAGTGACATAACCGACATAACTCATCCCAAGTCGCTCTGGATAAGATAAATGCAAAATGCCTAAGAAGTAGAACAACTAAAATTCCTCATTACTGACATATGCATGTATTTACAAGCGCAAAATCATTAGCAGTTGCGGTTCTCACCTCCTTGCCCTCCTTGAAGCCCTTGTTGGCTTCGTGAACAGCGGCAGCCACCTGCTGGCTCTTCATCTGGCTCAGCTTGCTCTCTGGGTTCCTCAGCCGGGTCACCATGCGAGTCGCCGCAGACTTCTTACTGCCGGACCCCGCCGTCTCACCGTTGGCTGCCTCTTTACCGTCCCCTGGAAACACACCGCCCAGTTTAATGAAGGACAGAAGATGCTGAAGTCATTACATAGTCATACACAGTGGTAAGCTCTACTTGATTTGAGGCCATATGTTGTGCAATGACTGTCGAAAGAGATATCTCTTTGAAATTGTGTTTTTTTGTGTAGCCCTTCCCATGCACAAGAGACAAAACCACTATGTAAAATGTAGTACTACTCTGTTCTGTTCTTAACTAGGGTGCATACTGTGTACATGACCAGTATGCTTTTACTTGCGTCATTTTGTGACCCTAATTGAATTAAACATAATGCTCTTTAGGAGGGGAGCAAAACTTTCTGATCTTAAGGCAAAACAAAAGGATGATGATGTTGTTGTGCCAGACCTGTGTCATCGAAGCTAGCCAAGGACGACTGGGAGGACTTGTCGGCCAGATCTGGGGGTTCAGGACCCCTGGGAGGAGCCCCGGTTCCCGTACTGCTGTTACTGTTCTCCTCGCTGGGCTGGGGGGGCTGGCTCAGGCTGGGGACCCCCTCTCCGCTGGCGGGGACGGACTCCGACAACAGCTTTTCTGCTACATGGACAGAAAATGACAAGGGTAATTGTCCATTATATGAAAAAGTCTGGCTTGTCTAGACTGTGCGGTACCTGCTGTCATTTGTCATCTCATGATATCTGAGACATCTTTCATGGTTCATTTAAGTGTTCCAGCTAGCTGTAGGTGTTAACCAAGACTGAAACGATTGAACTGGAATGAACGAAACAAATTATAGCATCAAATAAACAAGGCTTTCAACAATGACCTCCAAACAGCAGGTCCAGCACAAGTAGAAGCTCACTCTAATAGAAGACAGCAACTTTCTTGTAATGCTTGTGAGATAATAAGCAGGGCTGTGGCTCCCTCTAGTGATAAGCAGCATGCAGTGCATGTACCAAAGAACAAGCTTATATGAAAAGCATGGGTCAGTTGAAAGCAATGGGCAATCAGGACAGGCTACACTTTGCCCAAATGATCAGAGAAGAATGCCAGAGTATAGCAAGCACAGCCACAACACGAGGTTTGTGCACACAACGTGACCACACTGACTACAACGACAAATGGTGGAACTGTGTTCAGATGCTGATTGTCAAAGTTGAATGTGTGGAGGTCATCTCAGAACAAGGCTTTTAACAATGGCACAGCCTAAAGAGAGAGCTATCTAACTGAGGGCGCCAATAACAAGCAAGCAGCAGAAGAAAAGTTGTATAAGGATAATTGCACCAGGCGATGTGAACGCTGTCCCCAATTGACTGAGGCTCAGTTCCAGTCATGCTGATTGCAGTGACAAAGCCATCTGATTGCAAATCAATCTACGCAATCAACTTCTCAGCTCTTTAGCGAAAAAGAAAGCATGAGTGATCAAGAGACCAAGAGCAGAGCGGCTAAAAGCGTTCAAGACCGAAGCTGAAATTCAAGCAAAATAGCGGATGGCTGAACGCAAAAGGCCGTGGATGGGATGAGGGCCACATACAGAGAGTAATGGCAGGAGGGTCAGACAAGAGGGCAGGCTGGGAAATGGTCAGGAGGAACACCCAAGCACAGGATGCATGAAAAAACAAACAAGGTCATCGTCATTAACGACTGTGACACAACCCTGTGAAGCTGCCCAGAGAAGCTGGTCTGGAGTCAGTTTTGCAATTCCCCCTGCTAGGTTACAGGTACAGACTGGGGATGGTAAAGCTGATCCCAAACAAGGGCTTAATAAGGGCAACTTCACCCTGGAGTGTCCTTGTATACCTTCGGTGCTGTCACTGACTTCCATATTTGAACATCCCTCTCCAGTGGGCGCCGGGGGCTTTGGAGCCTCCGTGCCCGGGCTAGAGGTCTCAGCGGCGGGGATGGTCTGTGCTGGAGCTGGGGCTGCTGGAAGTTTAGGTCCCTCTGAGATGCCACTATTGCCCTCCTGACCAGCGAGTGGAGCCTCTTCGACTACACATGAACAGCAGCAATGTTGTAAATATTCAAGACTTAAAGAGATAATCCATGGGCAACTTTTCGAGACAATGGAGAAGGGCGGTATTGTTCTCAGCAAGGATCGGGACTGGCAAATAGGATACAATTAATGCGGATAACATTGTGGGCTATAAGAACAAATCTATCATCAACAGAAAAAATACCATTTCATGTAATCTTGGTTGTAATCTTGACGACTTTATTATTCGCATTCAAAGGGTTCTGACCATAGAATTTGAATTGATAGAGCGGCCATTCCCATTCAAATCTACACTCATTTGGCTGGTATATGTGAGGTGCTTTCAGACAGCGGGCAGTTACCGCGGCTGCCTCCATTGTTTTCACTGTACATACGACGGCAGCTTTGCCGCTTCCAATGGTGGCAGCCGCAGCAGCATGGGGGGAGAAGGCGACTGCCGTTCACCGGTTCGTGCGTGACTTTTTGCTGCCGCCTGAGTTGAAGGATGTTCAACATTTGCTTCCGTTATCATGGCAACCACACCGGAGAAAACCGTGGACGAGCTAATTATACTAGTTTCACACCTCTATGCCGGTGTACAAAGATCTAAATAAAAAACTGGCATTGATTGTTTTGTTTACAGTTTGTGGGAGAGCCTCTTCCTTGTCTCAGTTTTGGTTTTGTTCCCAGGATACCACGCAAATATAAGTGGCATCGCTTGCCGCGGTGGCAGTGTTTTGCGCCCACTGGGCCTCCCAGTCAAAACTCAGAACATCAACATCACTGTGCGGCAGAGCCTGCGGTGTGCACCTGCTGTCTGCAAGCACCTTTACAATGGCTGCCATAGAATGTTTGATAATGTCATGGAAATCGGCGCTGATTTGGTGCAGAAAACAGATGTGTTACCATGGAGACGGCATCATTTAGACAGAACATTCCTGTGGTGATAAGCATTCTGACTCTCTAAGTCCCATGTCTGTCCACACATGAAACGGTGTTCAATTACATGACAACATTATAAACTAGGGCTGCACGATATATCGTTTCAGCATCGTCATCGCGATGTGCGCATGCGCAATAGTCACATCGCAGGACGTGCGATGTCAAGTAAGGCAAATTAACACGTCATGCTACAACTTTTTTGCTTTACTTTTTTTTACAAAAGGAAAACTCGCACGGTTCTCATTTTCCATGACTAATCTACAAGAGAAGTCTGTCTGATATAACATGATTTACTCCGATTTAAGGGTTTGTTATAAGAGTAGCGTATGTTACCTTTCCAGCTTTCGCGGCTCCGAACCATAACGTTAGTTGGGAAGCCTCTGGTGTTGTGCTAGCCTATTTTAGCTTAGCCTGGCTCGTAGCTGGTAACAAGCTTTTTACTAAGAGTCCGGACCAACTCTGCAGTGGAGAACTGGCACTTTATTTCGGTACAGCAGCGAACATAATGCACGGCCTCTCGGTGACGTTCTAAGCTCTTTTCCCGCTAACTATGGTAACTTTACTCACTTAGCATCCTGCTTAGCATCCTGCAACTCACTCTGGCTGCGGCTAAAAACACACTCACTTCCTACGTCACCGCGCAGGTTACCCACAAGGCCACCTTCTTAAAGACGAGATGAAATGGAAAAATGCCTTTTTAACCCTTTTAGATCACATCCCCGGTCATACTGTGCACCTATTTAACAATATACGCCAAAAAAAATACCAAAAATCAATTTCATTGTATTCTTATATCAAAATTCAATCATGTTTTCTTCCTGTAAAACAAAATATGCCGTGTGCTTACGTAAGCATGCCCGTAACTAATTTCAACCAATAATATCATGACATCCACCCATCAATCAATCTTCAACTTTTAGCGCACAGAGCTAAGAGGCTAAGATTCATTAGTTAGCTAGCTAGCAACAGCACGGTACTTCGGTGTGTCTTCGGGTGTTATGACACGCCCACTTTTCAACGTTCAAATCAAATTCCTCCCAACGTTATGTCCCGCCTGTCTTTCCTGTTTCTCTCGGAAATACGTCACGATACGGAAGTTAGATACTCTGGAAATGCCGTTTCATCTCGACTTTAAAGGGGCAAGGCTTGATAGAGCTATTCAAGTCATTTGGTGAAAATTCCTGTATTTTTTCATATCGCAATATATATATCGCAGAAAAAAAAAATTGCAATGTCAGTTTTTTCCAATATCGTGCAGCCCTATTATAAACGTTCTACCATAGGAAATTACCAAGATACACTAGGAAGTGCCCTTTCTGTGGTTATGACACCGTTCTTGAAAAAAACAATGCAATAAATATGGAGAAACGCAATAGCGGTGATTCACTATTATTCAGTGTAAGAGCTCTTTTATTGCACTGGATAATGCATATCCAGCAAGACACCAACATAAATCACAAATATGGTTTGTGGGTGACAAAGTAGTCGCTTAAGTCCTGAAAAGGAGCAAAGCATTTCTAATTGGTTCAAGAGCCAGATAATGGCAGAATTGATTCTTCAATCAATAACTAATTACACTGCTGCAATGATGTCTTTTTTCAAGGCTTGAAAACAGAATGGAGGTGGGATACTGAGGCCAGAAAGGCAGTTTTTCAGATCAGAAGTTTGCTTCTTTGTGTCCTTACCGATCAAATCTCTATTGAACAATTATTTTTGTTTTTGTGGTAACAATTACAAGGTCTTTTCTTTTTATTAGGTTATTAAATGAAATTAAATTAATTGTTGGGCTATATATTTGGCTGTACATCATCATCAAGCTCTTACCTCCAGGTCTGACACCCTCCTCCTCCTGTGAGGCCGCCTTGGCTCCTTCCTTCACCTCCTCTTTTGCCGCCTCCTCCTCCTCCTTATGCAGATCTTTGACCTTGGCCTCCTGTTGCCCCTCGTCCTTCACCCTGACCTCGTCGTCTTCCCTCTCCACATCCACTTCCCTCTTCTCCCTCTCCAGCCGCGCTTTCTGGGCCTCCTCGGCAGCCCGTCTCTTCACCTCCTCCAGCTCCTCCTCCTGCTTGGCCCGCAACCGCTCCAGGATCTCCTCTGGAGAGGAGAGAGGAAAAGGCAAACAGACAGTGAGACAGGGCCGATGAACTGTGCTCCGGGAAAAAAATGATTTATTGATTAGATTTATTTGACCAGGAACACTACGCATTTTTGAAGTGCAAAGAAAACCCCAAAAGACAAAGAAAGGAATCTCAGTTGTTAGTTAAGGGGGAGAAGCAGTGTCTGGCAACAGCAAAACGAATAACTCTCAATCTGAAAACAGAATGGTGCTGAATTAAGCAGGCTGTGGAGGGAAACTAGGACAACAGCAATAGACTGAAGGCCAATGAGAGACATTAATTCTACAGGTATCAAACGCGGCCCGGCAGCTCCACATCAACCTAATCCCCGAGGCAATCACACCACAGCCTGCTCACACAGAATACTGAGATGAGCAGTGACAGTCAAGATAAGGAGAGGGTGATCGGAGAGGCATTCCCCTTGACGTGCATGCATCCATCTTTATTCCTTACTCAATTTGAACAAACTAAAAATGGAGGCAGGTAACAGACTGTCTAGACTGTCTAAATACACCCCTTTTATATAAAAAAAAGGCCTGTTTACACATTTCTCATGTCCTTGGTGTAGACTGGACATAATTCCAATCATAACCTGCTGTAAAACAAGTTAAACATGGTTCCCCTCACTGTGCAATAAAGCCACATATTCCTCTGCGTGTGGTCAGAGAGCATATTGGCACCACGCTGTGTTTTGAATTGAACACCCCAGAGTTAATATGATGCAGTGCAGCGGCGCTGATAGCCACATGTTGAGCGGTAAGCACCTTCGGTCATATCCAACCGTGGAAGACTGTGGTGAGATCATTTATGGGAGGATGACTCATTGCTATCGCCGTTCCAGCTTAACATAAGCTAGGAAATAGAAAACCTCTGTCTGCGCTGATAGGCAATTTGTTCAAATTTAACGTAGTGGACGGTAGAGGGGTAAACAGTTGTTTCCTCTCCCTTTGCCCTTGTAATCTTCCATTAAAATGGGGGGATCAAATCACCCTGGAGGATGTGATCAGGACAGTACAAACAAGCAGGAAATAATGGAGTGACTGGCAGGAATTCTCATTAGAACAAATGGTATTCGTGCGTCCAAAACACTCTGAAATCCTGATAAAAACAGAGAAAGGAAAAGCTCATCCATGAAAAAAAAAAAACATACTATGGGAAAGAGGGTGAAACAAAAAAGAAAGCCAAATCTCCCTTTGAGATGCTTTCAGGAATACTTAGGGATTCACTCATGTCCAATCAGTCATTTATCACTGGAGCAGACAATATAGTGTGTGTGTGTGTGTGTGTGTGTGTGTGTGTGTGTGTGTGTGTGTGTGTGGTGCAAAACCCTTGATGGCAGATTCTGTGATCTCTATCAATTTGTCTTTATTCAGTGCTGCGTGTGCATGTGTTATGTTGGGCAGTGCGTTTTCCTCTTTTTTTTTTTTTTTTTTCCAGATAGATTTTTTATTTTCCAGATTTATAATACAACAAAAACAATATACAGAAACACTGACAGGGCAGGATATAACACATTAAAGCCCCTGCCCCCTCCCCACCCCGACCCCCCCATCCCAACCACCCACCCCCACCCCCACCCACACACACACACACACACACACACAAAAATATAAAACAGACAATGGTATTGGCCTGGTTCTGTGAAGCAGGCACTAAGCATCTGACCGGCTGCACAACAACAGGTCAGGTGCCCAGCTTCACTCCATCGGGACCAGGCTCGGGACAGAGAGTGCAGGATACCTATCTTAAAGCCATTTGAAAGCATGTTTACAATAAAACAAAAACATTTTCATATCTTGGGGGGTGGGAAGGAAACCATCAAGCCCCTAGTGTCTTGATGATTACCTCTCACCGCCTGAGTTCAAACTAGGGATATCAAAAAACTCTATATAAACACAAATCTATTCAGGATGCTATACACCAGCATAGGCCTATATAATTGCCAGATATCTTGTGGACCAGCAACATACACCATGTAGGCTCGTTTGTAAGTACCGCATACATGTGTAAGTGAAAGTAAAAACAACAACAAAAAATAAAAATAAATAAGAGATGAAAACAAAACAGGGACTCCTAGTCTCCACTGGCTGTTAATTAATGTGCATCCTAATTTATTTAGTTTTTGTTCAAAACCGACATGATTAGACTCAAAGAGCCTGTGTGGCCACTGCCCAGATCTTGAAGAACCGATGCTGCTTGTTCCATAGATACCAAATCCAAATAATCTTTAAGCCAGCTGTCTATATTGAAACAATTTAATTTCCTCACCTTCCAATTAATAAGTATTGTCCGTTTCACTGAGAGAAAGGCTAAATCCAATCAAGTGTTGTAATTCTTTTGAGGTTACTCCGTCTATCTTACTTCCCAGTAGACCCACTGTTGGACATAATGGGAAATTTATATCCAATATTTTGCACAAAAAATCTTTCACATTTACCCAAAATCTTCTTACCTCTGGGCAGTGCCACAGTTGATGCATAAGAGTGCCAGTCATCCCACAGCCATGCCAGCACATATCTGAAACATTGCAGCTCATTTTCTTCAGTTTGTGTGGGGTGATATATGACCTAAACAAAATCTTCATTTGTATAACTTTGTGCGTTTTCCTCTTTGCTTCAACACCACTGATGTGCAAATGATCGGTAGAATAAATCTTGATTTCACTGTTGTTCCTGGTGAGCTGCCACAGCCGCAGTTTGGGGAAATCGCCGAAGAAATTTCATATTGAGTGACAGTCGCTTGACAGCTCTACATAACAACAAAGCTCAAACGTGCGGCAAAAATTGATAGATAAAACACCCTCCATCGGCTTTTCACACAACCTACCTATTGACACCGATGTTCCACGGTAACAGCATTTATGAGCGAAGTTATAACTCTGCTGTCAAAATATCACTCCTGTCGCACTCTTGTTAATCCACCTGTGGCTAGCATTTTTCATACCCAGCTGATGCAAAATTGCTCCCATCAGGCAGGACTTTAATGGAGATTTATTGGATTAGGTGTGAAAATAGCCGCCAAATATACTCAACAGGCTCCAAAACCTTGAGGGAATACACTGACTTATTGGGTATTAAGCTCTTTTTTCAACTTCCAATTACTCACTTCTGTGTGTCCAGTAGTAATACTTTTGAGATGTGTGCTAGCTCATATTGTGCACTGCAGCAAACAAAATACATAGTGGAAACACGGAGATTAAACTGCCGCCAACCTAGCTGCACAATGATAAGTTTGACAAATAGCTCGTTTGCCAAAAAGTGTGTGTATTCCTTTAAGCGGCATCCCTTTTCCTGTATAACCTATGCCTCTGCTTCTGCTCGTCCCGTCAGATCAGTTAGCCATTAGGCGCGCAGGAGTAAAAGAAGGTTACGGCCCAACTTCAGTGAGAGTCTTTTTGAATTACCGGCGCTCAGAAGATGCTTGGGAGACAGGCTAGTCTCCGCTCCGGCTCTTGCAACAAAACTGATGAAAGCCCATTTGCAGAACGCCCACTGCGCGGCGTGCTGAATGCAATAAACGTGCTCAGCTGATGTGTGCACAACAGCACATCATTTTCATAAAAAATAACAGTAATAAAACAAATGAGAAAAAGGCACGCGCGTGGTGAAGGAACAGGTCCTTGAGGGACGTGCCACTGACAAAAAGGAAGGAATGAACGACTGAAGAGAAGCTTCAAGTGCTGGAGAGCGGCCAAACCGGGAGCAGAGTAAGGTTACATAATGGCCGGGCTGATTCCTATGGCCCGGCTATCTATGACTGGGTGGCATTCATGGGTACTGGGGAGAAGACAGACAGAGGGCTGGAGAGGGGGAATGAGAGAGACAGGGGCAAAGACAGAGGCTGCTCTGAGAGAGATGGGGGAAAAAAAATAATCAGTCTCCCTTCTCCCTCTCTCAGCCGTGATTAAACCCACCGACAGAAAGCAGAGCTCGTTGCCTACGGCGCACCGTGCCAGACTAGATCACCGACAACGATCCGTCCTGTGCGGATTTATTTTAATAATAAGACAAAGGAGCCGCAGCTGTCTTACCGTTGGCGGCGGTGAGGAAGCACTTGTTGCTGCCGCGGGCCTTGTTGGTCAGGTCCTCGGTGATGTCCATGTGGGTGTGCACCTCCTCCCTCATCTCCTCCAGCGCTGCGTTCAGGTCGGCCTCCCAGTACTCCTTATCCAGGCAGTCTATCAGCTCGGCCAGCTGGACCTGGCGAGGACGGGGTGAAGGGAGAGTTGACATGAGGAGATGGCAAAAAAAAAAAAAACACAGAAGTAGCGAACCATTATGACAGCCGCACTACCACCGATGCAGGAATGTGATCAGCGAGTTGAGTGTCTGAAGAGCCTAAGTAAAAGAAACGAGTCCCATTTACCTTGGTGCTGTAGTACCAGATGGCTTTATCCTCCTGCTCGCCATCCTCCTCACTGTAGGGGAGAGGACAGGAGAAAGTACAGAGGGAGGTGAAAATTGAAGAGAAGGCAAGCGGGAGGGGGGGGAAAGATAAATGAGAAAAAAAGAAGAGTGGAGAAAGGGAAGATAAAAGGGAAGATTACAAGATATAAATATGAGAGAGCGACACAGGGGACAAACAGACAAGAGAGGGGAAGAGGGCAAAGTGATTTAAATGACAACAGCGCATTTATCATGATAGCACACTCGTACAGGCTAATTAGTTTGTGGAGTGTTATGGATGCTAGCCTGCCATCTTGCTTAGTGGAGCCATCCATTTTAAAAATCAACAAAGATGAACAAAGTGGAACTTACAGAGAGACGTTAAAGCCTATTTCAGAGTCTCAATGCCATCACATTGTTGTCATATACCGTTTGAAAGCGACTGAATCCACGGTGCTTCAGAACCACTGAAAATATCAGCAGTTGCGTGATTTGCAGCCTAGTTCTGTACATGTACAGTATGTAGCATTGTTGACGGTTTAAAAAAAAAATCAGGACAGAGGGGAATGTCTGAAGGGGGTTGCACACCTGTGTGCATGCACTGATAATCTGAATTGCCCTTGAGAGTTCATTACAACTGGGCAGCAACAACCGGGACCTGCGGAGGGCACTATGTGGGGAAAATGTAAACCAACTAACTTCTAGGTATTCCTTCCAAAACTCTACATACGATAGACACTAACATAACACTGACATTCGGGTACACAGTGCAAAGAGCAGTTCTCCCTGAAATAAGTTTTCCACAACAACATACTCATGTACATTGCAGGGCGTAGGGGCGATCCCTGCTGATTAGAAGGCAGCCTGAGGCTCTGCCAGGCCCGGCACAATAAGAAATACTCCTGACTGGGGTACTTGAAACTATGTAGCGGCAGCAGAGTGGAAGATTTGACAGCTTTGTGCTCAGCATGGTCCATGCCAGGGACTGGGAAGCCTGAGGCCATGATACAATAGTGTCTATTCAGCATCCTCTCAGGACTTCACTACAGGCGCGCGCGTGCGTGCACACACACACACACACACACACACACACACACACACACACCTTACTTCTGTGCACATTCACTGCACGTACACCCAGTCACACAAACCTACTTCTGTGCACATTGCTTGTACACATACGTACACACACACAGAGGGACTCATGGGGACAGTGAAGATCTATTACACAGCACCTGCTGAGGGCCAATTTGGTGAAAGAGAGAGAGAGCGAGAGAGAGAGAGAGAGAGAGAGAGAGAGAGATCCAGCAATAGAGAAGCCTGGCCTCATACCCCTCTTTAAATCTTATATTGTTCAGGTGATCCATGCTCCTTTATGGTTTATCTAGCAGACCGCCTGCTGCTGCTGCTGACCCAGCACACGCACCATCTGTGACTGCTCAATAGCTAGATCATATGCTAACGTATGGGACCAATACTGCTGACGATCGGCCTGTTAAATCTTATGGAGGGATGCAGATATTTTAAGTATGCACGTTTTAGTAGTAGTAGTAGATGCTCCTGTTATGCAGACCTGTACTCATATGCTAGAAACTGAACTTGTGGTATGTTTGTCTTTGCATATAACAAACCAACTAATAAGTTTAATACTTCTATTTGCAACTACTTTAAATTTTGATACACAGCATATCCAAGTAGTTTGAGAAGAAACAAGTTTTCATCTTGCTAATGTACTACCAACCTGTTTTGTAGCTCTATTCTCAATAAATAAGCTCAACTTGTCACAGCCTTTTTTTATTTTATTTTATTTTATTTTGTTTATTAATGCCTAGGGACAGCTAGGAGGCTGGTGCAAATATAAAACCAACCACACTAATAGCATCACAGACAACATACTTCCCCTGCCTCCGCTGTATAATATTTCATAAAGACAAAAAGCCATAAAATAATCTTGGCACATAAAAACATTGGCAACTCACACTACGATGCGGCGGTTGAGGAACCAGTATTTGCGCTGGTGCCGGTCGAAGCCGATGGGCAGCTGGCGGATGTACGGCCGGCTCTTCTGCGCCTCGGGGATGCAGTCCACCACGCCGGGTACCTTGTGCGCCACACACACCTCGCACTGCCACTCGTCCTCCGGCACCTCCTGCAGCGGCGGCTTCACGCACTCCAGGTGGTAGACGGCCGAGCACGTCTCGCAGCACAGCAGGTCGCCGAGGCGGTGGCACACCCTGCAGTGGTCGTCGTAGGCGACCACCCCTTCCGACATCAGCTCCTCCCGAGCGATGTTGGTCGCCAGGAACTGGTCCACCAGGAACTGGAGGACTTTGATTTTGCTCTCCAGCGGTTCGTACGGGTATTCCTCGCCCTCCTGGCAGGGGAGGATGTGCCGGTACTCCGGGTCGCTCTCGCAATACGCCCGCACCACCTCCGGCCAGGTCATACCGTCCACAAAATACAGAGTGGAGTTGACGGAGTCCTTAAGGTCGGCGGGACCGAACGTGGTGTTGGAAGTGTCCTCCTCTCTGAGAATGGCTTTGAGCAGGGAGATGTGGGTCTCGGCCAGCAGTGTGCACTGCTCCTGGCCAGCCAACGCTGCACAGAAATCCTCAAAGCGGAACGGGGAGAGCCGCAGCACTGAGCCAAAGTTGCGGAGGACCTCATAGACGGCAGATATATTGAGGAGCTGTGAGGCGGGAACCAGGAGGTCCTCGGAGGACTTGGGAAGCTCCAGGGAAGGAACGTCCTTCGTCTCGAAGATGGGAGAACGGGGACGCAACGCCCGACTTCTTCTCCGGCCTGCGAGGGGGAAATGAGGGAGGGAGGAGAGTGGGGGAGAGAGAAGTGGGAATACAAATGTGAAAGAAGAGGAAAAGAAAGGAGAAAAGTGTACAGTTTGTCAGAGTTTGTCAATTCTGTGTAGTCTTTACAATAATTGCCTGACAGTCACTCTAAGCATTTCAAATACAGATATTTCAACAGAACATCAATGTGTCTGCAGAATAATAGGGCCATCATTGCTTTTAGTCCTAATAGAATAAGTCAGAATGTGGCAACTGTTCACATTTTTGTGAGATGCACAATCCACCATGATGAATTACGCTTATCACTATAAGTCAGTGTACCCTAATGCATGAACCTATAACATCTGTCTGGCTTCATCGGAGTGTGTTCTCCAGTGTGCACTGGAGCGGTTTGCAGTATCAGCACCTCCAAGTCTGAGGTCATGGTTCTCTCCTGAAAAAAGGTGGCGTGCCCCATCCAGGTGAGGGGGGAGCAGCTGCCCCAACCGGAGGAGTTCAGGTATCTCGGGGTCTTATTTACAAGCAAGGTAAGAAGGTTCATGAGATTGACCGCCTGTTCGTTCCAATCCTCACCTATGGTCACACGTTCTGGGTAGTGACCAAAAGAATGAGATCGAAGATGAAGATTTGAGATTTCTCCGCAGGACGGCTGGACCTCACTCTTCATGATAGCGTGAGGAGTTCAGCGCTCCGGGAGGACCTCGGTGTCGAGCCGCTGCTCCTCCACATTGAGAGGAGTCAGCTGAGGTATTTCGGGCATCTGGTAAGGATGCTCATCCCAGTCGCCTCCCTTTGGAGGTGTACCAGGCACAACCGACTGGGAGGAGACCCCGGGGCAGACCCAGGACACGCTGGAGGGACTACATCTCCCAGCTGGCCTGGGAGCGCCTCCAGAAGGAGCTGGAGGAAGTTGCTGGGGAAAAGGAAGTCTGGGCTGCTCTGCTCGCACTGTTGCCACCGTGACCCTGAACCGGATAAGCAGCTAGAACGTGGATGGATGGATATTAGCACGATGAATTTAAAATTTCTCTTTCCTAACAACATCCACTCAATAAGCTCTTGGGCCTGTTCTGGAAAGGAAAACACACTAATCACAATACACCAATAATATTTAGTATTCACCCTGCCAGACTTATTAATCCGAAACGCTATGTAAAACTAGTGGAGCATCCGATTTCTGTAAATCAGGGACTAATGCTATTTTGAATGGGATTATTTCTAATGCAGTGTGACACTGGTTAAGTGACATTAAAGGAGACAAGCACGCATCATCCTATCCCAAGACACTAAGCAATGTGCTCCCAGTGGACTTATAAGTCTCCCTTTGTTTCTACCAGTGCAAGGTGTGTGGAGATGCATGTACCTGCAAATTCTCTCCAGCCTCTGTGTGTGTGTGTGTGTGTGTGTATGCAAATGCCTTTATGTGTGAATGCAGTGTGGATACATGTGCCTGTATGCCCATGAGAGTGAAAGCAGTGCGTGTCTGTCACCATAGGTCTTATGAAAGACCCATCCACTGCACAGTGCTGCCATGTTCACGTCTATTAGCGAAGCAGGCGGGCAGGCCAGCCATTTAAGTTTGAGAGTTATTTGTGTAATCTTCCCTGAACCACTTATGGTGCATAAGATTGACTAGAGTGCAGCAGAGTGGTATAAAGCGCACAATTCAAGAAACAGGCAACCCACTGACCTTTGAAAATTACGTGACTTTCACATCTATTTGGAGCAAGGAGGGCATGTGATAAACATGCTTCAAACAGCTTAGGTCAGTGTGAGTATGGCTTGGCAAGTGGAGGGGGAAAAAAGCAATACATTCAAACATAAAAAAAAATAGATTTGTTTCTGCGTGAAAGAACAGAGATCTGATTCCAAAGATGGGCTTTGCTCATGATGAAATAGTGGAATGCGCAAAATATCCAAAACTCAATCATGCTTACAATTATTTTGTCTAATCCTATCTGGAATTAGATCCAAAGGCTGGCACAATGCTTCCAATGCATGACATTATATAACAGATGGGTCAATTGATTTTTATAGACATCAGTTCAATAAACATGACAGGCCATAGGGGTGTCCAATTTGCTCATCTGATACATTTAAGGGTGGTTGCTACGGTAACGGTGGAACACAGTACGTAATATTGTAATGAGTTGGTGTTTGCAACAGGTGAAATCAGAGCGCCTCTGTTCAAAACAAAGGCCTGTCAAATTCATTCAGCCAGCATTACGCAAGCAAAATGTGTCTTGTTAACAAGTTGAAATCGAGCTGGACAAGGTAAATTGTGGGCGCAATTCTACTAATTTAAAAGGACGACTTTCATTTCAATTTTTGATGAGTAACACTTACTATTGTTTACTAAAGTACTTGCCTACAGCTGCAGACAAAGTGTCAAACAGCTTTTCGTACGAGGCAAAGCGCAAACACAACTTTTAAAAAGTATGCGTTTTGATAGAGCGTACATTGTACACATAGGAGAGATGAATAACGCTTGTACATAAGTGGAAATGCTGGATGAATGAATGAATAAATGAATGGAAAGTGGCAACACACTTCAGCCTCTACATGTTGTTTCTCTGTCTGAATGGAGACACGTCAAACGCAGCGTGCACGAGATAAACCGGTCAAAAAAAGACATGGATTAGTTCATCATAAAATGACAACAAAAAGGTGCTGATCCGACAAAATGAAAAACACACGCGAGGCGATTCAAGCGTGGTGCAGATCTGCAAGCCAGCGGCCAGCAGAGCACACGGTAAACAAAGGCCTGTTTCTGAGTGCAATCTCCATTTTGAACAATGCGGCTTGCTTTCTCAAATGGGGTGAATATAAACTGCACACTTAAAATAATCCAAAACTGCTTTGCCAAAGTGGGGGCACTTGCAAACCCACGTACCTGGGGTGCTACCGAGCGTGCTGTGGCTCCTAAAGCTGCTCTCGGTGCAGTAGCTGGCATCATCATCATCTGGTAATTCCTCCAGATAGTCAGAGTCGTTTCCCAAGGCCTCCTCCTCTTCAAGATCCGACGAGGGGTTTTCGTTCAGGAGTTCATCCTCTTCTGACCTGTAGCTTAGATTATCGTCCTCCTCGTCGCTGTTGTCGTCGTAGACCACCTTGGTTTGAGGCCGCCTCACTCCACCTCTGCCGCCGCGGCCGCCTCTCGCCCCCCTGCCTCTCCCTCTGCCTCCTCTGCCCCGCGATGCCGCCGCCGCCGTGGTAGCGGAGCCTCCAACTTTCCTGCGGCCCCTGGACGAATGAAAGTTATCCCGACCGGAGATTTCTGTATCCACCTCCCCGGAGCCACCGCCGCAACCGCCGCCACCTCCGCCCCGTCCCCGGCCCCGTCCCCGGCCCCTTCCCCGTCCACGCATCCCCCGGCTCCTGCCGCCCCGAGAGCCGCGGACTGGCCCGGGTGATCCTTCCCGCATCGCGGCTGCCTGTTTGGGCGGCCTTCCTCTTCTCCCCCTCATTGTAGGAGAGAGTATCTTCTGTTCCGCTTCAATCTCGGTGCTCGAATGGCCCGTGCAACCCGGAGAAAAACGGGGGAGCAAATAAACCAATCTTGCGACGGTTCCCGATAAGTCCCCGCCAAGCCCCGGTCTCAATTTCTGGGCGGAAAGCTCAAACTGAATGGCCGGTGTCCCGCTCTGGGTCGCCTGCAGACGCCATTTTTCTTCTCGGCTCTCCCTCCGTTGAAAACACAGCAGGCCTGAGAGCTGCGTCAAGCTAGCCACAAATAGCTACAATAATACCGGAAGTTTGTAGATTTTTCCTTCAAAATAAAAGCATAACACATTTGTCAATTTCGAAAAGAATAATTAAGTATCGGGGTGCACAGAGCAACAACAATACTATCTGTTTTCATTTAGTACATATTACCTCTCATACACATACTTTATTTTATTGTAGCACTCTCTGTTACCCCAAAAAGCGTTTTAAAACATTTTCGTCGATCGCGGTTTCATTTCGAGTTAGTTCCGGACGTGTTGTTTTTTATTCTGTGTAGCTTGACACTGGCAGGCCTGAGTGGATGGAGGATCACGTGACCCACTATTCTACAATAGACGCAATTGCCGTGTTAGTTCATAAAATTAGTTATCCATGCAAACGCTATTCCCCAACAGTAGTTTATTAGCGCTGGCTTGGCCCGATGGGCAGTTCTAATCACAGGCGAGTCGAGTAAATTCAGCGAAACATCGTAAATTTTCAGCCTTGTCGTCGTCGTCGTCGCTGCAAGGCGAGCAGGAGATAAGCATACGTCCGTCATTTAGCGCTTTTTCTTGAACCTAAATGTTCTGTCACATAAGGATTAAAAGTTAACTGCACATATTTCAGAATTAGCTCATTAAAGTTATATGAATTTGAAGATAGTAATTTATCTTTTTATACAAATGTATCTTATACATCTCAATACATTGATTTTAATTCATTAACAATGAAAATAGAATTGATTAATATTTCAGTCAATTGCAATTCAAAAACGTATATCCAACCGTATGCCGTATGCATCTTATGAAAAAGATATGTTTATCATCTAATCTTGCCTCAATTGTAGCATACCAACAATGTAACTAATGTACAATAACATTTAGTGCAGTCAGAGAGGTGCAACATTGTAGCTGTTCCTCGCTATTCTCTAATCTTTTTAAAAAAATCTTGTTTCATTTTTCAGAATGATGCTTGTTATTGTTGGATTGTTAAAGCACTTTGTAAACTCTATCTTGAAAAGTGCTATACAAATGAAGTTTAATATTACTATATTATTATTTTGAATTGCCCACTTCTTCTCACAACATCCCCTCGTCCAAACACAGACAGCCCACTGTAGCCGACTTGGCAGTCTTCTTGTCGATACTGTCATCACCGAGGCGTCCACGGCAAATCACCTCAATAAATGAAGTCATTGATTGATAGCATGAGTCAGAAAGAAACACCTATATCCTTATAGATCATGTGTTCCCTAACGTATGAGCATTAGTGTGCACGTGTGCGATTATATGGTACAAGTTGTCGTGGCCGAGTGGTTAAGGCGATGGACTAGAAATCCATTGGGGTCTCCCCGCGCAGGTTCGAATCCTGCCGACAACGAAACATTTTTTTACTCACTGCTGTACTACATTGACTAGTAAAATATGGCTTATGTATGGTGGCATGATGGTAATATTCACCGACAATTAGATAATTTAGGCAATTATTTCACAACAGCAGAGATGCACGACATAGAGCACAACACTGCATCTACTAGCTAATAGATATTGGCTCTAATGTTAAACAAACCTTACTTTTAATTTAAAAAAAAAAAAAAGGAAACATTAGTCTTCCGCCGAACTAATCTAGTTCTCCAACATTAGCTACATTTTTTACAACGTGTTTCTGAGCCAGTCGAAACCACGGAGTCCGTTAGATGTTGCCAATTTCATTCCGGGATATTGCTAACTCTTCAATTTCCTTTCCATTTATTTCTACATGTCTTCTTGTTCCTTTATTTTTCATATCATTCCCCCATTTGCCAACCCACCACGTAAGTCAAAATGTGCTTTAAAAAATAATTTTAGCGGCGGTCACAGGTGTGTCCCTGTAGCTAATTAATAACGCCACTCAGCCAATCAGAAACGAGGATCAGAACTTTCTTCCTGTAAAAACAGTATCTTGTCTCAATGAAAACACCAGCAGCAAGTGGAAAGCACACCTTTAAAAGTGTTCATAAGAGGAACCTAGTAACAGTCTTTAGTATTATGGTATTACCATTGTAATATACATTCAAGACAACAAACAACTTTGCATAGGGTGGTATTTTTTAATAAAAATACTGTGTCACACATGGATTCAGAATTTTTGCAGTCATAGATCCAACACAAAATGTTTCCCAGTAGAAAACGTACTACAAAGTCATGCAGCTGGCAGATTTACAGATATTCACACAGTTGATGTATGACACGCATACAAAATTACCAGCCGCTCAATCTCACAGTTAAGCTTCTAGTGTCAAACCAAGAATACTTTACTATTGTGTATTACATGGCATTTGCACGTATTTTTACGCACCCATTATTAACCACTTTGACACATAAGCGGGCTGTTAATTTACTGTGAAATCCATATTGTCAATCCAATCCACTTGATATTGATAAAATGCTCCTTGGTAGCACAGGTGAGGTTAAAACATGGTACAAGGGGGATCTGCAATTCATCAATACCAAAACATACATAACACAAAGTGGGACACGCACAACCTTGAAACCACGACGGGTGAAATGTGGGAAGGGCGGGAGATTGCTCGACGTTTTATTAAAAGCTATCTGTACATATTATTCTAAAACAGCTCAATGACTTCGATGGAGTATTGTCCGACGTCCCGCTTCACCTTCATCTTATGGAGCTCTTGCAGGCTGCCCTCGATCTTCCCCAGCTCGGAGAACAGCCTCACCTGGAGACGAAACGAGGAAACTCAAAACCAGGTTCATCGCACGTTTCTTTTTTTCCTCTTCATTCTTTCCCCCATGGTAATAACAATGTTACTTAAAAGGCAGTCTATTTAAGTGATAACGTCTCTTTACATACATGTCACCACCTGTTGCACTCTATAGAAGGTGAAATCACCTGGCAACAAAGATCAGCCAATAACAGATGGCCATTTCAGTAGAATGCTTTTTACCATTAGATGTCAGGCTTTACACAGATTTGGCTTTGGGGTTTAGTTACTCTTTAAAATGTAAATGGTAGGACTCATGTCTTTGGATGTAACAGCAACTTGGAGAATTGTTTTTGCTTACTTGGTGGTTGTAAGGGTCGATAACATTGATTGTGAGTGTCAGTGGCAGTTGTGTGGGATGGTAGTGTAGTCCAAAATGCCAGTATATTGATACAGTGGTCTGTGTGCAATCTGAATGTGGTCTATTTATGGAAGGATTGCACTGAAGGCCTATGTCAACAATACACAGCCAGCTACTGAGAGGACCAAAAGGAAGACCGTTACCTGAGACTTTACAAAGCTGTGGAGGTTCAGCAGTAAGCCTTTGGCCTCTGGAGTCATCACCAGCACTGTGAAATGGCCGTCCAGCAACAAGCACACCCAATCCATGATCTATGATAGAAAACAAAAAGAAACACAAAATTAGAATTTCATTCATGTCAAATTGGGATTCCTGATTTACTGCATTTCCCCTTTTGTTTCCTGCTGTTTTACGTGTTCCTGATCACACCTCTGCTTCTATAGTCAACATAAATGAAGATCAAAAGGAAAATCCATGGTTATGTGATCACATCGCCGTATGTCTCCGTCTCCGGTGGCTTGATTTTATGCGAGTCTGACATCTTCCATATCTGGTTTTGAAAATCTGAGAGCAATACGAGCAAAATACAACCGTTTTGCCTCCAGACTTGTCACTTAATGTATCCTGGTGTGACTGGATGATAGTAGTTGTGTTGAAATGACAGCCGATGTTTTAGTTTAGGTGTGGGTACAGACCTGAGTCAGAGTTGGCGATCTCAGTCCGTGCATCTGTGTGGAGGCATCTTGGGAATATTTCAGATAGAGGAACTGCAGGTACTGGAGGAAAAGCTGATTGGATGGGAGAGAAAATGAACAATGTAACCGCAGCTTTTTGAAAATGACAGCTGGATTTACACAAGAACTGATCATCAGATTTTTAACCTGAAATGAACCCGATCTGATCATTTTTATTGCTGGTTTAATGTGGGGGAAAAACATCAGATCTGAGTCATATAGTTGAAAACTGAGGACTTCAACAATACTTTACTTTTCGACCAAAGCCCTTGTTAAATCTGAACAAATCGAGTGAGCAGGCACATGTAAATCAATTAGTAAACTTAAGCTGCAACTCACAATAACTTGCTGAGAGGAGAGGTCTTTTAGATGTGGAAGGAGGAAGGTGTCGCTGTACGCCGTCTGCAGGACCTCATTGCTGTGCAAGTACAGTTAAGACCTCATACTTTCACATTTTTATCTCTTATTCTATTAAAATGATATATATATTCTGTTTGTATGATTTTCTTCCCCACTGCTGTTTTATTACACATAAAACACAAAGCTTGTTACTAACAGCATGCTGAAGGTGTGGGGCAACTGAGGACACAATGTATAAAAGTGTCTGCCACAAGCTGAAGCTGAATGTAAATTACTGCATTATAGTGCAAGGCAGCGTCCCAGCTGTGTATTAAAATAATCAAAACACCAGCTCCATCTTTATCTAGTGTCACATTCACTTGTAAAGCTTTAGAAATAGCTAGACTGTATTCAGCCATGGGAACTGAATCCTTAATTGTAAGTATCAGTATTTGTTGAGAGGATACAGTAGTACGGCCTTATGTAGTCCCACTGGACAGGTCAGTCCTGGCTGGGTCGAAGTCTTCTCCTGGTCCTCCGCTCTGGTCTTAGCGGGAGCTCCGCCTCCGCCGAGGGCGTCCGAGCTGTCCTCCTCGAAGGGGGCGGGGCTGAAGCCGTTCTGCAGGCCGCCCTGGCCGCGCCCCCCGGCGACTAGGGTTTCCATGAAGGAGACGCTGTCGGGCTCCAGGCTCACCATCTCCGCATCGCCATCTGGGACACTGCAGGAGGGAGGGAGCAAAGACATAGAGGTTTCACTTAAGAATCTAGTAATGATCTGATATTAGACAACTTCTAAAAGTAGGCACTTAGAAGTTCAGAAGGATCATCTCTTACAACAGTGGTTACATCCACAATATTTTATCAAATTAATTCCTTCCAATTGAAGATTCCAAATGAAATGTTTACATCATCCCTAAAAGTGATCCAATAACATGAGTGTATGTGCACAAAAGCATGTAATCAAAATAAAACTTGATGACATGTGTTGTTAAATAATTCTGTTCTAGCATAACATTCAGATTCTGACTTTTCATTGTTTTGAGCCTTTCACCCATCAAGATGTTCAACTATTGTAAAATCTTTCAAAGTTCCTAAAAACAAAGTTTTATTGGCCACACCAGTTTTGTTTTGCACTGGCCATGTTTTAGATTTTTACCAAAAACCTCATGGACGTCACTTCATCTAAGTGGACAAACATGTGCAGAAAGAATATTATGCATTTCAACCGAAGAAAGCTGGCAGTTAAGTTTTTATGGTTGTCAGTCGTTAATCTTCTTCTATGGAACGAATTATCACCACGTTCACACTGAAATTTCACAGGGAATGGGCCAGTCTAATCCATTTGAGGCGATTACACGAGGCATTTTTATTCTGATTTGGCTATGGAATATTAGGCTGCATGGAAACCCAGCTAGTGATGACAGTTGCATGCAGTCTAACAATCTGATTATAGGACTCATTTATTCTTATTTCAATCACCTCATATAAACATCTCGACTGGAATATCCTCACTGGCCCCAATCTGACTGAAAATTCAGTCAGAAAAGTGCTTGTGATTTTCTTAGGCATATCAGGGGTTAACAGTCCAATTGATTTTCAGCTGGGTAGAGCCAATAATCCAGTTGCAGACCGTATCATGCAAACATTGATGCCGGTAATAGAGCATCGCCATCTGCTAAATTAGCCTTTAAATTCCAGTGCGGCTGACAGTCTGCCAGTGTCTGGGAAACGGGGGCACTCAACTGTGCACTCAGCAGTACATTCAACGTATAGCACGACTTGACTTTCATCTGCAGCGTGTCTCCACTTGTCTGTTTGGTTTCTGATCAGTGAGATGGGGCAGATTCCTGAAACTGAGTTACTCAAAGTATGTCCGCGTGGAACACTGCCGGGTTCAAGACCGTTGGAGGAGTTGCTGACATCAAAATCACGTTGAAAGAAAAAGGAAGAACAGTGGCCTGGGTTTCTATTAACATGACTTATGATTGTACCTGATGAAGGTCTTGAGGCAGGCACAGGTGATGGCTTCAGGGACGTCGGGGAAGAGCTGCAAGCAGAGCTGACACAGAAAGTAATCCTTCCTCTCCAGAGCCAACAGCAGCAGGTCGGGACACACACTGTGGAAGGTCACACAGGTCAATGGTCACATTCAACAGCAAGAATAAAGGCTTTTTCATGGTTCAATTCATTCCCCTTTATAGTCTACAGTAAGCAACCAAAGCATGATTTTGAATAGGATTACGGACATGGCATTCCAAGCAGGATCCAACACAGTAATACTGTCAAATTAAACAGAAGTACTGTGTAGGACCTGTCCTTACAATTTTCATTCTTACTGTGCTTCCACAATGAAACAACTTAGTCCTTAGCCCCCTGACCCTGCTGCCCTGCCTTACTGACCTGTGGCAGAGGCACTGGGTGTGCACCAGCTGTGCCAGGGTGCTCGGGGTGTAGAAGGCTGGCTCGGCCACGCTCCGGGACACCAGGCTGGAGGCCAGCTGCCCCACCGAGGGCTGCAGCTCCTGGACGTCTGCTCTGGAGAGGAGCCCCTCCACCTCCCTCTGGACCTCCTCTACTGGTGCTGTCTGCGGGAAGGAAATGGACATATTTATCTTGTCAGTTATATCCTGGTAGAACTTGGCATGTCAAAGCATGGAGATTCAATAATCTGTCTAAAGGGTTAAGATTTTATTTCCAGGTTATATCACATTCTGTCTTCAAATGGGGAAAAGGATAGGAGGCTGGACAAGGTGGCTTCTAGGAATAATAATAACCAGAATGCACCTCAATAAAGGACCAAAGTGCGCTAAAAACCAATAACCTTATTTTTTACCTTGATGAGCTCCAGAACTTGGTCAACTGTCAAACTAGGTGCTGATTGGCTCTTACGGGTTGTTCTCTGCATGAAAAGAGGGAAGAATCACATTAAGGCTCACAGTCATTCAAGCTTTGTGAACTGAGACGATACAATTGACACGGGCATTATTTGCATTCAAACCCACATAGCACTATAAACGTGTTTAATGTTTTGTTTATTGTTTATGCACGAATCGTGTTGGGCTGGTTTTAACTCTGGTGGATTTGAGTTAATTGGCATGCAGTGGCGTCACAAATCCCCTAGCAACCGTATATAGGGTTGAGGACAAAGTGACTTACGGTCTTCCTGGTCTCCACCGTTCTAGACGGCTGGGCTTTCTCTCCATGCAGAATGTTGTTCCACGACGGTACAGATGCTGGAGCTTTGGACTCTGGGGAAGATAGAACAATACATTGCCATCTTCTCTAATTGACTGAACACAAGAGCTTGTCATGTCGAAATGAACATTAAAAATACTGATGTAGCATTAATGAGAATAGCAGACTACAATATACTTGACTGTAATATGACAATGATATGTTATAGCAGTGTTCATTACTTCTGCTAAATCAGTTTTCCCTCTATCAAATGTTTTTGTCTCATATGTATATAATCTTTTGTACAATTGTCTTGAAACAGCAAAAAATGACAGCCAAAGCCAAATTTAAGCCAATGTTTTAACAAGTAAACCATTTTCATCAGGGTTATAGTGATTTTATTGAACCTTATTTATTATTATGACATTGTGTCATCTCACCTTCAGTCCTGGCCTGCCTCAGTTTTCCCAGGGCAGAGGCCAGGGAAGACTTGGGGCACTCGTATGGAATAACAGACAGGGCTTTCCCATGCGGAATGAATAACTTGCTAGAATAACTCCACAGCTAAACCAAGGAGAAATTTAAATGAATACAAACAGGAATTAATACTGTACACGGTAAAGTGGAAAACATAATTTAGCATAGGAGTCATCCTTTGAAAACACTCGAAGCTAAGAGGTAGTAAGTGATTTGCAGGGAGTTCACATAGATAAGAGTACTTGAGCCATAGAAAGCATTCATAAAGAGTAAAACTATCATTCATGTAACCAAGTGCGCCACACAATCTTTCCTTAAAAAGATGCTATGTAGCAACTGATAGTGTAGTAACTGCAACATAAAAACCTGTTAATGTAATAAGATGCTGGAAAATGTAATACAGTGGCGACTGGTGGCATGTAAACTGCTACATAGTGTCATGAGAAAAGTGCCAGTCCTTTCACTGTGTGTGTGTGTGTGTGTGTGTGTATTTTAAGAGTGTAAACTGCTGTAAAGTTGTGAGGAGGGACGGTGAGCCCAGTCACGGTGGAGAGCAGAGGCGATGCTCTACCAAAGTCATACAGTCCTTCATCAGCACCCAGCAGCTGGAAGGGCAGGGAACTTTGGCCTGCGGCACCAACAAGGGTGGGGGGGTTGGGTGGAGGGTGCTTCACGCCTACTTTTACCCAGAACAACAGTGGGTGTACACTACAAAACATGATAAGGAACATTCTCTTATCAGTCTACATTAAACAATGTGCAGCCTGGTCATCCTCCCAGCAGCAAACACCATGTATGTGCTGCCAAGTGCTGAACCACATGCACCTGTTGCGTTTGTCAAGCAAACAGAACTAACAAGTGTTCCCATTTAATACATGAAAGTTTTCCTACCTGTCCATAGATTTTGCCCGCCATCTCTTTGCCCGCCTGGAGCGTCTGGAAATTGGTATTCCAGATGCAGAGGAAGTCTGAGAAATCAAGGACAGAGGACCATTCAGGAACCACATTCGCATCAGATATTGGAGTCACATTGCTCCGCGTCATTGTTCTAATGCATTTATTCTCAAAACGAGGCCCACATGTCACAAATACGAGTCTGAATACCAAATCTATCATTTGTTATTGCTTGTAAGGGCATGTTTGTGAAGCAGAACTACACTTTAGATCATGAGCAACTGGATGATTAGTTTGGGGGATGCGGTGGAATACTTGTAGTCACTGATTGAAATGAGGTCGATAATGTCTAGACCGTATGAAAGCTATTTTATTGTAGCATAAGGAGGACTGGCTCGCCTTTCTCCTGCTTCAAACAGCCTGACCCCCTCACCTCCATGCCATAAAAAAAACAAAACTAAACAGATGCAGGATGTATAAGAGTGAGAGAGGAGAGTGAGCAAGGTAATAAACCGGAAAGACACACTGATAAGACATCTCCTGGGATTAGCAGAACATTCCCACTCCATTTGGGTGAGATCAGAAGCATTCCTGAATGGACCCACTCTCCCCTCCTGCAGGAGCGGCAGGCTGTAAAAACAGAGAGACAGTTCCCTCCAGATTCTCCTTAAAGGACTCCGAAAAGCCCGTTTGTAATATGAATTGCATAATTGGATGCGTTTGAATGTGTTTTGCATGTTCATTTTACTATGGTTTTGAGTTTGAATGGAGATTATGGCATGTATTATAACCATACCAGACTAACTCCTGTTGTTTTCATCGTTAGTATGCCATTCTTGGTGTCTTTTGACAGTATAAATTAAGATGGTTTTAGAGAAACTACTCTCAAAATCACATCTGTTCGGAAGATACAAAATATGTCCAAATTCAATAAGGAGATCATCTAATGGAAGAGGCCGGTGCCAATCAGCCAATCAGCAAAAGAGACTCTGACTCGGAGCCAAGCGCTCCGTTTCTCTCCCTCCTGTCAAAGCTGATGATTTGTGACTGTGAACTCGCCCCGCCACGTGCTGTAGTCGTCTAGCAACCAAGTCCAACAAACTCCACAGTGTGGCCGGCGTTGCCTGGATCTGTGGATCGCCAAAAGCAGCTCAAATCACGCTAGTGTGCGGTGTGGCTTGTCCTAGATCTGCACTAAAACCTGCTTCCACGAACTCTTCCTCACCGAGAGTATCCAACGGTGCCAGAAGGACGGGAGACTGCCATAGAGGTAATGTCTAGTGTATATTATGATTCCAAGATTATTGTTCCAAGGTCTTCTTACAATAAAATGACTGTCATAATTATCCCATACAATTACATTATCCCATTATATTATCCTGTTACACCATACAAAAGCATTACCTCTGGGTATTTTCCCTTTAGGAAATCCTAATCCGATTTTCCTCCTCATATATTTAAATTGGTTCAGTCACTGGTCACATTATATACTCTCCCACACTGTTGTTAACCCTAAATTTCAAATCGCCAAGTCAACTTAACTCCCTGTAAGAACCTTGTCAATACCTTGGATTATGCTATTCCTATACCGACCAAAAAATGTGTTATTCTTGCCATAATCCCATTTTGATATAGCCTATCATATAATCGGTGTGTGTTATTGTGTAAATAAACTCGCTTTTACATGAGAGAAGTTGTTCTGTCTCTTCTGTGCGTGTAAGTCTCTTTGAAATCAGAGGTCACTGAAGTGAAATAGATTTCTGACCCAGGTAGGAGGAGCAGGTAGAAGCAGAATATGTGAGATCATCATTTAGGGGAGTGTAGTGAAACGGCATTTACCTTTCCCAGCTCCGGCGGAGGGGTGTGGGACCCCCACCACGGCTACGTGGGCCTCGTCCAGGGCCAGGGCCCAGGCCGCCCCCAGCAGGCCCTCCCCGACCGGCAGCGCCAGCAGCAGGCCGCGGGGCAGAGGGAGCGCATGGGCCCCCTCCTCGGCCCCCGGGCCCCGCACGGGCACCACACTCTGGTATACGCGACCGTTGGGATCTGGGTGGCGGAAAAGTGATGAGGGAGAGGAGGAAAGAAGCATTAGAAAAGGATGAGATTAGAGGGAAGCGTTGATGCCCGTCTCCATTATCTAGCACTGTGCACTGCACTGTTCAGCTTGGATAACCCCCATCCTCACTGCCTTTTTTATCAGCGCCGCATGTCATCCACTGAGCTCAGAGTCCCTCTTCATGGGGCCTTAAATTTAAGTCTGTGAAACTGGCCCCTGCTGTACCACACCGTCATTAGAAACACAGGAGGAGGAAATCCAGTCTTACAGAGATACAGCAGGCTGAAGTGTTTATCCCTGTAGGAGGCGGAGAAGCTGAGCGGGGAGAGGCCAGGCTCCTCTCTCTCCAGCCTGTACCTCTGCAGGGTGTTGGGGTTCAGTCTCTGCAGGTAGAGGAAATGCTCCCCTTTCTGTGGGACAAGACACAGACAGCCAATAAAAAGGCATTTAGAAATACCAAGAACTCAAAGTCGATACGCACGTCCTCGGAGAACACAAGGACAGACGAGATCAGTTATCGGTAAACGGTCGTAAAATTCAGAGCGCTCGTATGCAGCTTCTATAAATACAGCAGAGTGCACTCAACACTAATCATTGGCTTACAATCAAGTGTTGTTTGCCCACCGCTTGGCAGTGTGGTGATGTAACCGAGTAGAATGAAATTGATGTTATGTGGAGATCAAGTCTCAGTTTTTATGTTGCCAGTCAAAAGCCAAACGATGAAAACGATCGTACCTGTTCTGTCGTGAAGATGACAAACTGCTGGGCCTCTGCCACAATGTTGGTGCTCCACCTATGGACAACAAGGGGAATCAACACGCTGCAAGAGACGACGGGCCAGACTGCAGCACACAACCCAGAAATATTATTTAATGCTGATCCAGGTCCAGCGCAACTCACAGACTTCTCGGGTCACTAGCCCGGTGTGAAAAGGGTACTAGTCTTAAGACGTTTGGTTTACAGGGGTCATAAGTGACGGTGGTGACACTGACCTGATGGCCTCCTCTTGTGCCAGGACCTCCTCTATGGGCTGCTGGGGAGCAGAGAGGAGGGAGTCCAGGAGTCTGACCGCTCCTCTCTGGAACAACACCACCGGCTCCCCTCCTGGGACAGAGTGCACCCGCCACACATCTGATGACACCTGGAGAGGACATGAGAACGAATGAGACCGTGTCGAGCAGAAAACAATGAATGGGCGGGTAAACAAAACAAGTTGCGTTCGAAGTCTCGTGGGAACAGAGATCTTCTTGAAAGTAGTTCCAGAGAGTGCTTTCTTTTTTGTTAACTAACCATCCAGACTTAGAGCTGGTACGTTCTCATTTTCTCACTTTTAGGACAATGCTAGTTGTCTATGATTACTTAACATACTGTATGCTGAAGTGTTTGCATGCACAGCGGACAGAACTATCCAGTCACAGAGATGATTTTGGTACTCATCTCCCAAAAAGTCGGTGAAGTCCCTTAACTTTTTTTTTCCTGAGGAGCACGGCCAAACAAGAGACACAAGATGGAAAAAGAGACATACCACGCGTACTGACTTAAAGTGTTCTCTTTGGTCTGAACCATAGTGAAAAACTTTGTTGAATTTTTGTATTTGGCTCCTTAAGGTTCACACTGCTTGATCACAAGTGAACCAGGAACTTCAACTCAGTATAATGGGCTAGCGAATGGAGTAAATGCTTGGTGTGAATGCACCCTAAGAGAAGGTGGACAGCTGAGCACCAGGCATGTTCATACTTACAGTTGCTTTGAAGGCCTTGTCTAAGAGTACGTCATCCTCCTTCCAAACTCTGATCACCTAAATAAAAAAAAAAAATTTAAAAAGAGAAAAAAGTTGATTATTTCTTGGCAGAATGAGCCTGACATTTCTGACATGTCAGACATACAAGCAGCTACCAAAATAAATAACAATAAAGCAAATGATAGTGAGGTGCGTTTATGTTTAAAGACCATAGAAAACAGAGGCATAGTATGCAGTAGTGCTTCCGCAGTCTGGTCGCCACCTTACCACCACAAGAATAGCTGGAAAATTCTACCTTGTTGTCTGAGACTGCCACATACTCCTTGGTCTGTGAGTTGTAAACAGCTGAACAGGTCAGAGTCTGTCCTTGTTTCACCGTCCAGCTGCCCAGTGGCTTCTGGTCTGAAACCTGTCAGAGTGAGGGAGACCCGGTTAATAAAATCACTTCATCAGCTTTTCCCTAAGAAAGCGCTCTTGGAGAACTGCAAAGGACACTGAAACAGCACTCTCACAAGCTCTTAAACAATGAGTGTTTCCCACTCATTTGTACCAACCCACCACAAATAGATTCATTGGTGTTGTTGTAGTTTGTTGAAAGAAGACCGTGAGAACAAGCAACCAATCCTGAAAATTTAAATTGTACTGAAATACAAGCTTTGTGTGGAGAACTATGTATGCCGAATTTACCAGAGGAACCTAACGATTCGAAAAAGGTCTTAAGTCATGTTTTACGACGAGTGTAGCGTTTGCCGATAAGCAAAGCAACATTTGGTCTGTTTTTTTAAATAGAGTCTGGCGTGACGTTTTCTTCTTACAAGTAAGAACGAAACCTCCCGGTGCTGCAGCTAACCATGCGTTCTTTCTGTTTACATTTCCCGCAAAGGGCTGCTGGGTGGGTTTCTCGCCACGTTTTTTTTCTATGCAAGGAGAGAAAGCTGACATCTTTTCGGAGTCTAGACACGAAGTTAGCTAGCTATCTCATCTGTTCTGTAGCTGTAACCCCAACCCTGTCACTGTTGTTTTTGAGAGCCCAGGCTCCCAACACACGAGTTGAGCAGGTCGCATCAGCTGGCTGAGGCTAGCAGAGCCTGCTCGAGACAAACGTTACCGTTACCTTGTACAGCGTGACAGATCTGGTGCAGTCGGTGACGACGATATGGTCGCTGTCTCTCTCCGCTTCAATCCCCTGAATTCCCGAATCTGACGGATTTTGAGCTTGTACAAGTCCGCACAACGTGTACCCCTCGTACAGCGCAGCCATGCTGGACGAGAAGAAAGTGGGACTTCTGGATCTCGCGAGACTTGTCGTATGTCTGCCGACGAGTCAAAGAGTGGCGTTTATGTGCTGGCAGAATTGACAGCGCCCTATTGTGGCAGCAAAGAAAACCACACCCTTCAGATATTATTATTATTAATATTAAAGAGGAACATAAAAAATATATTATTTAGAAGGTAATAGAACATAATCGAAGAATGGACCAAGAGTCTGCAGGTTTTCATTCCAGCAAAACACCACACCAGAGTCCCATTTCATCATTAGTCATTTAACAGGCCCTCCTTGACTTTCCTTTGGTACTTGCCTGGTAATGCGTAGCATCATACATCACTTGCAGAGCAGGGGCCGGGGTCCGAGAAACGGAACACATTGCCTCCCTTAAGCAGGCCTAATGATAAATGATTATAAATAATAATAAAATAACACAGAACAATGACTGATGAAATATTGCAGATGAGTTCATTTCGTAAGAAGTAATCCTTAGGTCGATCTCCGAAAGTTCCCTTGGGTTGTCAAGGGTGCCAAGGGGAAGAGGGCACGATAAAACGAGTACTGAACTGAGAAATCGCCCTGTTTCAGCACCCGAGGATAATCAACAAGGAGGGATCACTGATATGAACTTGATATGAAAAATGAAGTGAACCGGCACCCTAAAACAAGCTGTCAACGCATCCGAGAGCAGAGTGAGGAGGAAACACAAAACACTGGCAAATTCAGAGAGATTCAGCCCTAGTTGCTGACTCGCTCCCTTGAAGGGTCGACCTCAGAAAGTTCCCTTGAGTGGTCAGAGTGATGGAGAGGGCACTTCAGGTGGCAGCGGGGGGTTCCTGAGGGGAAGTGCCAAGGGGAAGTGAACGAGGGCAGGCTGAATCACCTAAAGGGGCCCAGGCCACTTCACTGGTTAGCTCACCTTCCACCACAGAAGAGGAACTAATCGGTGAAATCACCCCGCTGCGGTCTTCTGGGTAGAAATGAAAACTGTGAGGTCGTAAAAGGTTTGTTTATATTTCAAACTTTGGAGTAAAATAAGCTCGCATGGTGAGTTATCAATGTTTATGGAAGTTCAAAACAGAGCTTATTTCCCATTTGCAAGTCAAATTCTTCAAGAAAATGTTAAATAAATGTATCAAATAAATTTCAAATTGCACCTTTAAAATCCAATAAATGAGCAACAGTTCAACATAGTGAATGTATACTTTATAACCTCAAATGTGTTTTAGTTTCTTATCTCATAATGGTGTTTCTTGTTGTTTAAAGTCTCATAGCTTCATCTACAGTATATCAGAGGTTACCGTTTCAGTATGATTTTCTTTAAATTCATTCCTTTTTGATCAATTAGTCAAAAATGACATTGGCACTGTAAAGCTCCGTCTTGACCATGTTTTAGTCAAGAATCAACTATTCATAATCAAGCAAGACAAACACATGGCCGAGGTTAGATTTCTGAAAACATTTATTTATGAAGGGAAAACATGCAAATAAGACAAGGCTGCTTTAGCTCTGCTGTATAGGAAATAAAAACTTCCACACTTATCTCAAACTACTACATATTAATGCAGATGGAGTCTTAACAATTGTAAGCTCGACAAAAACAACTATAGACTTTATTTACTAAAGAGAGACAGTATTATATTCAAAACAAAAATATTCTCCCAAGCTAAGAGTTTTTTCTTCTAAAGACAATCTGCCATGGAAAAATCAGTCATATAGCTTTCATTGTAGGCATAAAACTCTATACATGCTCCTGCTTTTAGAGGAGCAGCAAAATAGGATGTGATTTCAGATCATAACTAAATGACCTGCTCACAAATCCAATTCCGATTTTCAGAACAAGGCAGATCATTCCATGCGTCCAGTCCTCTTACTACCTCTGCACAGTCTTCTCCTCCACTGTCATTAGGCTCACCCGATGCCCAGAACCTATTTGAGATACAGAGGGGTAATGACAACACTGATATTTTGGCTTTTTAATAGAACTTCAATCCTAAACTTCCTTAAAATTCTTGAGTCCAAATTCTTCCCATTCATATGTCAGCCAAAGGGGTACGACGGCGTATTCGGGCCATTGTAGGTGGAGAAAAAACTCTGAATTTCTGAGATGAAAGTCAGAAAAAAAACATTGGAAAATTTTATTTTAGGCAAGGAACCGCGTAGCTTCATTTTGCAGGATAGGATCAACCAAGTGGAACACTTCAGCCATCTCCACACCACAGACACCCTGAACTATGAATGCCAAAAAAAATGCATTTCTGAGATTAAAGTCAGAACTTTTGAGATTAAAGTCAGAAGTTTGCGTGAAAAAAACTCAGAATTCTGAGATTGAAGTCAGAATTCTGAGATTAAAGTCAGAATTATGTACCTGTAAGGAACCAACTTCAGTGAGAACGTCACTTTGTGTCATGCAGGAGGGGAAACAATTCTGACTTTATTCTCAAAATTCTGACTTTAATCTCAGAATTCTGACTTTAATCTCAGAATTCTGACTTTAATCTCAGAATTCAAATGAATGTTTCACATGTGGCCCTAATCCTCTTCCCTACTAGCCTCAGAATTGCTGAAAGAAAAAAGAAAACAATATTTTGAGTGCGCAGATGCTGTTGAATGGGCAAATAGTTACATTTTGGGTGTCTAAAGCAGGGCTGTTCCTTTACACTGGCTCATCCAACACATTATACTACATTTATCTCCAGCTGTGTAGAAACACAGAGGCACCACCATTCTAAAGTGTCTTAATTTTGGGTCACAGAGAGATGGTCCCATTCTAAATCAGTTTCTTACCCGTTGGTCATATTGGATCCATCCACCCACTTCCACACCCCTTCGGTGTGCCGGTCAGACAGACCAAGCCACATTCGCTCGTGCAAGCCCATGAGAAATGACTGAGGTTGAAAAATAATACAGAGAAAAGACTTTAGGCAGTCGATGAGGCACACAGACAGTGGCTATGTTTACATGCACAGAGTAACTGCCTGTTTTTGTTCCAGTTAGACTGTTTACATGAACCTTTGATACAGCCATGTTACTCAACCTGCGATTGAGTAACATGGTTGCCTTGAATAAAATAGTGAACAAAACATTTCCACATACAGATAGAACTGTCACACTTTTTCTGTCCCTCCACCATGGTCTATGGTAGGCAGGATGTCATTCTGGTGAACACAGTAACTCAAGAACAATACTATAACTCCTTAATACTTTAAGGTACAGAGTTCATATTGTGTTATGTGAAGAACAGTATATTGACATAGAAATATTTGCTAATTAATGCATGGTGAACTATTGTCCTAATTAGCATAACTGGTTATGTTTAATATATTATTGTGTAGCAGGGATAAAAATACAGTATTAAAATGTGTTTCTATATTCAAACCTGGCATCGTGGTCAAGTCATGAGGTCAAGTGCATTGCAGAATCCTGTGGCTTTGTCACAGGATGGCAGCAGAGATGGCATGTACCAGAGCCATATATAGCCACATATATCTCTATATGGCTCTGGTATGTACTACGTTAGTTTCATTAGCTCCGCTCCATTTATGCTTATAAAAGTGTTAATAAGTTGTTCTAAACGCAGTTTGTTTGTGGCGAATGATGTCAGAATGTATGTGAAACATTTCTCTATGCTGTACTTCTTGTAGCAGAGTTTCTTTTGTTTAATTTGATGGTCGATATGAAATAGAATTTTGCTAGTTAGCTAACTGAGTTTTGCTAGCTAACTGGCACGCGCCACTTGTGGAGTAGAATGTTTACACAAGCTAATGAGGCATGAAATGGCCAGCTGTGAAACTGACCGCACCATACTAAGTGCATTATTCTGTGTATATGTGCCAGGCATGTTGTTTTGTTGAATATAATTTTTTTTTTATAATGCAAATACATTTGGTCACTACATTGCAGTTCGTTTTTTAGTAATACAGAATGGGTTTTGGTGACAGGCTATTACATATTACATTTTTATTGCCAATGTCGATTGGGAAATGTATAATGTAATTGTCTGTTTGAAAAACTCTATACGATCATACTAATTTGTTTTGAGCAATGCTATTGTCACTATAGTCACTACTGTTTTTGTTTTGGGTTCTCTTATTACTGTTGCTAAAAGATTGTATTTAAGTAATTGAGTCTAATTGACCCTTTCTTAGAGTAGAGATGGGCTGGAGCGAACTGTTAAACAGACCACACCACACCATGTGCATTATTCTGTCTAAATTGACAGGATTGAAAAGAAATGGCTGTGTGACCACCTCAAACCCAAGGAGACCAGTGTGGCGTGCGGTTCATGTCAAGGATAGGCAGAATCAGAGGGCTACAATGGTGATCACGGGATATGAGGAAGCACCTAATGCTGTCTTGATCCTCTGTTCCTGCCGTGCACAGATGACGTGAGATCACTACACTGGAGCTCAGGTAAAACAAATCAGTGCCTTTTCAGCTGGCCCACTTTTTGGTCAAACTTAAAGAGGACTGAATCTGCTTTGTTTAAAACTGTATAAGCCAGGCATCTTAAGCAGGTTATTTCATATTTCATAATTTATTATAAGTTCTGAAGTTTACATGCGTCGACGTAAAACCAGGTTACGAACAGAATATTCCGTACATGTAAACGTAGCCACTGTCTCTCTCTCACATACTCTTTCATAAAGAATATTTCTATGGACTTTCTGCTTTACTGAACAGGATAGAGAGTGACAGACACTGTGGTGGCTTTAACCTGCCTTTAACGTGTGATCGGACTGTAATCCGGTAGTGAAAAACACATAAAATCCAGGTGTGAATGCACCCAAGATGCATTGAAGATCCAATCACCTAAACGGAGACGCATTTAGCCACAAGCTGTAAATGAAATGCATCTCCAATCCACATATAACCTCTATAGAACATCTAACTTTAATCTTTAGTCTAAATCTTTCCGCCCCCCTCCCTCACCTGTTCCTTTCTGCTGTTGACGATCACCAGGTCAGCTCCTCTGCTCTGACAGTCCTGCCTGCTCTCCTCCCAGGTTTTACTGCCTGTAGAGGCGAAGTAACAGCTGCCGTCAAACTTTCTCCATCCCTGCAGGCATCTTTGCGTGGTCAGCTCTAGAAAACACAGGTGTGAACGGTTCACGAGGTTTAATATGCATTTAAGCCCAATTATAATATGACCCGGAGCATTCCAATATAAGGCAGATTTGGATTTGAGTTCAGCTGGTTACAATTGCATCTAAACACCCCCAAGAAGCATTTTGTTGATACAGTAAAACATATTTTTTCTATTATTCGTGCCTTTTATCTTCTCTTTCAGCCTTTCGACCTCCTCTTGCAGCTGGTGTCTCTCTTGAGTCACGTTGTTGCATCTGGTCTGTAACTGGTCTCTGTCTTTTGACTGGCAATGTGAGATAGTCTCTCTCAACTGGTCCCTCTCTTTAGTCAGGTTGTTGTAACTGGTCTGTAAGCGGTCTCTCTCTTCAGTCAGGTTGTTGTTACTGGTCTGTAACTGGTCTTTCTCTCGGGTCAGGTCATTGTTACTGGTCTGTAACTGGTCTCTCTCTCTGGTCAGGCTGTTGTAACTGGCGTGTAACTGGTCTCTCTCTCTGGTCAGGTCGTTGTTACTGGTCTGTAACTGGTCTTTCTCTTGGGTCAGGTTGTTGTTACTGGTCTGTAACTGGTCTCTCTCTCTGGTCAGGCTGTTGTAACTGGTCTGTAAGCGGTCTCTCTCTTCAGTCAGGTTGTTGTTACTGGTCTGTAACTGGTCTCTCTCTCTGGTCAGGCTGTTGTAACTGGTCTGTAACTGGTCTCTCTCTCGGGTCAGGTCATTGTTACTGGTCTGTAACTGGTCTTTCTCTCGGGTCAGGTCGTTGTTACTGGTCTGTAACTGGTCTCTCTCTCTGGTCAGGCTGTTGTAACTGGTGTGTAACTGGTCTCTCTCTCTGGTCAGGCTGTTGTAACTGGTGTGTAACTGGTCTCTCTCTCTGGTCAGGTCGTTGTTACTGGTCTGTAACTGGTCTTTCTCTCTCGTCAGGTTGTGGTATTTTTTCTCTCTCTCTTGAGTCATAGCACTGTAACTTATTTGTTGGTTTCCCTCTCCTCGGGAACCTGCAAAATGACAAATGCATAATATATTATATATCATTTAGTAAAGCACATCCTAGTATTGATAGCACCACTAAGAGATCTGAACAAGGTATTGAAAAAGTACTGTCCAACTCACAGCGTGCTGCCAGGCCTATGATTACAGCCAGTAGGAGAAGACACAGCAGGCCCAGACACACTGCAGCAGCTCTTAGAGGTCTCTCTCTAAACACATACCCTAAACCATGAAAGTCAACAAAAACAAACCAAAGCATCCTTACAGTAGGCAGTATAATCCCTCATATGAAAATTCTGTATATGTCTCCATTTGTGTTTGTGTGTTTAGCAATGCAGATATTTATACCTGAAAGTTGCTCAGCTCTCGTCGGCCTGTCTTCTTTGAAACTGTCGTCAAAATCCATGGACATCATTGGCGAATAGCTCAGCTTCTTAGCCATCGCTGCTTGTTGGATCACCTTGAAATGCTGAAGTGCTGTGAATCCTACTTCAAAAACTCTGAAAACCTGTGAAAAAATATTGTTTTTGATATGTAGAAATCCAAGCAGCAGGCAAGATGTTGGCTCTAGTGAATTTCAAAAATCAGCTGAAAGTTCCACATCGTAATCATTTTTATTATCAACAGACTGATTGTGAACTTTGGTGCTTAATTAAAGCACCAAAAGTATCTAGAAATCTCTTGTCAATTTTTGCACTTAGTGAAGTAACTTAAAAAGTAACTTAAAATGCTCTGTACTTTAACCTTTTTCAGATAATGAGAAGAAATAAAGAAGCCTTACCTAAGGCCCGGAGAGCCAAAAATGAATAGGGACTGTGAATCCAACAATTGTGTAGAAGTATTAGAATTCCTAATAGCCTTTCAAATGAAACAGCTCAGCATCAGCTTGAGATGTGCATACACAATGAAATATACAGGGGCAATCAGTGTCACTTTGTTGCTGTATCCAACAACATCATGAGTCATGGAGAAAGTGGGTGTCATTGTCTGTCAGTTTATCTCAGTGTTCTCAGCTTAAGTGACTGGTAAAGGGAGTTTAGCAGTCTTAAAGTGGCTTGTGGCTTGAGTGATTTCTCCAGAGTTCAACAAGCGCACAAAACACTCATTTCATTCATCATAACCTGAGGACGGGCAGCAGTTGGTTTCATTTTTGCTATATCTTTATTTAGATGTCTCATATTTATTTTTCAGTCTCATGGGTCAACGACTATGAGACTATCTGCTGTTGACGAACACTCTCTTGTTGGATACATCACTGCTCGTCTCACACTCTTCATGTTCCCCTTTTTTGGGCCACTTCCTTGTCCTGTCTCTGAAGCATCTGGAATCTGCTTGCTTGATGTATAGTATATGAGGTCAAATGTATGAACTGAAATAAAGCCGCCTGTTGCAAAAACATTGCTGTCGCACAAACAAAGGCGTCAGGGAGCAGTGCTTCAGTGCCCCAGAATTGCTTGTTGGCAGGGTGTAAAAGGCCTGAAGCAGCATTTAGAACGTGACACTAAAACCTCCATTCAAGCAAAAAAAAAACAGTCACTCCTGTAGCTGAAATCCTTAAGTCATGGGATTACGGATTTTCTTTTATACAATTCTTTTTCATGGATATCAAACCTTTTAAAGCAACGATAACATTAAACAAAATAATACATGAATGAATAGTTTATGAATAACAAGTCACATGGCATGGGCATCCGATACTTAGATGTCAGAGGACATCACCATGGTTACAAAATCTGCATATGATGGCTATCCTAGGAGAAAAAATGGAAAAGCATTCACCTTGGTCAATAAAGAACAGCTCCTGTGATATTTTCCATAGGTGTTATGGTTGAGCTGGTTGCGCTTTCATCATTTATTTTTTAGATGTTTGATATAGGTTGGTGAACATGACTGCCCAAGAAATGTTTCTTTCAGCAACCATTTCAGGCAATTCCAAAACAATATCTCATAGCTTAGTATCAGGCAACAAGACAAAACTAAAGAATGAAAAAACAGAAAACTTTTTTTTGTTCATTAGTTCGCTTCTGTTGGTCTAGTGCTTTTCTCATATGAGTGAACGTTTTTATTGTTTTTCCTGTTACTCTGCTTTTCTGCTGAAAATATAAAAAGCAATGCAGGGTTGGTTGGCCACAGTAGACTTTTATTTAGTTATTTCTTGAATATGAAATGTAAAAGTAACACAGGGCAGGGGCAAAACAAAAACAACACACTTTTACAATAAAACTGTACATGGATAACATGGATAGACTTTTATTTCAAATATGCCCATATATCATTAAAAGGAATACAAAACAGAAATGCACATTGAAAAGTGACAAACAGATTATCATGTAATATTTTACAGATCACACCAAAGTATCTCATTCAGGCCACTCTGACTCGAGTTTGCACACCACCACACCCAGAGGGTTTTCTTTAAGTGGAAATACACTAAGAATGAATTCAGGATACATTAACATAACACAAGAGCTCACTAGAGATTTTAGCCAGCTTGCTAATGACCTAGTTACTCAAAAAAAACAAAAAACTGTACAATTCATATTCTAAGCAGTAATAGTTCCCCATTCATCAAATCCCTGTAAAATTGAAAAATTATTTAATGGAAGTATTATGAATTAAGTTTCAGGAGAAGAGGCCACATCCCCCCCCCCCCCCCCCCTCTCTCTTTATGTAAATTAGAGCAGTGAAGAGATCATTGCAAGGAATAATCTATGGTTTCATTCACAGCACAGCAAACACATTCAAACAGCATTCCTGACTACAACTAAACACTGCTTGCTCTAAATGTCAGTCTGAAAGAACTTCTCACAAAGGAATAATAATTTCACATAACAAGCTTCGTCTCTCCAGCCCCCCCGCCCAGGGTTGTATGCCACACAGTGTTTATCTGAACCACGAGGCTCGTCTTCTTCCCAGAACCTATGAAATAAAGTGTCACAGTCAGCTTGTAAGACCTCATCACAAATCAAGTTTTCCAGTCTGCATCCAGGTCACCAATACTGGTAGTGCAGGAAAAAAGGGTTGTCCTTCATAATGAGACTATTACCATTGCTAACATATAAAAACTATTATGAAATGATTATACTATTGCTGACGCATTGGTGTATTTAAAATCTTTCTGGAAATAGTGAAATCTCTTACTCTGGTGAGGTCAGTGTGGTGCCATCTACCCAAGTCCAGGTGTTTTTTTTCTCAGTCAGACCAATCCAAACTCTCTTTTTATTGGTGTTGAAACGTTGGACAAAGTTCTGCATTTGAAAACAAAGAGGCATTCTATTAAATCAAAAATAACTGACGAATTTTATCCCCACTTGCTCATGTCAATGATGAATTTCTGCCTATAGGGGATGAAGACGGACTTGGTTTCAGGCATGAATGATTATGTGAGTACAGCGCAGCAAACAAACATATAAAAGAGGGCCTTGATTATTTGAGCTATGATTCCCCTCCCAATCACCTGTTTATCTGTGCTGTCGATGATCACCAGGTCCGCTCCGCTTCTCAGACAGTCCTGTCTGCTCTGGTCCCAGTTCTTCCTCTCAGTGGATATGTAGTAACAACTGCAGCCAAATCTTTGCCAGCCTTCAGGACAACCTGTTATTTCTTCTATAACACACCACGACATGTCTTGATAACACATAAATAGAGCAAAACAATAGTCTGACACAGTGCACAAAGCGAAAATAAAAAAAAAAATCCAAATTGATCTTTGAAATAAAAGCTGAAGGAGACTACCATTGCTTTTTAAACACAGGCCCTTACTCACTTTGACATAATAGTTGATCAATCCCGCTCAATCAATTATTTGCTTCACTATCAGGGGAATCACATGCACAAGGTATCTGAATTGATGAAGAGTTTTATTCCAAAATGAGATAGCCAACATTTGAAAACTGTGACACCTACTCTGACAGAATGGTGGCATGAAAGCAAAACCTGCTATTGACTCACTGTTTTTTTTCACTGCCTTTTACTTGAAAACAAGTGACATTTTAGAGGATGTAATGATTTGTGTTTTTTAAATATTGCGCAATCAGGTTTCCAAAACAGATATGCAGCATTTTGGAATGCAACTCTTCAAATATAAACAGATGAATGGATTTAGCTATAAGAATCAATTCTAATAAATATCGACTGTATATTGTTCAGATTAAAATTCTAGGACAATGTTGTTGAATTTAATTTTTTTCCTAAATCATATTAATTAGGCCTACACTGAAACTATTAATAACTTGATAATCATCATGGACAAAATATCTCACTGACCCATACGACTGTCCAGAAGACTCGCTCCGTTTTCCGTCAGCATGAGGTGGTTGCAAACTTTATTTACAAACCTCTTGTGATTGGTCAGTAACTGGTCTCTCTCTTCAGTCAGGTCGTTATAACTGGTCTGTAACTGGTCTCTCTCTTCAGTCAGGTCGTTATAACTGGTCTGTAACTGGTCTCTCTCTTCAGTCAGGTCGTTATAACTGGTCTGTAACTGGTCTCTCTCTTCAGTCAGGTTGTGGCTGATCATCTTACATTGGTCTCTTTCTTCAGTGACATTGTTGTAACTGTTGTTCAGGTTCTCTCTCTCTGTGGTAAGGCTGTTATAGTTAGCCAATAGCTGGTTTCTCTCCACATCCCACTTGGTTTTGTCTTTAAAGCCTGTTAACCGTGGATAAACAAATATTGTGACAAATTATTTACTTTTAGTTGTCATTAGCTGTAATGTTCATAAATCTAACACAGATGTCTTTTGTAAAGCAGGAATTCACACACAGATTCTTTTTTTTTTGTGATCAACTTTTTTTTTAATTTAAAGGAAAAGTTAGTACACAACATTCTAGAAACAAAAACATATATGTTCACAGTATGTGTACTTTCCCCCCCAAACACATCCCGTCTCAACTCCTTATCCCTCCCTCATCTTCCCTCCCCCTCATGGCGACCGATCCCCCCGCCCACCCACACACCCAACACAGATCTCTATGGATCAATTCCCCAAAAGGAAATGGCAAAAGGAAATGATTATGAAATATTTTCCCATAGCTACAAAATAAAGTAAATCCATCCCAAAGAAGAAAAAAAACAAAAAACAAACAAAAAAAAACAAACAAGACATAAGAATACATATATACATCCATACATACATACACACATACATACAGTATATCTATATATATACAATATATACGGTACAGATACATATATATACACTCATACACATACATACATTAGATTGTTATCCAGTATTATTTTATAATCAAATGGCAGCGTTCAAAGGGAGCTTGTATAATGCTTCAATTGTGGCTAAGGTTTCTGTCCAAGCTGAGATAGTTTTTCCACTGGCGCCATGCATTTTGGCTACAGAGAGCTCCATATTTATCACATCAAGGTAAGTATTAATCCATTGTGAATATGTAAGAGTATGAGGTGGCTGCCAACGGACAGCTAACATCTTCTTAGCAGCTGTTAGTCCAGCTAATGTTATGCGTCTCTGTAAATGTGTCAGATCTAAGGTTGACATATCATTAAGAAGCAAGATAATAGGAAGACAAGGAATGTGAACACTTAGAATCTTTGATAAGGTAAAAGAAACTTGCCTCCAAAAAAGTGCTACATCTCTGCAGTCCCAAAATATATGCATAAATGAGCCAGTCTGACTGTCTGAGCAGAGGTCACAAATTGGGGAATGAATAAGTTTCATGAGGTAACGTTTTCTGGGTGTAAGATAGGTTCTATGAATGAAATTGAAGTGTATTTGTTGATGGTTTGGGTTCTTAGAAGAAACAACAATGGATTCCCATATCCTAGCCCAGCTACTATCATCCAAAAGTATCCCCAGATCCCTAGACCACACCTGCTGAATATACAGAGATCTATGAGTAGCTGTTGTGAGTAAAGAGTAAAGTTCTGACGCTAGGCCCTTTGTCTGTAGCCTGGTAAGACCATCCTGATCACGTGACCTCACATTCTGTTTTGCTCCACGGATTAGTCTGGACTTCTAGCCGCCCACATCGATTTCAGTGGGCGGGAGTACTTGCCTTGACAGACAAACTCCTTCAGCCAATCAGCGAATCCAAATTCATAGTCTTGTTCTTGTTTAATTGTTATTATTGAGTCTATTTCTGCAATAACTGCACTTATGGCTGTGTTTACTCTGCTAACGTTAACGTTACCGCTCGTTGCTTCGGGAGACGGCGTTACTGTTTTGCCAGCGGCGGCCTGTATTTCACGTCATCAACTACGACGCAGTCCCTGATTGGCCCGGTTACGTCATCAACTATGACGCAGTCCCTGATTGGCCCGGTTACATTGTAATTTCAGGAAATCGATGTGGGCTGCTGGAAGTCCAGACTGATCCGTGGAGCGAAACCGAATGTGAGGTCACGTGATCAGGATGGTCTTACCAGGCTACTTTGTCTGACCTTGTTTGTACAGGATTTTGTGTATGGTATGTGTAGTGAGTGACGTGTTCCATGGAACACCATAAGCCTTCATTGATGATTGTAGTTGGAGATACTGGAAAAATGATGACGCAGGTAGATTGAAAGCACTACGTAAGTCATTAAAAGAACGGAGACCACTATTATCATAAATATCTGCTAGAACATGTATACCTTTATCCCTTCCCACTGGAAATGAGAATGGGACAGCTCCTGAGAGGAGTGAATAATTATCAAAAATTGGACTGTTTAAGTGCCATTTCTGAATTGTATTCGATTCTTTTTCTGTTTTATGCCATATTGACAGAAGGAAAGTAATAATAGGACCAAGGCGAAGTTTAGAGTGTTTAAGTGGTAAAGCCGAATAAACTAAATCTGTTAATCTATGAGGGTGAACTAAATTTTCCTCTATAGGTTTCCAAGAAGCAGCAGCGTCGGGATTGAACCAGGATGAGAGAGGTCTTAATACAAATGCCCAAAAATAATGTTTAAAATTGGGGACAGCGAGTTATTATTAGTTATTTTCACAGTGTAAATATTCTTTGGAGTGTGGTGTTTTTCTTTTGGTTGTTTTTTCTGCTTTGCCTGGCAGGCAAATAAGACACTCCCCAAACACACCTGAGGCGCATCACACAATCAAGAGATGCGTAGGATTGGAGAGGACTGAGTAGCGCTCTGCTGGGGCGAGAGTGCAGGCTGGCAGACGAGAGCAGAACCTGGTGTGGTGTGGGTCGTGGAGAACAGCGGACAACCACTTGGACGTCCAGCACGACAAACAACTGGGCTGGCGTGGACAACGCAGCCGGTGACTCGGAGAAACGGAGAAAAAAAGAAAAAGAAAAAAACAACCAAAACAAAAACACCACACTCCAAAGAATATTTACACTGTGAAAATAGCATGCAAAACACTAGCTTCCTGGCTACACTTTGTGACAGTAATAAAGCAGATTTGGACCAGTTGATTTTATAGCCCGAATAGGTGCCAAATTCATCAAAAATCTCTAAAATATAAGGAATGGAGGTAGGCGCTTTGTCTATATATATTAAAATATCATCAGCATATAGGGAAATGTGATGCCTAGTGTTGTTGAAAGCTATAGGGACAATGCAGGGGTGTTGTCTAATTTTTTGAGCGAGGGGCTCAAGGGACAGTGCAAATAAAAACGGACTTAAAGGACAGCCTTGGCGGCAAGAGCGCGAGATAGGGAAACTGGAAGAAGTATTGTTTCCTGTAATGATTACAGCTGAGGGGTTATTATACAAGGTTTTAGTCATTTTAATAAATCCCTCCCCCAGTCCAAATCGATCTAAAACCATCCATAAATAATCCCACTCTAGTCGATCAAAAGCTTTTTCTGCATCTAAAGATAGGACAGCACAGGATGAAGCAATGTCTGTAGCCACATGTATGACATGTAATAGATGACGCATGTTATCCGATGCCAAACGCGTTTTAATAAATCCAGTCTGATCATAATGGACTAATTTAGTCATGTGTGATTCCATACGCTTAGCTAAAACACGTCAAGATCGACAAAGGTCTATAATTACTACAGAGAGTGTGGTCTTTGTTGGGTTTCGGTATAACGGCTATTATAGCTGAGTTTGCAGCATTAATGAAAGAACCATTTTCTACAGAAGAGATTATCATTTCCAAAAAAAACTGTCCCAGTTCATTCCAGAAGGTAAGGTAGAATTCAGGTGGGATCCCGTCCCAACCAGGAGATTTACCTTTTTTCATCCCTGATAGGGCAATGTGTAATTCATTTAAGGTGATAGGTCTACCTAAATCCTCAGATTCCTCCTGGGAGAGGTAGGGAAGGGCCAGATTGTCCAAGAAATCCTTACACTTCTCTTTGTCTAAGGAAATTCCTGAGTTGTATAGGGAATGAAAAAATGTGCTAAACTCTGAGTTTGTCTCCTTGGGATCAGTCAGCAATTTTTCAGAGGATCTGATGGCTGTTATGTTAGAGTTTTTCGAACAGTTCTGCAATTTCAAGGATAAAAGAAGACTAGGTCTGGCTGCATTGAAGTAATAGTTCCTTCTTGGAACTTCTTCTATGGATATCAAATTCTGTTCTAGCGCTTAAGAGAGTAAGTAGTTTTGACTTAGTAATTATAATTTCCTTTTCCCTATCATTTGAAAACCCCATACTTTGTTGTTCTAGTTCCAGATTGTTTAATAGAGATTCATATTCATGTATTTTGCCCAGTCTGGACTTATTAAGGTGTGATGAAAAGCTGATGGATGTGTTCCGAATACAACCCTTGATATGCATACTACAACATGTGTGGGTCGTCAACAGAGCCAGCATTCTCAGACAAAAAGATATTAAATTGAGTTGTAAAATAATCACAGAAACTATTATTTTTGAGTAAAGTTGTGTTAAAACGCCATCTGGTGGCTTTAACAGGAGCGTGAATGAGAGTTATTTCAGTAATGACAATAGAGTGGTCAGATAATGGGTTGGAAAGAATGTCTACCTTATGAACCCGAAATATAGCTGAGACAGTTGCTAATAGATAAATCTATTCTGGAGTATGTTTTATGTCGATCAGAATAAAAACTATATTGTCTGGAAGTAGGGTACAGAGAGCGATATAGATCTGTCAGACTCAAGTCAGATAAGAGACCTTGGAAAGCATCAGTAGCAAGTTTCTGAGAATGCTGGTCTCGCTGGGTGGAACGGTCAAGAATAGGATTCAATGTAGCGTTCATATCAGCGCCAATAATTCTTGCAAATTCTTGCATGCTAGACAGTAGCTCAACGAGAGTATTATAAAAGTTAGGGTCAAATTGATTGGGTGCATATATAGAAATAAAAGCAATTTTATGTCCAGAAATAAGATATGCGCCCATCTGTGCTGCCATAGTTTCCTAGTACTGTCAGGGATAGATTCCGTTAAGAATGACAAGAGAACCACGAGTTTTTGAATCAACAGAGGCCGACGCAGCAGTGTAATAGAAATTATTGGCAAAGCTTTGGACATCTGAATTCCTTAAGTGGGATTCTTGTATAAACGCTACATCCACCTGATGCCTGCGAAGGTAGTCTAAACACGCAGCACGTTTCACAGGCCCATTTAAGCCGTTCGTGTTCCAGCTCATAATATTTATACTAGCAGTAGTCATAGTCCAGATTGGGCAAAGATTGAAAGCATTTTCACATCAAAACCTTTATAAAGAAAATTAAGAGATCTGTTACCCCTCACTCCCCGGTCGCCATGAGCCCATAAACAAAAACATTCCGCCCAAAAAATATAAACCATCCCATGAGCATCCCTGTACATTCCACTAAAAAGTAGAATTCCCCCCACCCCTAACATTAGGACACCTGACTCTGAGAAAGTCGGCTCAGCAATTGTCCACTGCTCTTCCCCCAGTCATAATTATTCCCAGTCCAAGAGTTGTAACTAAAATACAAAAACCAAAAAAAAAACCCCCCAAAAAAACCCCAAACAAACTGATGTCTTGGACATATTCACAACACTGTCCGTTATTTAACAACCTAATTGCTTAGTGGGCTCTCATAGGACCTATCCCAGGAGCATGAACTAAGTAAGAAAAAAAAAAAAGGAAGAGAGCGAAACTACAACAACAAAATAATAATAATAATAATTAGTTAATAGCTAAATTAGGTGATATGGCCCACCTAGTCCTTGGGCTTCAGTCTCAATGAACATCACTTGGCTAGTAAGTGGAGTTGTCTGTTTTTACTCATCTGTGAAAAAGTCCTCGGCCTCCTTGTGGGTCCCGAAGATGTGCACCTCTGATCTGCGGGTCAGCTTTAGCTTGGCAGGTTAGAGTAGAAACGGCGTGTAACCTTTTTTCCTGGCCACCTCCATAGTCCCGATGAAAGCGCGTCGCCGTTTCACTTTGTGATTACTGTAATCAGTTGCAAAGTATGTTTCTATCACCGATGGTCAGTGGAGACTCTCTGGAGGCTTTAAGTATTCGATCTCGGTCTGTAGAACGGAGCATCTTAACGATGAGAGTACGTAGTCCACCGGTGTTACATTCAGGTCCGATTCTGTGAGCTCTCATCACCTCCATCTTTTCATTAGCCAATGTAGGGAACCACTTCGGAAGTGAAGAGATGATGAAGGACACAGCATTGGTTCCAAAAAATATGAAAAGGTAGAACATCTCAAATTTCCAAGTCAAGGAGGACAAAATACTAACATTTCACTTATTTATTTGGCTCACATCACAATAGAAAAACGCTTACGCGTTTCGGCACAGAGCCGCCTTCAGAGCGTTTGAGCTATACAGGTTAAATTTGAATCTTTATAGCTCAATAGAAATAGAATATAGAAATTTGAGATGCGCTACCTTTTCATATTTTTCGGAACATGCTCTGGATTTTGGGTTTAGCACTCCACTGAGAATCCCATTGTTGAAGCGCAACCTCCTTTTCCAATACAGCATTGGTTCCCTTGGTTGATTCTGTAAGGTTAATGATTTGAATATTGTCCCGTCTGTTTCGATCCTCTTGTAATGCCAAGGCCTCTTCCATTACCTCGTACCTGTGTTGGAGGGTGACTTCAGTTTTTCCAACTCGGGAGGCGAGTTCTTTATGGTCCGCTTTTAATTTCCTTAGATCTTTGGTGTTGGTAGAAACTTGCTCTTGTATTTTTTCCAGGCGTCCTTCAAACTTAGTAAATTGGGATTCAATGAAGACACGCTGATCCTGCAGGGCTGATTGAATCATGCTTAGGGTTTGTTTGTCGGCGTCTTCGTTAGTTGATTTTTTAGTGTCTGTCTTTTTTCTCAAACCTTCAGCCATAGCTCAGTTTGTTTTAGTTTCGGTTCTTTGATGAGTTCTTTGAGTTAGAACGTTGAGATTTATGGATTAAGGACAGATTAAGTATTAAACGGGAGAGAAAAGGAGCAGGAGCATTGTGCTACGCAGCATTCTTGTCTACAGGTCACATGAACGCCTCACAGAGTCTTACAGATTCTGATTGCTGTTCTCAAGCAATATATAACAGTCAGTCATCACTGGATGAAATGAGGAAAACTCACATTGAACCACCAGACCAATGATCCCAGCCAGTAGGAGAAGACACAGCAGACCCAGACACACTGCAGCAGCTCTGCAGGATCTCTTCTTTTCTGAACTTATGTTGTCTGTGAAAACATAGCATCTACCTCAACATACTGTACAGTGCTGAAAGAAACAGTGTGAAGACTGTGTACCAATATAAATGTATTATAGTAACAACAAGGTAATTTGAAGGCCGTGTCCAGTAATGTGCTAAATTTATATAGGCTAGTAGGTATTCACATGGTATGGAATGGTGAGATGTTGTTTCTCTAAAGCTAAGTTGTTTGCTCTTTGTAAGTAATGGCAAAAAGACTTCACAGAAATCTTAGCAAAGATATGGAAATGACAAGGTGCATATCATTCTGTTCATTCCAGCCTACTGAGACAGCTGTCCACACATGCGCTCATCTACATATGACATATCAAATACATAAAATAATGCAATTATGGATCATCAAATATCTAACTCCTTAAGAAAAGTTTAAGGAGACACATTTTTCAGTTCATGGCATGCTATATTGTAGCTTACCCCGAAACAAAATATTGCACATGGACAATGAAATTAAGTCAACATAGCTTAACATATTTGAATCTTGGATCCTGCAGCTGACTCTCAGCCAAAACATCTCTTCTGCAACAGGATATTTAAATGCAGAAGGAAGTAACTGCAACTTTTCCCCGTCACTTTGCTATTCCCTTTTGGTGGCAGTTGCCTGTAATATGTACAATTTGTGAGCACTATATTCTTTGGTAATGTCGTTCTAGCAATTAATTGCTGTAGCTTACACGGCTTAATTTTATATTGCTGCAGTAAACTAATACTTACAACAACACAGTAACACTTTACCAGTAGATGTTCAACAAAGACCCTTACCTTAACCCTAAACCTAAACCTAACCCTAAACCTGACCCTCTCTCTGCTATGGTGTTGTAAAGTTCAGCCACATTTGCCAGTTCCACCCCTGACTAAAAGGCCTCTGCACCTCTTTTGGATTACCGTTTGTGGACAATTTTAGCACATTCCTGACCCGGACAAACCTTTCAACTCGGTTTTTAGCATTCCTCTAATCACAGTGATGTAAACAGGTGCACGTCCTGCGTCTCTGATGCGTTAAAATCCGAAAGGACGCAGTAAACTCACTATCGACGTGTCCAGGGGACGCACCCTATTTTTTCCTAGAAAATCCTCTCGATCATCGCGGGAGAGACTTAATGCCCTCGCTGGGCCTGCATCCAACGCTACTTTCGCCGCACAGATTTCATTTCAACAAGGCTACAAACTTGGTAATTGGTAAATAAACTCAGGTGGATGCTGTATTCACTCATGTCGATGATGACCCGATGATGTTTTACCGTCTAGGGGACGCGCCGTGTTGAAAAAAAAAATCCACCGGCCGCGATTTTCTCACCGTCTGCGCATATATCTCGCGCATATCTCCCATTTTGTTCAGTCTCAATGAGTGAAAGGAAAACGTTTTAAAATGCCACCAAAGAAAAAGATCAAACATATTGCTGGCCAACAAACTATTGCAGGTAGGGATGAATCTGAATCCGTTATTCGAGAAAGCACAGATAGGCTAATGCGATGGAAACAGATATTTCTTCTACCCGAAGTTGCTCGTTATTATTCGTGGGAAAAAAGCCATGACTGACATGTCTGTGCGTCAGCCACTATGTTTCTTCAAATCGATTCATATCATTGTGGATGGCCACAAGATAAAAATGCCCATTCTGTTTGCAACATAGGACTTTGATTTCACTAACTAGTCGTTTCATTTACTACACATTAGAGGTCTGCAACCCGACCCGAACCCGACGGGACCCGAGACTGTAACGCGCTTGGTCGTGTCTTAGCTTACATTAGCTTTGTGCTTGTTAGCTTTAGGGAAGTAGGCTAACGTTACTCTTCATTTTTTTTTTTTTTTTTTCTTAGGCTAACGTTACTCCTGGATAGCATGACAGAGCGAGACGACGTCAGTACTGGGTAGACTGGGAGTAGTTGGTAGTTGGTAGTAGCTTACTCAACCTGTTGCAGTAACTCAGTCTCAGTAAAAAACAAGGAGCGCCACCCAGTGACTTAATCTGTTACTGCAACCAAACAATGTTCCAAAAGCATAGTAGGCATATTTGCGACTGTTACAACTGTATGTCGGGCTCGGGTCGGGTCGGGCTCGGTTGTTTTGTTTTCATACGTGGAAAAAAGCACAATGTTTTATGCTCCTCGCTTTCTCCTGAAGCTCTGTGTCACACAGGCTGCTGGGCTCTCTCTCTCTCTTTCTTTCTCTCTCTCTCTCTCTCTCTCGCTCTCGCTCTCGCTCTCTCTCTCTCTCTCAATTCAACTCAAAGGGGCTTTATTGGCATGGGAAACATACGTTTACATTGCCAAAGCAAGTGTGAAATAAAAACAAAAAATGTACGTACAATTAAAGATATACTAGAATAAAGAAATGTGTAACAGGAGCTGTGTAACATTGCAATCAAATATATAAATAGGAGTAGGTAAAATTAACTTAAAAATACAAACAGAAAAATTGTACTTTTGCTGTTAAAAAAAATATTATTGGGGACCCACTCAATTTCCCTGGGACCCACTCAAATTACCACCTGTGGGTCCCGGGGACTCACTACATTGAAAACCTATTTACATCACTGAATCATCAACAATAGGCCTTCAAAGCAAAACTGCAATGCATTTAACAGGAAATGTCATAATACCAAGAACTTAATTCACATTTCTCTCAAACCAATTTCTCTTTCTGCCCACACTCCACTTCATGGCAATTTTGGTTTACTGCATGTTAGATCTCTGTCTAACAAATCTTTTATTTGCCATGATTTCATTGTTTCAAATAAGCTAGACCTCTGTTGTGATCACAGAGTCGCGCCTGAATCAAAACGATGCTGTCCCACTACACAAAGCCACCCAATGCTAACTGGAGGCGGTGGGGGAATAGTAGTAATTTACAGCAACAGCCTCAGGTACTCTCACATTACTTTTAACAACTTCTCACCCTTTGAACATATTAGTCTCCTAATTCAGGGACATTTCTCAAATGACTTCATGAGGGAATACCAAAAGGCAGTTAAAGATGCAAGAGCTACATATTTCTCTGACTTGGTCTCTAATAACTGTCATAAGTCAAGAATTCTATTCAAGGTTATCAACTCTGTTGTAAGCCCCTTCTCTGGCTGAAGCTTCATCTGAGAAATGTGAGTTTTTGTCTTTTTAAAATAAGGCTAAGAGAGTATTAGGAATCAGATTATTCTTCCTAACCAAGAAGTGCCCACCTTTCTTGTAAACTGTTTTGAACAAATCTCAGTAATAGATTTAACAGAGACGGTTTCCCATATGTAGTCCACTACATGTGTGCTTGATGTTATTCTATGCTATGTGTAAGATAGTATGTGGAGTACCTGGGTGTCGGTCTCCTGCAGTGGCCTGTACTGTTGGTGGTGTAGTTCCTTGCATCTGCAGGTTGTCATATAACGTCAGGCTGTCTGCGCTGACATAGATGTCCACTATCCTCTCCTCCGTCTCACCTCGATCAACCTTGGCCTTCCTACTCAGGTCTGGCTTAGCGTACAGGTCTTCAGACATCGCTGTTGATTTACTGTACCTTGTGTTTACCTCAAGAGATGTTTTACTTGATCTGACTAAACTTAACCAAACCTGACCTAACTGTACTCCACCATACAGTGGACTCCACTAGACTCTAAGCTACTCACTATCTTTCAGTTTTCGCTTATATTTGAATGTTGGAATAGCCTGGTTTGGTACCTCTGATGTGTAAAACCAAATGAGTGTCTGTACAAAATGCAAACTAGTTTGAGTTTGCAGCACAGAAAAAGGGAAGTATAGTAAAACAAGAGGAACCAAACAGTAATTATGCCCATTATTTCCCTGTCATCTTTTCATCTGATGGCTGGTATTTTTCACATGTACTGTATAAGTATTTTTACAGTGTAAGAACATAATTGTTACCCAGAACCACATTCACAACTTTTCTGTTCATGTGGTAGAACCATTTAAACATTTGTGTGATTTATCATATCTAGAAACAATATGAGATACAGTAGTAGATTGCATTCGGTGAACTCAACCACTGTGCACAGCAGGTGTGGACACGATTAACCACAATTTCCCCCTAAGCTGACTTGCTTCGGCAAGTGATGTTACCAAAACAGAAACTGACACTGCAGAATAAAATCACCACTTGACCATAAAAAAGACAGACATTATCATATCACAAAATTGTTCAGCAGTGACAAACGCAAAGTAATGATTATACAGTAATAACTGTACGGGGATGAGCAGCATGTTGTTATAACAGCTCCAACTCACAGGACTACCTGGTGGAGGGGAAGGAGGGGAGGGATGGAAGGACAGGAAGGAAACATTGCTCAAGTATTCTGACTATACTCATGTACAACAAGTGTTTTAAGGACAAGAACCATCACTTGATCTCACATTGTACCTCAAACTGGTTTTGGACTACAGCTAAAATAGGAATTGCCTCTAGAGATATTTGAACATGCCATTGATATCAATAACTAAATGTACTTTAAATTGAAAATCCAGCCAGTTACAGGGAGGGGCCGCCATATAAAAATTTTGCGCACCGGTTTCATTGTTGACCTAGGTGCAACACTGACAACCTATGGAAGCCCGTTTCCGCCACCTGTAAAAAGAAATCCGGCACAAAACTTTTTTTTTTCCATCATCAAGTGAAATTATTTCTCAATATTATGATTTAGTATCTCATAATTATGACTTAGTATCTCATAATTATGACTTAGCATCTCATAATTATGACTTAGCATCTCATAACTATGAGATAGTATCTCATAAATATGACTTAGTATCTCATAATTATGACTTAGCATTTCATAACTATGAGATAGTATCTCATAAATATGACTTAGTATCTCATAATTATGACTTAGCATTTCATAACTATGAGATAGTATCTCATAAATATGACTTAGCATCTCATAATTATAAGATATTATCTCATAAATATGACTTAGTATCTCATCATTATGACTTAGCATCTCATAATGATGAGATAGTATCTCATAAATATGACTTAGTATCTCATAATTATGACTTGGTATCTCATAATTATGACTTAGTATCTCATAATTATGACTTGGTATCTCATAAATATGACTTAGTATCTCATAATTATGACTTGGTATCTCATAATTATGACTTAGTAGCTCATAATTATGACTTAATATCTCATAATTATGAGATAGGACTCGCTCTAGTTTGACGAGAGTGAGCATGTGCAAACCATGACAAGTGGCGCTCTTCCCACCACGCAGTTGTTCTTCCTATTCCCGCAGTTAACACAGGCACAGAGCCTGCTGGATCAAATTCAGGGTAAGCTACTGTATGTAGGCTACTGTTCACTGCATGTTTGTTGACTGGTATTTACTGGCTGCTGCACACCGCACCGCAGCATAAGATTCATATGCATTGGAAACGTTATCTACTATACTGCTTAAGCAAATAGGCAAATCTTGATGACTACCGAATTCGGAAACTTTCTAATCCCGCTGGGTCCTGCCCTCCAAACACGTTTGCCAATTTAACTAACACATTCTAAATGCCTTGTAAACCTTCCCAAACCGAATGAAATGAAAATACACCAGCTAGGTATTCATAAATGGTGCTCTACTTTTGTCTTGGTGTAACTAAGACGATAGAATAAATTGATAAAGTTGTCCTCCTACAAGGGTGGTGGTGGCAAGTATGAGAAAATTAATACAACTAAAGATGTAACAGTACAATGATGTGCTCCGGGGGTGGGGTGGTGACAGGTAGCAAGCAAACAAATAAAATGAATCTATATGTGTATATAACTCTTGGAATAGGTAGAATATTGTGAAATGCAAACTTTGGTTGCCTTGTGTAAATGAGAAATAAAGTGTAATTCCTGTTCCTAATTCCTAGATTCCCTGTAGATAGACTGATAAATTTGTTAGCCTTCATGGTAAGATATATACAAGGAATGGGTTATTTACAGTATCTGTAAATTACTGTAACTTACCAATCACCATGGCTGATTTACACCTCCTGATCAGTATGGCAAATGAGTTTGAGGGTTATGCAACATCACGAACACAGTGTGACCTGCCTTTGTCTGCATACATGGATCTAAGGGCTGTATTACCTTTAGACTTGAATATAGTTAACATTTATATCCGTGGTTGCTCCAAGTATAGCAGAAAGGATAGAATAATAAAACACACTGGATGGATCTGCGCATGACACAACTGGCAACCAGTGCAGATAAAGTTATCCCCTGCCAACTGCAATACCTTTACAATTTTTAATAGAGCCTCCCACTGAACCTTAGACCCTTTCTCTCTTTTTCAAGGTTGACTGGCTGGATTGCTGAGTGGCACCGGCACCCTGCTTTGGCAATCCACTTCCTACGTGCTCACCCCACTCCGCTATGCATCAGGTAAACTATCCTACTATCCTCTTTTAAGGCCCACTACCTGATAAGGCTACAACGCATCAATTTGGGCTCTTGAGTAAACATAAAACTCTGACACAGAATACTCATATTCACATATCGTCTTGTATCTTTTGTAGTACTTGTCACACTTATTGATATTAGAACTGATATTAGTGATTAATCGTGTAATATTGTGTAGACAATGTTATATAATTTATGTTCTGTGTAGTTAGACTGTGTTATTAAATATTCTAAAGTATCCTGTGGTAACTCATTTAATGCATTACCACAGGATGGATGACCTACAAAGCTTCCTGAGACAGAGGAATGTCCCTGAGACCACAATAGAGAGGATGGAACAGGAAAAGGTAGTTGGCATGAGCAATTAAAAGTGCAGTGTAGCAGTTGCACTGTTAACCAGGCAACACTTAAGGTACCCATTTGTAAATAAATGTATTTTTGTATTGTAAGTAATCTACAGAGTGGTAAATCACAGCATTAGTAGTGACAGCCTAATCTCATTTTCATCAGTTAAACATGTCGTTTTTCGATTAACATTGCAATGTAAAATGATGTCAGAAAAGCTACATATCATTATTTGGACAACCATGTCAGTGTATTGCAATGTACTGCTTCACCTTAGAAATAATAATCATATTTCATTGTTCACTTTTCGAATGACACCAGTGTCCTGCTGCTTATGACAGATGAGCAGTTGAAGATGTATTTTCCATCCTACGGGGATCGATTGGCAGTTTTGGGATATTGCAGGAGGAAAGACGGTGATCCCAAAAGTCGAAGATCAAAGCTTTTTGACCGACTGAAATCCAAATTGCAGAAACGACAAAGACCTGATAACGCGGAAGATAACCCAGGTCAACAGGCAGTAAAATCAAAGAATGCTGAGAAGACTATGAGGAAAGTAGAGCTGGGATGGATGCAGTTTGACGATGTAAGAGAGTGTTTTATACAGGTGAGAGCAAGAAGAGGAGGGGGGGACACGAGAAATTGATGTCTCAAAAGAATGGACTAAGAAGGAGCTGACTCAACAGGCGGTGGAATTGTTTTTTCCAAATGGTAAAAATTCTCATGGAAATATTTGCGATTTTGACGTTGATGTAACGGATTACCACGAACGGTCAACGGATGTGGAGACTACAGTCGGAAAGCTGTATGAAGACACAAAGTTCCCGATCATGAGGTTTTATCTAACAACCAAGAGAAAACAAGTCACAGAAGCAAGAATGCAAAATTCAAACATGGTGGAACCACTGGAAACACAGGAACACACTCGGGGTCATACTCTTCTCTCTTCTCATTCTGATTTTATTATTTATTCTGATGTTATGTGATTCCTCCAACAACAGTAGAATCTCACTGTTTGTGAAACCAGCACGGACATAGCCCTCTATGATAGCATCCATCTTGGAATCAGGCGGTGTGTCAGTTAATGCCCTGTGTAAGAAATTTCAACAAATTTAGGATTTTGTAGTATTAGTGATGACAACAAAAAAGACATTACATGATTAAAAATTGAATGAAATCAATTAAATTTATTGGAGGACAAGTCAAACTCTAATCTATCTCCAGATGTTTCTCACAGAAGGTTGGGGGTAGAGGAGTATGTGCTGGTGCTTTGTGCCATAATAGTGTAGTGAGGCTTGAAATGGGAGTAATTCAGTTCACCATGGTGTATGGGATATTTGGGAGGGGGAATGCTGACTTAATGAAGTCTGATTGAAGAAATGTCTGATTGTATATATGCCAATGAAAGCGTGGTGTCAGGGAGCAAGAAGGAGGATTTCAGTAAACCTGATGATGTCACTGGTGTTGCCTGACTCAGGAAAGAAAGTTCGGAGTGCTGCAGCAAAAGTGAAATCTTTGGGTACTTATTATTATTATTATTGTTATTATTGTGATATATTTGCCTGTCCCTTTTATTCCAAATCACATTGTAACTTTTTTAATAAAAATGCTATGCAAATGCATAACACTTATAATAATCAATTTTACAAAGTGTTGTACAATTAAAGGAAGAAAGCAGACATATCAACAATAAGTTATAGTTAAGAGAAGACTGCTGCAGACTCCATGAAAGCCCATATCTCATTAAATCCCATTCAGCATAATCCAGAGACCATATTGGACTCCCCCAAAAAATAAATTAACAGTAACACTACAGCATAATGAGAGCTTAAACAATTCATCAGTTAAATGCATATTTAATTAAATGAATTTTCCGTTTTGGAGCCCTGACCACACATACCACACATATTTCTTTACATAGGGAGTTGAAATCTCCATAATATAAAACGGAAGCCAGGCCATTTATTGCTTAAATAGTAATAAATAAAATGTAAAAATTATAAATTCAACAAGAAGCCAATGTAAAGAGTTATATGATCTCTCCTCTTTGTTCTGTAGTTAAATCTGCACTAAGCAATTCAGACCCTATAACCAATCTTGAAACTAACGTGCTATGTGGAGATTTCCGTGAGACGTGATGATATAAACAAATATCCACACACGCAGGCCAGCTGTGTTGCTGTTTTCACCTCTTTCCTAAAGCTTGTTGTCAAAACTTGGACCGACCAGTAGCTTTTCATTTTTTAAAAGTAGCTCCCCCTCCCATCCCTGAAAAACGTTCTCGTAATGACGGAGTTGATGGAGCGAGTGAGTAAACTTGTTCCACTAGTAAACTTGCTACCTGCCTCTTCACTTGTCATTGTGGGACATGTAAAGTTAAGCAGGAGAAAAATCTGGCAAAGAGAGACTGGTAACCTGCGACACTTCTCTGTAGGTACGTTTAACTTAGCTATTAGCCTTTATGCATGGACCTTCGCTAGGTTTGTCCTTTGGAGCCGCCGTAGTCCAGCAGCTTTGCTGTGGTTAGGGTTAGGTTAGAGTTTCACCCTCTAGTGGCCGGAAAATCTCTTAGTAGCCTACATCTTTAAAAGACCTGGGGCCTCATTTATAAAACTGTGCGTGGATTCCACACTCAAAGGTTACGTGCGCACAAAAGAGGAAAAGTACATACGTACAAAAATAATCAGATTTATAAAACCTGCACGCAATTTCCCCTTTATAAATCACAATCAACTTGAAATGTTGCGCAAGTGCACGAGCCTCGTATCCCGCCCCGTTACCTCCCACAATTAACCATAAATGGTCAATGAAATGCCCACCATGAATATCATATGCATATATAAATCAGCTTGTCATTCAATTGTTTGTGAGGGAAAATGGAGAGTTCAGACTGAAAAACAAGGAAGAGAAAGTTCACTGAGTGTGAAATAGAGACGCTTGTTGCGGAGGTTGAGGCCAGACAGGCTATATTGTTTGGTGGGCATAGTTCTGGCGTGACCAATAAAAGGAAATCTGTGGCAGCGTGGCAGCGTGTTACAGCAGCAGTGACCGCTGCCAGCTCAGAGAACAGAACCATCCCGAGAAAAAAAAAAAATGGTCAGACATAAAAGTCGACGCAAAGAAGCGCATTGCTGCCGGAGCCTAGGTGCCACTGGTGGGGGTCAGGGGACACCGGAGCTCACTCCCATTGACGAGCGTCTGACCTCTATGAGATGAGACAGCCTTGTCAGTGGTGTTGTTCCTAAGCAGGAGGGAGACACAGACTTGGCACTGGATGAAGCCGCTGCGGGTGACTCAGGTAAATAGGCCGTTCCTTTCCTGCGCGTAAAGAGTGCACCAAACTACACACAGAGGCTACTTGTCATTTCAAATATTGCTTCTGAAATCAACAAACCATACTGCAGACAGTAATGAAGTTTTTATTTTCAGTTTCAGGGCATGTGGAGCAGGGTGCAACCGGTGGTGAAGAGGTGCCCGAGGATGACGGTGCTCCTGGCCAGAACATATCCCGTGCGCCCCGTGCCTCCAACACAGGGTCGTGTCCTGACTGATGCTGTCCTACAGACTCAAATGGACATGATTCAAGCAATTGATAATGTAACAACTGAACTTAGAGACATTAAGGCCATTTTGGCTGATATCTCTATGAGCTTGGAAGAACTTGTAAAAAAAATAAAGGCATGAACTTGCAAGAATGTTTGGCAGCTTACCTTTTTTTTCACAGACGACGCATGACATCCACACGCAGCAGCATTGGGAAGGTGGTCTGGGTGTGGATCTGGGTCAGGTTCATCGGGCCTAATGTTTGGGGGCAAAGGGAGGCCTGAGAGTGACGGTCGTTAAAATGTCTCTACTCGGCACTCGGTGGGTTGGGGAATGAGGTGAGGAGCCAGCGCTTAAGGGGGTAGCCACTGTCGCCTGCAAGGTGTATTGAGCACCGTTATCGGTTATGGAGTGCATGGTTAAGTCAGTTAACAGGATTGGAGCACAATTTCTCTACATATTTACTCACCAAGGAGCCAACCATCACGCACATCTCCAGCCTCAAGCCTGTTCCCTACACTGCTGTGTCTAAGAATAAACGAATCATGGGTCACATTTGTCAGTGTCATATTTGCATCACACACAACTTGGACGTTAATGGAATGAACATGCTTCCGGTTAACAAAGGCAAATTCATTCTCAGATGTTCTCTGGGTTTCTCTGGGTCGTTCTCTCTAAAGCTGGCATCCAATTCAGCACAAAGTTCCAAGAGAACGGCTCTTGGTAAGCGAAATCGGCTCATGAGCCAGTCATCATCATGAGCCAAGAAATCTTGGTGGTCCCTGAACACCCAATCCATTCTAACTCTGCCATTTGCATAATCCTCCAATAGTGCCAAAGCAGCCATTTTTATAAATCCGAAAATATGCATGAAAAGTGGCAGTTTTATTGCACCTTTGTAGATGATTTCTGGTGAAATTATCTGTTGGCTGTTCATGGACACATTGGATACAGTAGTGAGTGATTCCTCATTTTCCCTAAACCACTAAGGGATAAATTCACAAAGAATGAATCGCGACCACTGATTGTGTCACTTTTGGCACTTAAATTGCAAATCTGCGCTGTCTTAATGTCCAATTCACTAAAGATGTCATGACCTCGGCCAGTTCCAGCTCCAACCCATGATCCTGTCCTGTCCAGCTTTCTCTCATTTCCCTTTGCCCCTCTTCTGTTTGTCTTGTGTGTGTTGTGTTCTGTTCAAGGCCTTGTCATTCCAGTCTCGTCCACCATGTTCCCCTGTGTCTCCTGCCATTACACACCTGTCGGTAGTTGCTTCTATCTGCAATCAGCCCTGCCTTCCTGCCCTGCACCAGCTGCCACTCATCTCTCATTAATTAATTAATCACTGTCAACAATGTCAATAAATAAAGTAATCCATTTATATTATATAGTGGTTTTTTTTGGGAAGTATGTCATGATTAACATAACTGTATAATAAACTATAATTGTCTTATGAATAATGCACCAAATGTGTTTGTAAAATCAGTCTTTTGGTCAAATAATTTGATCATAATATTGGAATGAAGGGAGGGGGTGTGCTAAAACTGGAAAGTGGCACAAAAAAAAAACTGGGCAGAGGGCAGTGAGGAAAATGATGTTGAGGGGAGAATTTTTATTTAGGAACAATGGGCCTCATTCACCAACCGTTCTTAAGAAGAAATGTCTTCTTAAAACCCACTTACGCAGTTTTCACGAAATTTCTGACATTCACCAATGTTTTCTTATTTGGGATTTGTTCTTAGGTAAGGACAGAATCTACGCACACTCAAGAGCACACTTACGCACATTTGAGTGCTGACATGTTTGTGCAAAATAAGTGGTTATTGCGTTTTCTTCAATTCTACAGTTGTATAATATTATAGGATTTAAATTACAATAATATTTTTATCATTTATAATATTTTGTAATAATTATTTTCATTATTTTACAAAGCATTATGGTCTTTTAAAATAAATAAACACTACACTAACACTAAGCAGAGAAGCTCCTTTAGCAACAGATTACTACAACTACGTTCACGTTGCACTAAGGAGCGCTACAGGAGATCCTATACAGCAGATATCTTCCATGCGTTTCTCGTCTCGTCTTCTCGGATCCACTCGGGTATTACACATAATGATAAACAGACATGAAGTTAACTCGTTAACCTAGGTTCGGGAGCAGGGCCACGCCTCAACCACACCTCTAATCACCTGCCCAGCCTACTTATACCTGGTCAACCCATCCTGCCCTGTTTGTCTCAGATCTCTCGACCCACCCTCCCTTTCCCTTCCCTTCATCCATCCACCTTCCCTACCTCGTCCCTACCCCATCCCTCCCTCCGCTCATCCCTACCCACATCCCTTCATCCCTTCTTACTCAATCCGGTGCATACCTCTCCCACGTGTCATTCTAGGTACAGTCTGGGGGCCTGTAATCCGCCCGGTCTTCAGTACGTCCTCCCAGACCAGCCCAACAGACGACATCCTCCTTCCACCTTCACCCCTCCCCTTTACATCCATTCACCCGTCCTCAACATCCAATACCTCAGAATTTCCATTAAACCTTTAAATGACATATTGTTGTGGCGTGGTCCCTGCTAGTGAACCGGGACCCGCGGTAATAGAATGGGACCCGACCCGGACCCGATTGACCATAATAAAACGTGGACCCGAACCCGTACAGGTCCCGGGTCGGGTCTCGGATCCTAGGGTCCGGGTAGACCCGTGAAGACCTCTAGTGTGAAGCCTCTCTCTTTGCTGCCTTATGAGATTTGCTCCCATTTCCGTTGCCACTGCAGCTACCTTGAGTCGGAAATTTTCTTCTCTTCTGAGAGATCCACGGTGGCATCATTAAATGTAGACAACAGGCGAAGGCACCCAATATTGGTGTATTCATCAGATGTCAGTGGGGAGATGTCAGTGTGCAAGTTAGATGTCAACGTGCAAGCCTCTCTGAGCTCCAACAGATGGTGCAACATGTGTTAGGTGCAGCTCCAGTGTGTTTCTACTTCTTGAATCAGTTTTAGTTTGGGCCTCCCCATTTGCTCTTGAACCTGTGTGAGTTTACAGAATAGCAATTAATTGATTGCCACAGCAGCAGTAACCCAAACAAAACAGCATCATCAAAAATCACCAGCTTCCTCACCTTAGGCTGAACGTCAGAGAGCACAGGGGTCTGGTCAAGAGCCTTTTTTACAATAGGTTCAATGTATGTGCCATGCAAATTGTGTGGCCGAGCCTCAGGTCCCTGCCACAGGCAATCATATTAGCAGCACTGTCTGTCACAAGGCATGTTACTTTATTTGTTATTCCCCATTCCTCCATGAGAGAAGCTTTCACACTTGCTATATTTTCAGCAGTGTGTGCCTGAGGGAATTTTAGTACTGCTAATAAAATTGGATTCAGACGAGTGCTGTCATCAACAAAGTGGCAGGTAACTGCTAGGCAGGCATCCATGTTCATGGATGTCCACATATCACAAGTAAGGCTCACCACAGCCGCCTCTGCACTTGGGCTTTGGCCTTCTTACATTCCTTATATTTGGCCATGGCCTTAACAGCCTGAAGGAAAGAAAAAACGTGCTTAGTTGTCAAATGTAAAATGAAAATACTCCTTTTCTTTATCCATGCACACACACGTGCCCTGTGGGGAGAACATAGGTAGGGTCTAATTTGTGTACAAAGTCCCTAAATCCCACATCCTCCACAATAGTGAATGGATGTGTGTCCTTCACCATCATATTAAAAGGCTTCATCCAGCTCTTGCGTGGTAATTAAATGTCTGTTACTTTATCATTTTCTTTCAGTTGCATTATTAACCAAACTCGACATGGTAAAAATGTTACGCTATATTATTATCTTTTTTTTTTTAAATGACAAACCGTGGCTGGATCCAGGTCCATTTTCCTCCCTATTCTCATGCAAGGCATGGTAACGCCTTAGCATGGATGATGTGTTATTATTGTACCCCAATTCCTTGGAGCACAATAAACACTTCACCTTAGAATAAAAGAAATGAGGATGAAAGAGAAAGTAAATTCCCTGTCAAACAATATTTTTTGGAACAAACTTAATGCATCTGTAATAATGTTACTATGCGGAGAAATAAGATCAAAGTGTTCCCATACAGCCGAAATTCTTCTCTTTCTTGCTGGCTCCATGTCAAACTACCAAAGCTCAACTCGACGATAAACGCGCAAAATCTCAATAATACCAACCACAAACTGTGAGGAGTTTCCAATGGAAACTTTCCATCGGGTTTAGCTGTCTTATATCCATATTCAAAATCTCAAAAATGCAAATCAAGTGATCACATTGAGCGCTGATTACAATTAGCGAGTCTTTGGATCAAGCCACAGAAATGCACTGTCACAACAGCTTGTAAAACATCCATCACTGCCCTGCTGATGGATGATCGACCCAAGAGGCACAGTCACGGGTGTCTGGAAGGAGCCAGATGAAACCACCTCAACAATCACACTTACCATAGTGATTGGAAAGTGTGCGCATCACATCCCTTTTAAACTTCAATTATCGCCAGCTTTTGAAAGAACTTAACAATTTCACCTTAAATTGCGAGTCGCAATTAGCTATGATTTTATAATGGATGTAATAATGGATGCAGCCTGTAATGAGCCTCATTTACATAGAAAGGGGTTGTTTTGCGCAGAAATGCATATGGATAACTACATTTAAATATGCATGAACAGCAACGGCACACTGCAGTGCAATTAAGTGCGCTTTATGAATCACGTGTTTTGGTTTAAAGTCTGCAAAAGCGTTGCAGTCCTTTTGTGAATTCACCCCTAAGTGTTGCTGTATGTGAAAATTCAGATTTTAGATTTAAGTGGATTTAATGTGAAATTATCAATATTTCTGTCATGTGTCTAGGAATAACAAATGAATAATGTTTAACCGGTTCTAAAACAAATACATTATGATGTACATACACTTTAAAATTGATGAGGTTTTTCTGTCTTTTTCTTGTGAATTGTGCTATATAGGGCAAGAAGACTTGAGTCAGATCATTTTCTTTAATTTCAGAGATCAGAACACACAAACATACAGTTGAAGTGGATACATATTGAAGTGGATTAATAATCATCATTAAACAGGAGACAGGAACTGCTGGTGTTTCAGCACTGTTTGATTTCTGATGGAAGAGAGCTGGAATAAAGGCTATAATCAAGAGCGCCAGGCTCTAGGAAAGATACATGCACACACACGCACACACACACACACACACACACACACACACACACACACACACACAGGTTAGAATGTTGACAATTACTGTATTTGAAGAAGCTGTGCATTTTTTTTGCAGGAGAGAACACCTCAGTGTGACACTCAAGTCAGGAAAAGCAAACTAAAATCTCTTTAGAATCAAAGGAATACACTGAGTTTTTGGGGAGATTGGTCAACTTACCCATTAAATGATGCGAACAGAGACACCCAAATCATTCATGTGTCTGCAGTAGATCATTCGCTTTGGTGCTTCATGCCTACTCTTTAGCATATTCTATGTTGAGGGTAGGAGGCAACTAGCATTAACTCAAAAGTGAGAAAATGAGAACTTGTAGCAGCTCTAAAGCTACTCAATTTAAATGATATGTGGCCAAGTATGGCAATTTTCTGTAGGAGACTGGTCAAATCTACAAAAATAACATACTGGGGGAGCAGGGACTACTTTCCCTGGTTACATAGAAAGTAAACATGGTGCGTGATGGAAGACTTTGTACAGCAGAAAATCAGTGCAATGGATGAGTATGTGGTTACTCACCTGAAATAGTTCTAAAAATAAACCTGGCTACATCAGCTGTATTGAGTTAATGATGTTTACATTTTAAAATGTATGAATCTTCAGGTGAACAAACTACTATCTTTATATTGCTAAAAAGTCAATATTCTTACTTTCGATAGGCTAATGCTAGTCACCTACTATCACTCAACATAGTGTATGCTAAAGTGTTAGCATGGAATACCAAAGTCAACAATCCACCGAGAATGCGTATGATTTTGTCTATGTTTTCATCACTTCAAGTTGACCAATGGGCCAATTTCCCAAGAACTTATGCTACACAAATGACCACTGTTTTCTGCTGTTTGCAGAAATTTCATGGACATTTTATGCATTTTTTCTGGAGCTGTAAAAAATGGTTCTATTAACTTAACAATAACAATAGTTTAGAAGAAGGCTGACACGGAACTACAGGGGCTAACTTGTTGAGTGTTTGGTGGTCCTACGATACAAACCAATAGAGTATTGACTCACAGGGAGTGAGTAGTTAATGACTTCATTTTCATTTTGGGGTGAACTACTCCTTTAATATCTCACACTTCTTCAAAGGTATCACTGGTGATGGTGCAAGCTGAAGGCTGGTCTACGGTCGCATCGGTGTCTACGGCAGTGCGAGCATTTCTACTTCTGCGTTGGTGATTCTGCGCATAGACCACCGAAACACTAGATGGCAGTGTCGTGCTTTGTTAGCACAGAAGAAGTAGTGGTGTTTACATTCTCTAAAACCCATGTTCTGGGATATTTGTCGCCACAAATTCAATGACATCTGGTAATCTTTATAATTTGGAGATGAGGTGTTGTACAAATGAACATTTGTGATGTGTGACAGTTTAGTGACAGTGGAGAACAAAACAAAGTCCTTGCTGTATAGTGCGCCCTTGTGTATGTGCCGCCCTATTCTGTTTTACTCTGCTGTCTTGAAATAAGCCTTACCTTCAAAGCATTCTGGGATTTGGAGTCTTCCATCGATGCACTGGGTTGACACTGCGTAACCACAATTCCTGGCCTTGTCCATGCAGTAGACTGAGACGATGTCTCTGTGAAAGACTCTGTTAGGCGTCAGGTCTTTAATCCAGAGTTTTTGTCCTTTGTATAATATCCTTCCTCTGTGTATGCCAACGCTGCAAGGGGCTGTAGACCAAAAGAGGAAGAGGACATTACTGGAATAGTGTTGTGCTGTTTTTCATGAAGACATTACAATACAAATTTTTCATGAAGACATTACAATACAAATAGCTGAGAGTGGCAAGTTTGTGTGATGTTGTAATCATTTCCTGCCATTATGGCACAATAGTCACAGACATCAGACATCTGCTGTTTGCCTATCAAGATCTTGTGGTTATATAGATGAATAATATTGATAGGCAGATATTGTAGAGCTAAAATCACACAAGAAAAAAAAAATGCTAGCATCAGTATAGTCTTGTAATATAAATTCATTGTACTATTTGCATGAAACCCCTGGTCCTACCCTTGCAGGCTGGCTTTTCGGACCACTCTCCAGTCTCCTGACACACACTCTCCAGGCTTCCATCAATAACGTAGTGTCCATTGCAGCCGTATTTGACCGTTTCCTTGTAGTCATACGCTCTCTGAAAGTTGCTGGACATGTAACCATTCGCAATGGGCTGTGGTGGAGGGCAGGTCACCACTGTAAAGGGACAATTTGGCTGATTAGGAAGACTACAGTATATGTTTTTTTGTCTCTGAAGAGTGTTCGGTTGACCTTTTTATATGATATGCAATCAGAAATAAACAACAGTATGATTTACATTCTTGATGTTCCACTCCACAGGGCAAAAACCACTTATTTTTTCATTAGACTGCTTGTTTACTAAAATGTACTTACTGTTTTTCGCTTGATTGTGGTATACAGTGAAATTACAAACAAATTTCCAATGCCTAGGGTTTTGTTCCTCCCTGATAGTTAATGAGCCACACCTGGTGTCAGATAGACGATGACCAGGTGTGGCTCATTAACCACCAGGGAGGAACAAAAGCCCGCAGGAAACCAGACATTGAGGACTGAAGTTCAGTACCTAGGCTCCAAAGATTGGGATCAATAAAATCCCACTACTTCTTGCAGTACCACTACTACTCCTGCTACTACTACCGCTTGTCCAACTTACATCGACATTCAGGCGGCTTGGTCCAGCTGCCACTGGCAGTGCACTCTCCTCTTGCGTCGCCAATGAGTACGAATGGAGGCAGGCACTGGTAGGTCCCCGTGAGGCCGTACTCTGTGGTGTTCCCCCTGATCCTCTTGTTATAGATGATCTTCCCAAACTTTGGGATCGGAGCAACGCCACACATCACGGCTAAGAGAGAAGAGACAGAATATGCCAATTTATTTGTTCATGAAATTATTATTATTTTGGGTGGCTCACTTGGCTCTATAGTGGCACATTGAACCGCAGCTTCGGACTCCTCTGGTCCATTTCTAGAGAACAAGAGTACTCGGCCTCGTTTCCTAGTAACAATCGTTCTTAGAGCTAAAGAGTGTTTTTAAGTGTGATCCTAGGAAGATTTGTTACCTATGAGTGTTTCTCAAAGCAGCACTTAGAGCAGGAGCACACCACTTTAGTTAAGTGTGTGACGCTGTCAATTTGAAAGATGCTGAAATGTTTGTTGACTTTGTTTCATAATAATTGATTAATCACACTGTCTATAAGTTATGGAATATTGTGCAAATACATCAAATACTAAACAAAAATGAAACGCACACAACAGAAACAATTATGTGCGCTTAGAATTGCTTCAGAGACAACATTATTTGAAACGCATGTAGAAAGCTAAAAGCCAACTGTTATCTCATATAATGCAACAGGCATATGTTCGTGGGTTCAATGCTAATGTATACTTTGATTTTTCTCTTACTCAAGATACTTGCCCTGGAGCAAAAATTAATAACTAGGAGTGACGAATCTCGACAGCTCTTCAAGAGAGCTGTCAGTTTCAATGACACACTATTCAAGTGTTCTCACAACATTGCTTTCTGGGTGATGGCACCGCGACAGATGCACAATACATGACTGGTGTCGCTGCACGTCAACAAGTTATTGAGCGTTTCTTTTAAAAATGTATTTTACCCCTTCCCTGTCCCTTCTCCACTCCAGCTGCATCAGTCACCGATGCCACCCATTTTGTGTTTTGTCTCCTTTTTCATGGTTCCCTCACCATCTGAAGACTTTTTATATATATATATATATATATATATATATATATATATATATATATACACAATATTATAATTCAATGTTCCCCTCTCCTGGGGCACACAACTCCATTTGACCACACCCATCCATTTTATACAGAGATCATTAGTGGGGAAAATATAGGCCTAATAAAAAAAATATATATATATATATGTATAAAACATTAAAATAAAGTAGATAATAGTAAATAATATAAAAACATAGCCTAATAAACCTTAAAATCTCATGTCAAAAAGTTGTAGTGAGTCCAACAGGTCACATGGTAGGGTGTTGTTTTCCTTCTCAAGACGCACTTAGCGGTCATTTTTAAGAGTGTCTTTTAGTTAGAGTGTCTTTAAACTTAAGATGCTTTTCGCAAGACTTCACAAACTAAAGAGGCTTCGTAAGATGGATGTTATGATTATCCACAGAACTTGAATGGATAGAACAGTCTTTCCCATTCAAATCAACGCTCCTGGGTGGTCGGAGCGGCGGCCATTTTTATGTGTACCGTTCCATACTATAAAACCTCCTTGGTAGCGTTGGCCTAGCTCCCGTATAAACCATCTTACGGCAAGTCGCAGCGACCTACTTGGAGAAAAAAACTGCCGTTGCGCTTTCTCCGTCGCTTTGCTGTCAGCGGGGAGCTACTAAAGGATTTTTGGACCGATTGGGTTTAACCGCGTTATATTACTGTTGGTAAGTCGTCACATTTTATTCATTTAGTCTTGTAACATTACAAAGCTAACCCACTCACGCTGTGTGGCAGCCGGTGTGACACACTTTACGGCCTTAATGCCCAAACTAACCATAGACGCCATTTTTTGGTGTACCAGCACAAAATACCACAGAAAACAGTGGAAAGACCTTTCTATCCATTCAAGTTCTGTGTGATTATCTTAGCCTTAAGATGCTTTTGGGAAACGAGGCCCTCATATGTTTTCATTGGCCTCAGGTTAAGAGACTACATTTGTCATTGGTGTCCCTGTCTTCCAAGTACACACATGCTTAGGATCAGATGCAAAGCAGCTATATAATGTGTTTTGTCCTTGTCATCATTCTCATGGTCTTAAGGAAGAATACAGTGGACTACATACGCTTGCACTCTGGTGCTGGTGCACTCCATGTTCCATTGGCTAGGCACACAGCATTGCTGGCTCCAAACAAGATGTACCTGCACAGAACAACCATATTATTTTGCTCTGCAGCCATCTTTAAAATTTTGTACGTTCATTCAAACATTACAGTTTTTTCTCATGTAACTCCTCGTTCAGACTCAGATTGCAAATAAAAGTGTTAACCAGAAACGGACCAACACATGATAATCTCATGTGTCAGGCAATGATATACAGTTTATTCAGTTGATAGACAGTTTTCCTTCCTTTACCCCTCATAGCAGGTGTAGTTGATTGTACTCTGGTACACAGTATCCTCATAGTACATGTCTCCATCAGGCACTAGCTCTGGGTGGGGACAGCTTTTTGCTGCAGGAGAGAAGAGAGGACAAAATATGAACAATTACTATGATGGCAGTGTATTTGACTTTCAAGTAATTGATTTGTATAATATGAATGTTGAATGACGTTTGATGCACCTATTGTAGCCTATCTAGTCCAGTAAAACTTATGAACTGATATTGCATTCAGGTTGTTATCAGCCTTACAGACTATCTGCATCTGACAAGCTCTCTCTCTTTTTCCCCACACCTGTTGCCAAAGAATAGAGAGCTTACAACTTCCAGATATTCTCCAGGGCTGAATATGTCATATTCGTATTGATACTGCAGTTTAAAAGAATGCAATTACTGCAGAATAATTGCAAAGGCTGCAATTTGGGCTTATCTAAATTGATTTTTAGGAGAATGTGAACCATCTGGTAGACACACTTCCCTCTAGCCCAACTCACCATGGCAACCATATAACATTTTAATAATTAATTAAAATTCATTAATAGCATTAAAATGCAATTACCATACAAATGTGTTAATGTTAAAACTAAAAGACTCTCGAGAAAATTTGAAATCTTTTAGTGTAATACATTTACTGTTGGACAGCGTTTGGCATGAAAAACAGAACTCAAGTATACAATGTTGTGCAAGAGGAAGATCTGCTACACAGGCCTAAAGTTGTCACTAGACCAGTGAAAGACCCACGTCTGCACATGAATCTGGTTCTGGTCCATTCTCCGCTGCCGCTGCAGACGATGGTGCGAGGGCCCAGCAGGGGGGTATATCCCTGTTTACAGGACAGGACTAACTCAGTACCAGGGTTGAAGTACCTCTGGAGCCCATTCACCTCAATGTTGGCCCCCAGGACCGGCCTGACACATACTGCAAGGACAAATGAATATGATGAGAACCAAATACAAACACAAATTTAAGTAACTCAAAAAATGGGCAAATTTGGGTTTGCATGATTGGAAGTTAAAATCTGCCACTAAAGAATACCCTTTTTTTAAAATCCCAACCCTGCCATTATAACACTAACTAGCATTTGAACCTTTTATTTTTCTTCACTAATGGTAATGGGGGTATATAGTATGTTTTACCCATTCACATTGATGTTTATATGCTATAACCTCTGTATTCATGTGCTGACCTTGAAATGGAGTCCCATGAAAAGTATGAACCATGATTTCACATGAAACTCACAATATAAGCAATGTATATGTAACAAATGGTCACATTGTATGTTATGTGTATATTGAAAAGCATAATTTATGTGATGATTAAGTCATTCCAGAATGCATAAATGTACAAAAACTAAGTGTATATCCAACCTGCTGCTAATGTGTGGCATGTTTGCAGCAAACTAAACAGTTTACTTATGTTGCCAGCTGCCACAAGTTTGCTCCTTTTCCTGTTGTGGAAAATGTCTTAAAAAAAAACTCTTACAATAATGGAAAGTTTACTAACATTAACAGTTTTTAAAGGGATATCATTTTCTTCTAGGGCCACATTTTATGAGGAAAATTGGAATTTTGCCAAGTCCGCTTTTTCTGAAACATTTTATATTCCATTGTATGTTAACTTTAGCCATTTGAACAGTAATGTATGATCAGTTAATTTGAAAAGATAGGATACATAATCTGTCTAAAGAGTAGTTGGTCTGCAGCTCAGTCATTTCAGACTCATTTCCTTTAAACCACGTCTGGAACATTTAACGAGGCACCACTTTCTAAAAATCTGTTAGTGAGAGCACTGAATTAGAGGTAGTCTAAATATAAAAATATAGACAGGGCAGAAAAACACTGACTTCAAGTTAGGAGAACAACTAACATACTTAAACAAACCGTTTCAAACAGCAACATGAGAGAAAAGGAAATAATTGTCTTGCCATTCTTGCATTTCATATGTGAAAAATGATCATTACTAAAATGTAAATACCATCATAGAATCTGTTCCTTCCAAAATACAGATGCTAAAGCCAGAAAAGCAATGACGCAATAAGGACTTAATGTGTAAACGAACAGTTCAATCCAAATAAAGTAAAAGTCAAATAATGATAATAACAAATACCAGTGTCTTGCTCTGATGTCACCACGGTGAAAAATGCAGACGGACACAGGAGCAGCAAAGCCAGCATGCGTGCCATCCTTGGTGGATTTGTAAAGACGTGCCTCAGGTCTCTCCTGTGGTCTCTGCTTAAAATCCTGAATCTCTGTGCCCCCCCCCCCCCCCCCAACACTGTTTGTGCTTCTCTAAAAGTCAACAGATAAGAGCAGAATGAAGTAACTGCTCACTTGGTGCTCCTTGTTTTCTTTTTTTTTTCCCCCTGTCCGTTTACCATAACAGATCCTAATCATTGTGACATTTTACTGGAAGTGAGAGGTTCCAGCCGCGAACTTCCCCTTGCTGCCGTATGATGAAACAGCAGAGATGGATGTTTTTCAGACTTTGCTGAATCGTCGCTGAATCATCTTTTTTTATTTATTTATTTATTTTTTAAAATCTTTTTTTGTTTCTCCATATTACAAAACTTAAGGAAAGGGTCCAATGTTCATACTCAACTTTCTATCAAGTGACTATCATGTGTCACAAAAAAGTCTACTGAGTTTATAACTGTGTGAAAAGCTATAGTTATTCAGTGTCTGGGCTAGGGTTAATCTTAGGGTTGGGTTTAGGTTTTAAAAGTAGGGTCAGGGTCCAAATAAAGTGTCACCCACCATCCTCCCCACCAGAGGCGGTCCTGGCCCTAGACGAGATCATGAAGGGAAATGACATTAAAAAAAACCTCAATTTCTTCCAGCAACTACAGAGGTGAAAGGCATCAATGGTTGTAAACAATGCAACTCATTGCAAATATGAAAAAAAATTGGATTGGGAAATGGCAAAGAATTATTACATACAATATTAAGAGTACAGTTTCCAGAAATTAATGAGGCCTAAGTTAAACGAAAAGTCATGTGTATTAGCAAAAAGGATGCCTCACTATCTGATAAAGAGAAATCCAATTTTCCTTTTCAGGGAACGCATTGTGAGAAACCTCATGGCTTGATAAATAAAGCTAAACTTGATTTGAAGGCATGTGAGCTAGTTTGATTTGAAGCTCCTCTCATAGACCTCGTAACTGAAGTTGTCATTTTGGGTGTCAGCCTTGCCGAAATACAAACTTCCAGATCTAAAGCAAGTTGTCTATAGGGAAAATAATCTGGTTTTAACATAATCGTCATTTTTTTTCCCACCTATGTACATTTGTCTCTGTAATGGCAGTGGATCCATTGAATTCTGTAACAATTTTTGAGTCAAAAAAACAAAAACTTCCTATATTGCCTCTGCCATTGACCGCCACTGCTCCCAACACTTCCAGGCATTTCAACATTTCTATTAATCCCATGAATTGCTGGATCCCCATCCCTCATCCCCATGAGTTGTGGATTGCAGATTTGAGTCTCATCTCTGTAAAAAAAATAGTTTCTTAAAAGAGAGAGAAAGTTTTTTTAATACACAGGTGGAACCTTCTTCTCTTCCAGTATAGTTAGTGCCAAACACCTATTACTGGCTATGGCAGGTGTTTGTTGTTTGCTGACCCAGATGGGAGACAGAATACAATTAATTATGTTATGGTTGTTACATTCATATATCTATGTAACCTATTACACATTACACATCGTACACACTTTTATCGACAGGGAGAGTGAAGAAAATGATCCACACAGTTGACAAATAACACAGATGGCCTCTCTTTCTTCACTTTTTTTTTATTGAGTCATTATTCATGATCTGGCTGCTCATGTTCCAGGCCAGGCAGTGCTGTGCAAAGCTATGCAGTTGTTGCAGGAGTTGTGGGTCTTGCAGGGGACGCAGCACACATGGTGATTTCTGATGGAAGGGTTTTGGGCTTTAAGGTGTACTCCACCCTGCCTGGTTCTAAAAGGGAGCACAGGAAAGTCAAATATAATATTGTCTGTAAACCAGGTCTGGTGTCTTTCTAGTGTCTTTCTTTAAGGACTCACCTTCAAAGCATTCTGGGATGGGGAGGGTTCCATCCTTACAGGTGCTGGCCACAGGGTAGCCACACTTCTCAGCACTGTTCAGACAGTAGAAGACAACATGCTCTCCATGCAGGACTCTGTTGGGTTTCAGATCGGCGATCCAGAGCTTCTTGGCATTGTAGAAGATGCGGCCTCTTTTGATGTTAACTGAGCAGGGGGCTGGGCGGAAATATAATCCGTTACAGCACGTTCTTTCTCGAAATATTGCAGATTCATGCAGTGGTTTGTAATCATAGTTTGGGCTTGAAGCAGATTTGAATCCCCAGTTTGCATGTAAGCAATCTGCGTTGAAATTTCATCTTGCTTATCAAGGTCCAAGTTACATCCTACCTGCTACACCAACTGAATTCAGTCTACATTGTCTGCATGGAGATTCAAATCTAAACATTGTTTGAGTATTATATCCACCATTCACACAACTGTTTTTTTTTCATTCATTCATTCATTCATTCATCCATTCACCCATCCATTTATTCATTGATTCATTCATTCATCCATTCATTTATTCATTCATTCATTCATTCATTCATCCATCCATTCATTCAGGTCAGAGTACTTTTGTGCTGTCACAACTGTTTTTATTCATTCATTCATTCATTCATTCATTCATTCATCCATCCATCCATCCATTCAGGTCAGAATACTTTTGTGCTCTCACAACTGTTTTTATTTATTCATTCATTCATTCATTCATTCATTCATTCAGGTCAGAATACTTTTCTGCTCTTTTGATGTTTTTATTCATTCATTCATCCATCCATCCATCCATCCATTCATTCATTCAACCATTCATTCATTCATTCATCCATTCACCCATCCATTTATTCATTGATTCATCGATTCATTCATTCATTCATCCATTCATTTATTCGTCCATCCATTCATTCATTCATTCATTCATTCATTCATTCATTCATTCATCCATCCATTCATTCAGGTCAGAGTGCTTTTGTGCTGTCACAACTGTTTTTATTCATTCATTCATTCATTCATTCATTCATTCATTCATTCATCCATCCATCCATTCATTCAGGTCAGAATACTTTTGTGCTGTCACAACTGTTTTTATTCATTCATTCATTCATCCATTCATCCATGCATTCATTCATGTCAGAATACTTTTGTGCTGTCATATTAACTGACTGACAGATAATTGACTGAGTGAATCCTCTCTCTTCTGCAATAATGAACGAGACATGAATACAGAAATTTGGCCTGAGGGTAACTGATTTTCCCACGACTCACCCCTGCAGACCGGCATGGTGGACCAGTTCCCTGTGTTCTGGCACTGGGTCTCAGCATCACCGTCCAGAACATAGTGGTCATTGCAGGCGTACTTGACCTTCTCCTTGTAGCCATGTAACCTCTTCACAGCAAAGGTGATGAAGCCGTTCGGTATGGCTGTTGGGATGGAGCAGCTCACCTCTGGGATGGGCAATACAAGAGGTCAAAAGTCAAACATGTTTTGAAGAGGTAATGCATTGTTAACAGTACACAGGTACAGAAAGGAAACTGTATGAAACATTAGAAACAACTGCTCTTTTCATATAAATAGACAGACCAGGTGAATGGAGGTGAATCCAATGTTTGCTTTTGATTTCACCCATTAAATCAACTGTAACCATGCAGGAGATAGGAGATTAGATGGGGGAGGAGACATTAAAAGAATGATTAAGCCTTGAGACAACACTGACATGGTTTGTTAGGATGTGTTCCAAATTTCCAAATATTTTGTAAAGTGAGTATATACTAAGATTTAAAGCTGGGAGAAAAATTGGATTTGTTTGATGAAGATATTTTCTATTTTTCTGATCCAGATTTTCCTTAATTTTTCCTTAAGTTTGGGAAAGCATCAATCTTCAGAGGATAAATAATGCTGCACTGCTTATGTTATTATTAACAAATCTACATACCGCGACACACCGGTGGCTCGGTGGCATTTCCATCGGCCATGCAGGATCCCCTCTCGTAACTTGGTGCTTTGGGTGGGTTGCACTCGTACGTCCAGCCTTGCCCGTACATGGTGGTGGATCCACTAATCCTATTGTCGTGGACAATTCTACCGTCTCTTGGTGGCTTGGGCAGGGCACAACTTACAGCTGCAAGGGGAGAAATGACCAGAGAATCGTACTGTCGTCAACTGTGAAGCCATTGAAATCTACTCTGTCACTCTCAAAATGGAAAATCCACCCTGTAGCTGTAGTTGTATTTTCCTCCAGTACCTTTGCAGAGGGGTGGTGGGTCGCTCCAGGTACCGTCATGTAAACACCTGCTTTCATTGGCTCCCTGCATGACATACCTGAAGGACAGAAGTTCACATCAGTCTGAAATGAATTAAACACATGTTGTAATTTCTGGATCGGTCAGGTGACTTTTCCCGTAATTCGTTCTTACCCGTCATCGCATGTGTAGTTAAGCACAGTCTTGAATGGAACCTCTGTCCTCCCCATCGCTAAGGCCTGTAGAGGCCTGGGGATTGGGCACATCTTGGCTATAGAAAAGATGTCACAATATTGACATTTAGAATATACATCGACTGTGCACAGCATCTAGTGAGGATTACTAGCAAGACAACAGTAGAATAGAACGATTAGCGATTTCAATTAATACTTACCTGGGCCTTTTAGTTTATACTGCAGCCTGGACGAACTTAAAGCGATATTCCAATATTCCAACAGATCTCGCTACGGTTATTTTCAACTGACGTTTGGTCATATGTTTTAGAGCATAATTTCGCCAAATAGCATTTTTATTGATAGATGAGAACATAGCGGAGGGATACATGCCTCTGCTACATCCATGTGTTTTTATTTAGGGCATCTTTGTTGCACAGCAGGTAGGCGAAGTCTGACATAATTCTGTAGGCTGTAAAGCATTTCTGCCATTTGGAATGTTGTCTAAAATCCTTATGGAAAATTGGGATTTGCAAGAAATGCCTAAAATAATGTCTGTGCTATACAGAGGCTTACTAGCTATACTACATTTTGTTCCATGAAATAAAATACCATTTACTAAGGCTACCTTTGTCATTTTTTTCTCTTTTAATCACTTTTTTTTATTGATTGTTGCTAGCAATATTACAACCATCCCATAGTAAGGAGTGCAAAGGCCAGAGCAAAAATAGGATTAGACTGATATATCAGGCTGCTATTGACCTTTTATTAAAAGTCGTATAATGTCATCCACCTCCTCACCTTGACCCATGACCCATGTTAAAGGAATTCCATTAGTCTGGGTTTCGGTGGAGAGTTTAGTGTCTCATGATGGTCTAAATTCAAAATTCTGGAGGAAACACTGATCTTCATAATATTTTTTATATTCCTTGGCTTGAAAATGGTCAAATTTAAATATATAATCGAGATAGGTTCTTTCTTGGGAAAGAGAAAAATCGTTTTTCTGCCTGGTTCTTTATTTAGCATATTATCACTATTATATACTGAATGTACAAAATATTAGGGACACTTCCTCTTTTCATGAAGCACACTGATGAGGTAAAACCAAGTAAAAGCCATTATCCCTTATTGATTTCCCTTATTAAATCTCTACCAATCACAAAGGAGATGTAGATAAAGAGAAGCAGATGAGTTAGAGAAAATGTTTTAGGCTTTGAGACAACTCAGATGTGGATTGTGCAAAAGGGGCTGCAGCTCAATATCAGGAAGACGTCCCTAATATTTTGTACATCCAGTGTATATGCATATTCTAGGGACACAGAAATATATGTTCATTTCTTTTGAGGTTTTGGACACTTTTGAGTAAGAGCGATATGGGTTTTTGAGAGTTGATACTGATGTTTTTGGATTAAAGCTGTTTATAGCCTATATTTTGTGCCTATACTCAATGTATTTAAAATTGACCATTTTCAAGCCAAGAAATTAAAAAAAATAATAAGGATTCAGTGTTTCCCCTAGAATTATATTCCTGTCAGGGTGGAAAAGCCTCTGAAACAGCATTCAGACCATCATGTGACACTAAAACTCTCCACTGACTAATGGGATTCTTTTAGGCGAGGAGGTGGATGACATTATACGATTTTTAATTAAAGGTCAATAGCGGCCTGATTGCATAGCTCTAATCCTATTTTTGCTCTGACCTTTGCACTCCTTACTGTGGGACGGTGGATTGTGTACATCACTCTGTATAAGCGGATAACAGCTAAATGCCTAAAACTGTAATGTAAAGATAATGTAAATGGTTGAAACTCACGGGAACATGCCAAGTCTGTCTTTGTCCATTCCCCCGTGGCGGTGCAGGCCATCCTGCGGGGGCTGGCTGTTGAAGCCACGTACCCCGGTTCACATGCGGGGGTCAGCTCCTCTCCCACATCGTACACGCGTTTTAGACTTGACTCGTCTATCCCATCGGTGATAGGCGGGCGGGCGCATACTGATCGGAGACAATAGATTTAGAGACTAAAATGGTAACAAAATAAAATGTATCCAAATATTATTTTCATTTGTTCAGTTGCAGTATTTGGGACAGTTCTCTTCAAATTGCCTGGGGACAAGTTTGACAGCATGGAAGGTAAATCAGTGCGCTTGATTTAGACTCTTTTTTTAACTACGCAACACATATCAGACCTCCTCAGGGCTGTTAAAGGAAAAATATTCCATGCTCATGTTTAGACTTTGAAAAGAACAGACTGGCTTTTGTCTGTATTGAACCAGCAGAGAACACACTAGGCTTGTATCAATAGGGGTGTGAGAGCACATGATGAGTGTTGAGTGATGATAGCAGCTGTAATCCTTAGATTATGTAATAAGAAAAAATAAAGTTACTTTAGCTAACCCATTATGCTTTTTCTGTCCCACCACCATGGTACATGGTAATGGAGGACATCATGCTGTCATGGTGGCATCTGTCTCTGTCTGTCTGTCTGTCTGTCTGTCTCTCTGTCTGTCTGTCTGTCTCTCTGTCTCTCTGTCTGTCTGTCTGTCTGTCTGTCTGTCTGTCTGTCTGTCTGTCTCTCTGTCTCTCTGTCTGTCTGTCTGTCTGTCTGTCAACACATTCTTGTGTCAAGAGCAATAGGCCTACATGACAGAAACTTCCTACTAAAACCACAGGTTCCTCTTATAGAGTAGATGATCTGATTAGAGTTTGCATATTGATGAAGAAAAACAAATTTTCTTGAAAATAATAACTACAACTATAACTCCTTAATTCTTTAAGATGCAGAGTTCATATGAGTTCATATGTTCACACAACACATGGCTGCTATTAACCAGCCATGTGTTATGTGAAGACAAGAATGGTGTGTCACGACCTGGCTCTGGAGCCATGACAAAAAAGAGGGGGACGCAGGCTGAAAGCCAAATAATGAGTAATTTATTTAAATAAAGTGTATAACAGTAAACACAAGCTAAACTAAGGATACGATGAGGCGTGATCGTCAGTAAAGTCAGTGGTGAGGGTGCGTGTGTGCATGTATGCAATGTGTCGTGTGAGGAAAAGATGTTGGATGGCTGCAAACAAAACAACACTAATGATCAGCACTCCGCCCTCCAGGTACCTGCTGCATTATAGAAACAGAAATATTTGCTAATAAGCTCAATCGCCTCTTGTTTAAGGGTGTGGTCTGATCACAATCACATTTTGCGGTTACATTTAAAAATTTTTTTTTTTTCGTGTTTTGTGACATGACACACCAACAATGTACACCCAGCAAACCATTATGTAGAAAGTTGTGAAATAAACATGCATATGTATGTATGCATAGCTACATATTATTTTCATGCTCAAACACATGTAAAATATCCCACAGAATGCCAACAGATTAAGGGCAGTGACTGATAGCAAATCAAATAGGATTGTGATACATTAGCAAGTCACAATCAATGAATACAACAATTTCATTCTAAAATACAAATAAAGCAAGCATTTTTTTTACCTTTCTTAGATGTTACAGTGGTGTATAAAGCCACTTGGCAGAGGAGCAGCAAAGCCAAAGCTGGAGCCATCATCCTGGCAGTGAGGTCTCCAAAGTGTCCCGGGGCCCTGCAGCTGCCTGTGGATGGGGGAAACATAAGGGCTGCTGGGTAACGGGCCCCTGATAGCCTGATCCAATCAGATGCCAGCCTGAGCTCTGATTGATTGAGCCCAAAGGTCGTCACTCATGCATATTTACCTAGAGTTGAAGGATAACTTTCATTTGACAGGAGTGCAGACACAAAAAGCGACTTACACTCACACATGAAGAGAGAGAGAGAGAGAGAGGGAGACTCGAAGACACACTGTGCAAACACACACACACACACACACACACACTGATTTAACTCAAGCATCCAAAATTCAAATTAATGCCATTCAAATTCAGTTTCTGCTGGCACTAATTTCTGCCCGTGTGTGTGTGTGTGTGTGGAGAGGAGAGTCAGGGGGGGACCAGACTGCCCAATTTATTTGAAAAAACTATGTGCCATGCAGAACCATAAGCACTGAGATTATGCAACACCTAACTAGGTCAAAATGATTTGTTGATTAATGGGCAAACTGTGTGTCCTTGATGGATGGCTTCATCATGGCAGATAAGCTTATTTAGATGAAATGTGTCACTGGCTGTAGATTAAAAGCTCTCCCACTTTTTTTTTTGTTTAGGTGACGGGTGTTTTAACTGGGCTTGAGCTAAATTTATCAAGCCACCTCCAAAGTACAGTAGCGCTGGTTTATCTAGCCTGATTGCAAATGTTTGCCTTTCATATCACGATGATTGAGATGGTTTGGCTGCTCTGCTGGTCAGTGAACCGAGAGGATTCCTGAAATCATAGCAGTGGAAAGGCGTTTTCAGACAGGGAGAGGGATAACACAATACTTTCCATCAAAGCAAAGCACAGACTAACTAACAATGGTAGTCTGAAAAAATATAGCCATAATCACAAGGAAGGAATATTAAGCAGATCAACAGAAACAAGCAGCACTGAGTCATAAGTGCCAAAATGGAAAACACACTGTATTATTGATCAAGTGCAATATCAATCAGTTTGTGTTCAATTAATTATGAATTTTGAAAGAAGATACAGTATATGCAATAGGCAATGCATGTCTTAGTGTCCAGGGCCTTATGAGGTCAGTGACCTAGACAGAGAGTCCGAGGGCCATCTGGGCATAATCTTGCCTGGGACACCCAAACATGCCAGGACCACTACTGATGCTGCACACCATGGGTGCTAGGCTCCTGTCAAAATACTGTATTAGGCCCCCCACCCCGATGCATCTACTTTATCACCCCACCTGTCTGAAATGCCCCCTTTAGCTTGGGGTCCCCTGAAACTATTACCCTTTTAATACATGAATACATGCTAATCTGATTGATGCTTTACATAAGTGAAGTTTTGGGAAAACCTGGAACATGGCTCACTGCCTTTCTCAGGGCCCAAGGACCTCAGGCAGTTTTTGCCATCAACCACCAGGGGTTAGGAGTAGGTTTAGGAGACGGACATATTTACTTTTTCATGTCAAGGGCCCCCACATAAATACACTGTACAGGCATGCATCTGATAACACTGTCCTATGGAATGCCATCTGACATTTTTTTGTTCTTCCATATGGTTTAGTGTAGAATTGCATAACCGTCTATACTGTAGGTGGAGAGGAAACAGTGAGAGTAAAAAAAAAAAAAGAAAAAAAAGAATAAAAAAGATAATTGTAATTCTCTATTTTTCCACACGATGACGCCCCCATCCCAAATTCCTCCAGTGGGACCAGGGGCCTCCTCCCTCCCACGGTGGATCCTGTTGCGTGACATCAGCCCGAGTGAAAGAAGGAAGCGGAGCGCAGCTGCGTCAAGACCCACAGAGATACACAGACTAGTACAGGAAGTTTGGCAAGGTTACCTTCAAAATAAAAGCGTAACAGCCTTAAGGAACCATTGTGCCACCACAGCTATGGGATAAAATGGACAAAATATTTCCCATTATTCCAAGTTGAGAGCAGCACTGCCTGCAGCTGAGTGGTACATCAAGCTCTACAGTGGCGTAAGTCATTTACGAATTCGGAACACAAAACTAGGAAAATAAGGCCCAGGTTGAAAATAACTAGACTTTTCCTTTAACCTCCCCCTGGCTGTGCAGTGGCCACCAGTAGAAGTTGTAGGCTACTGGGCAGCTCCCAGTGTCCAACAGTAGAAAACTGGGTGTACTGGGCAGCTGAATGTGTGTGCACCTGTGAAGCAGGGTGTTGCTGCAAAATGTTGTCTTTCCCATGGTAAATAACCAGGATTTTATTTTGAAAGCGCGGACAGGAAGTAGCATGTTGCGGTCGCGGCTAGCTTGACGGCGCGCGGAGCTGTCAGTAGAGCAGCCCAGTTGTAAGCGACAGGCTGGGAAAGCCCACAGACAGTAAGTACAGTGTCTCCAGTTCGGACCCGGCGAAGACCTCCGCTCTGCACTCCACTGGCTCAACACACCGGGCTGCGCGTCGGACGGGACTGAAACACACACACTACCAGAAAGAGAGAGAGAAAGAGAGAGAGAGAGAGAGAAAAGCAACAGCACTGCTTTATTTTTTAGGGGCCATGGCTGATGTGAGTTTAAACGAGTCGTCCACCGCGGACGTGGCGAATAGGTTCGCTCGCAAAGGTGCTCTGAGGCAAAAAAACGTCCACGAAGTCAAGAACCACAAATTCATAGCCCGGTTCTTCAAGCAGCCGACTTTCTGCAGCCACTGCACCGACTTCATCTGGTAAGCTTTCCGTTTCCTACCTCCACACCCCCCCCCCCCTCTCTCTAACTGCCTGTTGCATATTGGATAAGTTCAGTCGAGTCTGCTCCGCACGATGATGTAACACAACTTTGGGCTACAACTTTCCCTGCCAGCCTATACAAGCCTACAGGCCTGCAACCCGTTCACTTCTACAACACTTTGTATTTACTATTGGAGCGATAGTGCAGGGGCGCCAAACTTTCACTAACTCCCCAAATAGATATTACACCCCAGGCACCCATTTGATACGAGTTTGTTCCAGGAACCTCTCCATATGGGAAGAGTTTTGTTGTTGTTGTTGACTGAGTGTCGAATAGTGTAGCTGCCTACACTGTGCTGTGGAGGGATAATAGTGGTGTGAGTGAATTACAATAGTCACTGCTGTCCATTCTGTAGCTGGGATAATTCCCAGTGAGTGACAATGTCATTCATCCTCATTCTGATAGGAGGATCTTCTGCTACACTGCATGAGTAGAACTGAACACACTGAGACTTACTATTCTAGCGGTATGCTTGTCACATTATATGAGTGTTGACAGGCAGCAAATTGTCTTTTGTTATTATAATAATAATAATAATAATAAACTTTATTTGTATAGCACCTTTCATACAAGAAATGCAGCTCAAAGTGCTTTACAACAGAGAAATTACATGCACCGAGTGCTTCACATAAAACTTGATAATGATAGTGAGAATAAGATAAGAATAAGATTTTGTTGCCTTTTGATGCTGTTAAAGTCTGACTTTGCTCTAGTATTTCCTGATTTTAAACACATTACTGCATTGCAAGTGGAGAGACACAGTTCTGGATCTATCCCAGCTGGAGTGTATGGATGAGTGATAGGTTGCCCTGCTCTGTCACATAGTTGCACTAACTAAAGCCTCTGCAAAGCTACTGATTTCTCACTGGGAAACACTATAAAAGCCTCTAGTGCTGAATACTCTTCGGCAGCTGTACTGTACAGTGGAGCCGCCGCCCGCCGGGCACCTGACAATTAAAGTCAGAGATTAGCTACGGTTTCCCAATCACTGTCACTGTGGGCCCATGTGAAGAAAACAGTTCACCTATACACTGAATGTACAAAATATTAGGGACACTTCCTCACTGGTGAGGTGAATGCAGTTAAAAGCCATTATCCCTTATTGATTTCCCTTGTTAAATCTCTACCAATCACAAAGGAGGAGATGGAGATAAAGAGAAGCAGACGAGTTAGAGAAGGATTTTGAAGCTTTGAGACAATTGAGATGTGGATTGTGCAGAAAGGGGCTGCAACTCAACATCAGGAAGACGTCCCTAATATTTTGTACATTCAGTTTATACTGCAGAATATGTTTAGAGAAATGTTGTTAAATATGCAGATGCATTTAAAACATTTTAATGGCCAGTGACTTATACCGCAAGGCCTGCAAGGTACTGGTCTTATATTTACATCTAATTAGCATTTAAAAACTCTTCTATTTACATTGATGCAACTTGCAGACACTCTGGATTGAGCCATGTTGACAGCCCTCTACTGAAGGAGGGGTGTGTGTGTGTGTGTGTGTTCTCAAGCCATTTATGGCTTACAACCTTGATAATTTTACAGCGTGACCTGTGGCCACCAAAACGCCACTCCTTAGTCATGTGCAAACAGGCACAACATGCTGCTGAAAGCTGAACGCAAACTGCTGGTTGCTTCACCTCATTAATAAAGGAAGAGAGACTCCTCCACCCCGATTTTGTTTTGTTTTATTTCACATGGTCCTTGACATGACTCGAGTAGCTGTGCGGATCATGTAGAAGCAGGGTTATTATAGTTTTGGCTATCTCATTAGGTTTTATTTTTTATATTGTTTTCATTGTATTTTTATTTCAGTTTCAGTTCAGTTTGAGTTAGTTTTCACTGTGGCTTTGGGAGTTTTAGTTTAGTTTTTATTTAGTTTCAGTTCTAGCTGTAGTATTTTTGAAAGGGGGGGGGGTATTTTTTAAAGGTATAGTGATAGAAGTGGAATGCAAACACATCATTCATTCTTTTTAAAATGTATTTGCATGAATTTTTCAATTAGTGTTCAGTGAAAACAGCCAAAAATTCGCAAAATTCATTGTGTTTTACCCTGCACTTAAACTAAAAACATTTCACATATATTTTTTTTATCTCATTTTACTTACCCACAGTAGAATTAAAATACATGGGTGTGAGTTTGAAAACAGGGTTGTTTTTTTATTCCCTGAACAGCTGATTTGAGACACAAAGTCTTCATTTGACTGCAGCAGAAAGTAATTAAGTGTTTGGTTTATTGTTTTGTTTGGAGGAGATGAAGCGAGGCGGCCTACAACATGTGAAAAGCGGATAGCTCCTCAATGCTGTTGTTGAATATTTGCGTATATAACACAGTGCCTTAACCTTGGAATGAACTGATGAATGAATGAATGTGTGTGTGTGTGTGTGTGTGTGTGAGAGAGAGAGAGATCAAATAATTATTTAATTCCTCCTTCTGCTCTGTTTTCACAGGGGATTTGGAAAACAAGGATTCCAGTGCCAAGGTAAAATGAAATTGACGTCCAGACTTGGCTCCAGCCCACCTCAGACTGTTGACTCATTCACACATTAGGAGATCTGTGTGTGCATGTGTGTGCGTGTGTGTGCGTGTCATGTGTGTGAAGCATAGGCTGTAGAAAACATCCCAGTCCCATCTCAGTTTATAAGGTTGTGTGCATCTCTTTTGCCATTTTTTTTTATTTGACTCTCGTAATGTCCGTCTGTGACACGAACCTTCACGCTGAGGTTTGATTCTTTCTTTCTTTCTTTCTTTCTTTCTTTCTTGTTTTGTCTGTGAGAAAGTCTATGGTTATTTCTGATCACTGCTGTTTTATGAAGAATATGACAGCTAAACATCAAGGGGCCAAAAAGACAAATTGATGAACAAACTAACCAGACCAGAATTCAAGCCACATTCAACCATCCCAAGGATTTCAGTGTTTCCAAATGTTGATAAAGCTTCACCACAGTGTCATCCAGCTGGTGGAAATGGGCCAGATATAACATTGTTGCACAGTATGCTGTAATAGTGTAGTCATCGTTTGCCAAAGGAGGAGAGTCAGGGGTGCAGTAAAAAAGGACTAACAAGGGTAGGTTTGATCAATTTTATTTCATATGACATCTGTCATGATCTGACAGCTCCCCCCCCCCCCCCCCCACACACACACCCAACCCCATAACACACACACTCAGTCTCATGCACTCTTGCGGCACTGTGGATTCATCTAGAACGTGTGTTTTCTGTGACTAGAATTATGCATTTATGGTGTTTATATTAATATCTGACTATCATGGCAATAGTTAAAGTGTACTACAGCATTTCAGTGAAAGCAGGCCTATTGGTGGTGAATGGTTTGGTAAACGGGAGTCATGGGAGTGTGTCGGGGATTACTACTGAAGAGGGGATGAAAGGCAGAGGAAGGGCGGGACAGAAAGTGACAAGAGAGGAAGAGAGCGGGATAGAGAGAGAAAGAGAGAGAGAGAGAGAGAGAGAGAGAGAGACAGCTCCAGCCAGTTCAACCCCCGATCACGCAACATGGCTTGAAGGTGGATTTCCTATCCACGCATCAACTCTTTGTCATAACTCCTGATCTAATGTGGAAACAGTTGGGCTTGCCAAGCTCTGACTCTGGCGGCGAGATGATGTCAAGCTGACGTGTCACTCGGACATATATTCATTTTTTTGAATTTATTAACAGCCCGCCGCCGATGTTGGGCTTCCCTGACGTGTAGCGTGACGTTCCAGCAGTCAAAAAGTCAGCAACACGTAGAAAAATGTGAGATATTGCTGCTTTAAAATCAGTGCGGGGGACAAGAAATTCTCATTTGAAAGTGCTTTGCTTTCAATTTAGAATGCTTTCATCTGTGTTTGTCATTGCGTTTTACAAAGAGCCATTTTTCGAAAACGAGAGCCGGAAATAAAAGCATGTCGGCAGTGTCTTTGAATTCTCGGCGTCTGAGGCGAGCGTGTTCGACATGTCAAATGAAATATAGATTCACTGAGCTCGCTTGATGGGAAGCGCTCTAAGTGGATCTCTTCCAACAGTGGGAGCGAGGAACGCCGAACCCCTTCGCCTGAGAGGGCTTTTGATCTTTTGATGGTTTTAGAAGCTCTTCCCTTGAGAGAGAAAATCACTACACATGTAAAGCTAATGTAAATAACATGTTGTATAGTGTTGTACGTGCCAGGGAAGTGTCTGCGCTACTGTCTGGGAAATGTTCACATGCATTGGGGGGCCCCCATGCATACGAGCCCGTGTCTAGATGGGTTGCCATCTTTTTCCCAGTGGACCCGGCTGCCAACAAGCCAACACCCCACTCCTCTATGTGATCCAGCACGGAGGTGAGATCCAGTCTGCTCTCAGGCTTCTAGTGTTCACTACTTGGGTGCGATGTGGAAGCGGAGGCTCAGTAGCGAGGCGGTCCGAGGTGTCGGGGTGTCGACAGCCTAACGTGTTTATGCATAACCTCACATTATCGTCCGCGCCCCCCCCCCCCCGTCTCCCATGGGTCCCCTCCAACCCCACCTCTGCCTCCTGCGGTAGTAGTAGTACGCCCCTTGGGAAGCTGTCATTTGTCATCCCGCCTCATTATTGTTGCTGTCCCCGCTTGTTATACGGGAGACAATAAAGTGAACGATTAGAGGGATGTTCGATGGAGACGTCGGCCACTCCCGCGTCTTCCATCATAAATCCGCGCCGGGGCCTTTTCGATAAATAATGTCCGCCTTATCAAGATGAAGGTGATTGGTCGCAGTGCCGCGATTCAAAGTGGAAAAGGTTCCCACTTAAAAAATATCTGTTTAGCCATCAATTATTAAACGGGGCCTCCTATGAAATGAGGGTCAAGTCAACAAGCAGAGAGGAGGGAGGCTCTCGGTCGCGAAGTGAAAATGACAAAGTGATAAACCGGAGAGTGGCATTTCTGTAATAAGAGTGACATTTAATTTCCAGACCTGAAAATGTCCCCTTTTCTAAGAATAGAGTGGGCTATTCACAGAATTCGATCTCATCATAGGTGCAGTTGGAGCCTGGAATGTTCGATCTGAGTTAATTCACATATTCATGATATTTGAATGTTACTTTATGCTTGTGTGGTGATATTATTTATTTTAAAGGAACATTTTGGGGTTAAACATTTAAAAAGATAGAACGTACAAAACAGTTTTGCCCTGGTAGAGTAGCCTTGGACAACCGATTCAAAAGGTAAACATGAACTTATGTGACCGTGGCAGATAAATCAAAGCACTCTAAACATGACACTTGTAATGTAATGAGATTGTAGCCCTAGTTAAAGACGTGGAGACAAACAAGCCTATCAGTAACTACCTCTCTAGATGGTATCTGTATTGTGAACCCACTGCCTGTTGTCTCTTGGCCAGACTTACTGCGGAGTCCGATTTCAAGGCTCTGACCTGCTGCATTTGTGCGGGTATCTCCAATCACTGTTTAGCTGGCACTTCAAGTACACGCAGGCAATTTGTATACCCATGTTACTCAGCGGCTTTAGTCTTGTGATACCATTCAGACTCACGCTTTGTTTGGGAACCTAGGAGCTTGTTTTGTGAGTCTTTGATTTGCCAGTGCAGTCTTGTTCTGTTTCAGCTGCGCCCTTCATTGGGAGAGAAGTTTTCTGTTGCCGCTGAGCAGCCCTGCTTGAGTATTTTGGGGTCAAGTGCCTTCTTCAAGGGCACCTTTGTAGATACTTAGTGAGAGGAGTGTGTTACTTTCCCCGCTTCGGATTTTTTTTCCAGCCAGGTTCAGAGCCGTCTGCCACAAACTCAACTCTTTAACTTACGGGCTGTAGCTGCAGCTGCAGATTCAGATAGTATCAAGAGGCCATTGTGCCCTGCCACTATAAACAAGAAACATGAAACCATTAGTGTAGTATACAGCCCCAGAGCATAGAATATGGGATCATAATTCAGATTTTATTGATAACAAGCCTCTTTAATCCATAAAACTCTAATGCCTGTTGTTGTCTCTACTGACAGATATGAAGAAAGAAATGATTATGTAGAGCCCCACTGCTGTTGTCCATAACTTGATGTGCTTGCTGGTTTCTAAGTACAATTGCAGTGAATGCCAAATCAATGGGAAAATGATCTTTTAAACTGCTGCTTTGAATTTAAATTTGAATCTAATTTGAAGTAGGGTAGGCTAGGCTGAGGTGAATTTCTCCTAAAGGACATATTTTATCTCTCTAATGGCCAGAAAGATGACTAGATGGGAGAGAAGTAAAGGAATAGAAGAGGTGGAATTCAAAATAGCCAAAAGGTCCCAGGAAATATTTGAAGTGGCCTTTGTTCTTTTTCATTGGCAGGTGGTGTTCAGTTTTATTTGATGGTCTTCCAGTGCTGTTCTTTCTTTCTTTCTTTCTCTCTCTCTCTGGTTCATGGACCATGAATGGCATACACAGTAATCACTGCAGAAGTCCCACTTTATGTTGCATGCACTGCTTGCAACAGTGCATTATTTCCTGTAGTGTTGCTCCAGTCTGAGCTGTTGGGAAACTTCAATCTCTGCTCACCCTCTCGCTCCGATTCATGGAAGAGCATTTACTACAGTCAGGATTCAACAAAAGAATGGCAGACAGCTGATGGATCCGACCTCAGTCATCGGTTTCTTGAGAGGAGACGGGGCCGAGGTGGAGTAGGCATTTATTGGCACTGGCAGACAAATGACGCTTTCCAATGTTCTTTGATGCACAAGAGGGGCGATTAATGAGTTTTGCTGTTGTGGAGGAACCTGACCTCCAAAGAGAGTAGAGTACCTATTGTCTAGCCATGCACAGCACAAGCACTGTTTTAGCCTGCTATCCAGACACATTTGGACCAAATGTCATGACTGCTATCCTGTAATGAGAATCATCAATAACAGCAGACCTGCTGTAGAAACAAAATTGTCCTACATTATGAACTTGTGAGCATCAATGAAGCCTCTTGCTTTGGTTTGCACGTTGGCCTGAACGGGTTGTGATCGACAGAAGGCGGATCCTAACGTAACTGCAATGTGTGCATTCACGTGGAACAGCCATCTTAGAGTGAATGGAACTTCCTTCAAAATAAAAAGTCTGTAAAGGTTTGTAGCCTGATAATAGCGTTCTGATGCAACTTTGCAAAACGTGATTGTCGGCTTCTCATTCACAGTGATGGATTACCTTCACTGACCTAATTAGACATCTTGGGAGTTGTTTTCTATGCTGTCTGGAATTGAATGGGAGCGGAAAAAAATGAAATGAAAACATAAAAAATGAGCAAAAATGCCAATCATACTCGAATGTTCCTTTAAACCATCTTATTAGTTGAAGGCAAACCCACCCGTCAGCTCTGCCTCTTTGATGGTTGGCGGTCTCGTTTGATGTGTCAGACCAAACTTTGCAGTGTCACACATAGAGCGAGAGCACAAGTGTTGCCACCCACCAAATCCTGTTGATGCACAGTGGCTTTAGAACGTGCTGTATGACCTTGAGCTGCTAGGTGTTTGGACAGCACTGAGAACATCCTTGTGCACATCCGGCACAGCGTCATCCCAACAAGGCCTGCGTTGACAGTCCGTGGAAAGGTAAACTCCCTGTGTGCCCATGGTCCCCGTTCATGTCGGCAGGCACATGCGTTCTCATCTTACTTTTTTGCTGTTGATTTCCTTCTTCATCTTCCTCTTCAAACAGCATGCGTTTCTCACTCACCGTTTCTTCCAGACCTGTAGTATATACTGCAGTCTGTCATCATTTTTATCTTTTTTTCACCCAGTTTGTAACGTGCAAGGGTCAGCGTTCGTATTGACATCACCAATGCAGCGACGGTAGTACGCAGAAAGACGAGGCAGACTGTGTACAGACACCTTATGTAAGCCCTGGCCTAGATTCATTATATACCGCACAGGTCAAGTGGCGGCTAATGACAACAGATTGTCTACCGTAGCCATGAAAATATAGACATCAAGACCTAATGAGCAGTCTGTTTCGAGGGCACTACAGCTCCATTTCTGTTGTGCAGCATCTCGGTGTTTTTATAAGGACAGCGATACATGATTCATGCTTTATTTCTCCGGGGAGTTACATGTCTTCCCATAATAAACCATCTTTTCGTGAGAGATGTGTGTGGGTTTATTACAAAGTAAACCTCGAGTGGCCTGAAATGAACCATGCCGATGTGCGTCTCGGTGAGTAATTCCGCAAGGGTGAATTTGCTGGAAAACGGTGCATCCATGCAGGTTTTAGTCAAGCAGCTAACGTTTTCAATTGTCTTTTAATTGGAGAGCAGGAATGAGACATTACATAAGCAAAACCTCTCTAACATGCACAAACACTGACACACTAAGACATTTAAATATGTTGAGGAATCGCAGCTCATTTTCAGCAGTTATGTAGGCGTAATGTCCCCAACCTCTCATGCAAAGTTGAATGCAATCACTCTCATTAATTTAGGCCAATTATGGCAGGCAGTGATGAGAAAATGTTTTAGGAGCCTTGTTTGAAAATTAGTAGCTAGGGGCTTCATTAAAAAATAGGTCCTTGCATACAAATTTTGCGCTCATAACCAAATCCAAGCTTGGGCTTAATGAAAAATTGATCTCAAGACCAAAATCAGAAGACTCCATGCATCTTTTCTTCAATTTGTTCCTTATCAATTCATTTATCTGTTTATGTATTTATTTTTAGTCCCGAGACAGCAGGGGCTCTATGGATCGCATTGTCGGTCGGTGAGTCGGTCGCTCTGTTTACCACTTTTGGTCACATGGGTGAAAGTGTGCCTCAGGGAGTTAGATTCCCAGCTGGGACGCTTCCACAAAATTTAATGTCGCGGGACTCTTAGTCTTGTTTATTTATTTACCCACGCAAACACGGGGAGAACATGCAAAGTCCACACAGAAAGGGTCAGGGCCGGGAATCGAACCCGGGTCCTTCTTGCTGTGAGGTTAAAGCTCAAAGCTAGAACAATTCCTATCACTTTTCAAGCTATGAATGCTATAGATGTAATGCACAAAGTTAAGTTGTTCTGCGCAAGGGTCCTACTGAAAGCGTTTGTGACAGACACAGGTGAGCCTTGCTGGCTGTGGTTCAAGGATTCCCAGGAGACCTCTGGAATGTCAGATACACCCCGAGGGCTCGCCTTGATACATCAGATTCAGAACATAAACTCTGCCTCGGTCGGGGCTTTGAATTACAGACCACCCTGCCGCCTTACGTCTTTGTTTTTGCCTTTGTCTCTATCCTCTGTCTTTGTCTTCCTCTCTTTTAAGGCCGCAGTATACTCACAACGAAGGCCAACTTTGCCCGAAACTGAGCCACAGTCGAACACGTCGCCGCATACAAATGTGTGTGTACGCTCTCTCGGCTTCGTATTGTTTGTTTACTGACACTCCAAGCCAGTGGGGTTGCATGAAGATTGAAGAGACGTTAACATGGAGACAATCAACCGCAAAAGGAGACGCTTTCCCACAAGACGACACAACCAATCGTGTGATATTTTAGATCGGTTACAGACGGTCATGCGCTGCAGGCTGCTGTGTGTGAAGAATTTGACGTGTTCGGCCAGCAAGCCTGTGCACGCTACGGAAGCCAAAGCCAATGCGGAGCCTTGTTTTCTCTGCAAATGTGTCCTTTTGTTCGTCCAGCCGAATTTAGTTTCTGCAGCAAGTACACTAATCTTTACTTTACTCTCTCTCTCTCTCTTTCTCTACTTCTCTGACTGTCGTTCTCTGTCATTCTCGTGGCTCAGAGCCAGAACACTACGGTACCCGCTACAATGCACTCTCCCCCGAGTAGATGCCTTGGGGGGTCGCCCTTACGTCCGCATTCTCTCTCTCTTTCTCTCTCTCTAACCCTAACCCTCCGCACACACATGTAGTCTCGTCATTCCATGCCACTGGTAAATCAGAGGAGCGTATCCGTGAGGCATTTGGTCGGGGTGGGGTTATTCCTCTCATGGCAGGATTGAGATGTCTCAGCTGCTGGATGCTTGAGACTGTTGTGGCCCAGAGTTAGATACGTTGTCCTTTCGAATAGAGAAGAGCAGAGAGCGGGCGTCGTGGCATGTGTGTGGGTGTGTGTGTGTGTGTGTGTGTGTGTATGGGCGTGCGTTTATGAGAGGGAGTGGGAAGGGGGCAGAGTTCAACTTAGACTATATATAGTGTTGCTCATCGGCCCCCTGAAGAGATAGACTGCTGCACATAGCACTCATGTTCTGTTTATAGGAGTACACTTGCTCTGTCTTTTTAGCCGGCCACTGTGCGATTACATAAGGGCCTCAGCTGAGGATACACATATTAGTCGAGTTCTGCGGATGTTAGCAACTCGGTGGGCTGACCTGGAACCTTAGCAACATTACGTTTTAGCCAATAACTCCTGAACTGTGTGGCATAGAATCCATTTTTTTCTCCTTAGATTCCTTGGCTCATGACAAATGCATTGCACATACTGGCTTTCATTTCCACCATGACGGCTTTTCCGGCAATTTGAATTTTGTTTTTTTTCGCTATTTCTCCCACAGAGTTGATAGAATCTCCATGAAATTTTGCACACAGCATCTTTGGACTTCCTAGATTACTGCTATTATGCAGCAAATTGGAAATAAACGAAATGGACCGGACTTCTTGAGTGCGGAGTGATATGATCAGATCTGAAATAAGCTTCTGAATAACAGACCTCAGAATGCCTGCAGTGGCCAATCAGAATTGAGTATTCAACAAAGCCGTGATATAATGGTAGATGTTCTGGTCCTATGGATTACAGTGTAAGAAGTCTATCATGCAGGCAGACATGCTGTCGAGGATTTGAGACTGAGTGGAGAAAGACTTATACCCCGAGGAAACTATAATCCACGTGATTATAGTTAGCTAGTGTGATTGACACATAGACCTTGATCAGGACCGTGACCCGTGTGATGACCCCTGGTGCCTGTAAAGGGAGCCTGTCAGATTAGAGGTATGATGTGAATATGGCCTCCCTGAGAGTGCCCATAATAACTAGTGCTGCACCAGCAAATCCCCAGCAGTAAAACCGCTTACTCTTAAAGCCTCCCCGGGTGTAAAAGGCTCACCACCCCGGATCCACATCCACCCTACAAAGTAGTTAAAACACCTCCCAGCCATTTCCTTCCATTACCTTCCATTACCTTAAACCCATACCGACACCTCTGATCCGCTAGGACAAAAAACACACTGAACACTGAAATCACCATTAAGTAAGATTATGGTGAGAGGCCTTCCACATCTGGTAGCTTTGTTCTGAGACTAGGTGTTCCAGCGCACAAAGTACAGTGCATTAATAAAATGTAGTATGCGCAAACATTTGGACAAAGCCGAGTTCCTTGTTATTGGCCCTGATGACATTTTTAGACCAGAGTTATCTCTGAATCGGATTTAAACCTAAAAGGCTGATTGGGACATATTTTTTCAACTTCAACAAAGAAATTGGTTTTGTCTTTTAAAGGGGCAATGCAACGTTTTTGACGCAATAAATCGATAGGATGTTATACCATATCAGTCTGTGTCTGTCTGTGACCCTGTGTATACATGCCTGAAATTGGCTTTCCAGTGATGTTCATGACGTTTTGGGTGTATATACCATTTGCTGTGGGCGTGGCCAGCGTTTAGCTGGATTGTGGAGGCTTTACGGATGCCGGTTACCTCAGCTTCATGCTAGATCCAGTTTCAAGGTAGAGACAGCTCATCAAGATGAGTGACAAGTGCCGGGGCAGGAATTGAACAAATGCCTCAAGGCGAAAAGTTGCAAATTATAGCTCTAAGTACACTGAGAGACTTGTGCTTTATGCTCATTTCACATCAGCTCACACAGCACATTTACCTGTGATTATAAGTGTTGATTTTTCAGTGATAATCATTAGGAGTTGACAAGTGTTGATTGAGCTGAACTCGTTGAGCTCATTAAGCTGAATTAACTCTGATAGCTGTGGACTAAACATTGGTATAATATTGATATTTACGCTCTCATAGTTAGATTAACACTGAGGATTTTGCTGTGTACCTTGACAGCTGTCATGCTCCTGTTTCAATCAACAAACTGTTCCATGGCTGCTGATTGTGTAGACTTCTGCCTGCATTATTCTCATGTAATCCACTATTCAATTTATAGTTGGCATTTTTCCTGTTCATCCTACTTATCATTTATTTATTATTGTTTACAAAGCACTTAATAACTCTGTATTGAATTGGGCTATAGAAAAAATATTATTATAGCTTAACACCACATTAGGCTTTCAACAGCTGGAAGACTTGTTGTAAAAGCTCAAACCGCCAAAGTACACAGCATTAAAATGTGGCATCGGGTGCATTAAAATGTGCAGTATGTGGATAATACATGGACATTATAATGCCTTGCGACGTATAAGCTGTTTTACAGACAGTCCAGCTCCAGCTGTAGCAGTGGGAGTTGGTCCTCAGCAGAATTCTAGCCAGTGGGTGGGTGAGATGGTTTGTTGGTAAATAATTTATAAATGCAAGTAATTATTTTCCCACACATCCTACCTAAAATGTATTTAACAAAGGGATGCGTTTGATATTTTGTACGAACAGGATGCCGTCCCCCTTTATCCGTCCTCAAATTGCTCCCTGGTTATAGCTGAACTGGCAGGAATTAGAATTGTCAAACAAACATAAATCTACTGGTGTAACTTAGTTAGGCAGCAGTATGGCCCTCATGAGACACATGTGCCTAACCCGAGGTGCTCTGCCTGTTAAATAGTTGAACCTAGCTTGGTTTATTATGCCAGATACATACGCAACCTGAAAAGTGGATATGTCCCTTTCTTTCTAATATAGACTGAGCGAGCCTCATGTGTTATAACATATCAAAATGTGTTTGACACTGCTCTGCGCAGGGCTGCATTGCTGTGTGTTGTCATAGTCTTAGGCTGGCTGGATACTGTAAGTAAGTTGACAGTGATACTGATCTTAATCCTATCCATTAGCATAACTCTGCTCAGGCGGATTATGGATTTTGATCTGCGTGAGTGTGTGTTGTTTCTTTATGGATAGAAGCGTTGCAAGGCCTTGAACTGGGTGTGGCATGCATGAAAGTGGCAGAGTACGAGCGGTGATGGACAGCCAATCAAAAGACTGGAGTTTTGTGTGTGTGTGTGTGTGTGTGTGTTTGTGAATGCATTGTGTCCATATGAACTGTGTTTATTTTAAGCCTCTCAGATAAGAAATGCTGATCTTCTGTTGCCTTTGATCAACCTCATTACCAAGCATAATGTTCTGAAAAAGACATAAATATTTATGGGTCAGCATTCCAACTCTGAAGTGTCTTGACAAAATTGAATTTATCCGGATTTGATTCCATTTTATGATTCCAAATGTTTAAAGAAAGCTAATAAAGCGCAGATAAATAGGCTAATCTTAAGGCCAGCGTTGCGCCGCACAGATGTCTTTGCCTTCAAGCCAAAGCTGACAAAAAAAAAATCTCTATGATAAATTCCAGAGAGAATTGCTGGCTTGCGGCTTGGTCCAGGCCACAAACAGCATTACCAAAACATACGGCCATTTTGGACTTCCCTGAAAACCTCTCCGCCTCTCTTCCTGTTTCTCGACAATCAATTCAGCCCAGCTGCATTAAGATGAGACTAATCCATCCTGGCTGTCTGCATTATTTATCGGCCCGAATTCCCACAGTGCATTTGGGGAAATGCTGTGCTGTGTTCAATATGTGCTTCGTGGCCCTAATGTGTTTGGCGGCGAACGTATAAGGTGGTGTTTGCTGTTTGCCTCATTTTTCAGCCTGGAGGGACCGTGTCGGAATATGTAGATCCCACTTTTTTTTTTACAGAATGAGCATATATGAATATTGCATTTGAAATAATATCCGTCCACGCTGACGTTCAGTCAACATTCATACGGTGTAATGACTGCCATTTGTTCTCTCCCCTGCCTCTGAATCTATTAGTCTATCTTCTGGGCTTCCACGGGGGGACTCGGACAACACATTAATGCAAATCTCCTTGTCTCTTTGCGCAGGAGAATTCCTGCATGGCTTGGAAATACGTTCACTGACACCTGCATGGCATGAGATAATAGACCCCTGTTCAGTTCCTGATTGCATGCTGTCGTGATGTGGCCCAAACCTGTTTCACAGTGTGAGTTTGATATGGGGATTTGAGCGCAGGAAGGGGAACTGACTGAGCGGTGCCAGGTGGGATGACGTCCACGCTCCCGTTGTCATGCTGATGTCACCTGGAATATGATTCCAATTTAGTCTGGTTTCTCTCTCTCTCTCTCTCCTCTCTCTCTCTCTCTCTCTCTCTCTCTCTCTCTCTCTCTCTCTCTCTCTCACACACAAGCAGGTATTTTAATCGTGGAGCGTCACAGGGCTTTGGAGTTAAAATTTGGCACTGAGCTCCAGTTTTTGAAACGCTTCCCTTTTCTCGCTTTGATACATTGATATGAAATATTGGAGTTGACTTTGCTGGCGTTGGAGGTGACTTTGCTTGTCTTTGGCCCTAGTTGCAGGGGACTAATGTTAGCTTGGGATGTCTACTGAGTTGTAATGTATGTGGGGAAGACACTGGTCCCCTGATAATACTAATCCCGTGCAAACCGAACTCTCCGTAATTTCAGCCATAAATTATTTCTGGCATGCAATTTCCTTTTCTTCTTCTTCTTCTAGATGCAGGATTTCTGTCTTTCTCCTGTCATGGAAAATGAATGCTGTAGTAGAATGTATAGAGGAATGTTTTGAATTGTGTCCGGGACACTGGAGGTTTCAGCGAATGTCATTATCCTATGCAATAGCCTGTATTGCATGTAATGCAGAGGTTGGGAATTCATTAATTCCCGTGGCCCCCATATAATACTAATCCTGTGCAATAGGGCTTTACCCCTTGTCTGCACCAGAAGCGATTCAGCTCCGCCACATGCACGTCACTCTGACCTGTTCCATCTTTTTATGCTTTAAGTCCATTTTTTTCTACCTATGCGCATAAATGTGCCATTTAAAACCCATTGCATATACTTTTAAGCCATCTAAAAATCTGTATTTTGGTGTATTTTTTCTATTAAGGCTGGAAAAAGTGGGCTGACATAAGAGGATGTTGACTGGAAATGCTACGGTCTCATCTTTCCATGACTTTATCCAAATATTTGGGCTTTAAAGACCTGTTCTGAGATTCTCTCCCCCCAAAATACCTCTACATTTCACAGTTACTTTTTAGAAATAAAAACACAAGGTCCAAACCTTGCCTTCAAGTTCAAATAAAGTATTCAATGACTTAAGTGTTGATGATATATACATCTAACAATATTGGATAGGAAAACTGTATGAAATGGGCATGCTTACCCATATCAATGATGTATCTCATTTTCTGTTGTGTATTTAGAGGCTATGTTCTTGATTTAATGCTTGTGAATGTGCAACTTCAACAACCAATATGGAACCAGAACACAAGAGCACAGCATCTGTCACAGTTTGAAAAAACCCTAACCTCTCTACCTTTTGCCCTTGCTTACCACAGCATTATCAGGAACAGCTTTATCATACCGGTCATCAGATGCCTTTCTGATCCTTTTGTCTGTGCAGAGTACATAAGTGTATCTGGATAATGTCGCAACTTTTCCACTGCAGGGCCAACGTTAACACAAAAGGTTCATAATACGGAAATAAGAAGCATTTGTTTGAAGCTGAAAAAAAACAACCTGCTGGCAGCAAGGTGCAAACGTAAGGACAATCAGTAAGCCTTGGTTTGCCATGTTTAGCCTTGTAATGGAGACCAGAAAAATGATTATATGTATGTGTACTGTATTTGTGCATGCCTGTACTGATGTATGTGGAGGAAATGTATATGGGCAATGCAGCTGTGCAGTGTCAGATGAAAGATAGGGCCTATAGCGGGGCCTGGTGTGTGTTTGCTCGGAGGCCTTGAGCTCCTGCAGGAGGAAACAGCTTGGCAGGTGGCTGCCGGCTGCATACTGTTCACTCTTACCTTGCTAGTTGACCCTTGAATCTAAATCCATAATGTGGTCAGAATTTTCCTTTTAATACGTTTGGAAATGTATCTTTACAACCTTAGATTCCGACATCTGGTCTGATATTTCACTGTTTTGTCAGTTGCCTTTTGTTGTCAGCCATGCAGACTGTTACGCTCAGCTTGTCTGCGCTCGGACAGTTGTGTTATGTTTGTGGAGCAAAATGAGACCAGTGTAAATAAAGAGGTGCTGCTCCTGCCATGCCAACTCGGGATGTACTTCATTGTAACCGAGATAAAGCCAATGTCAACACATATTATCCCTGCAGATACATAGCCTCCCTTTAGGAAGCGGCAATGCATGGTAGTTAGGTATGTGTGAACTATTTGCTTGTGACCTCTTATGACTCACAGTTATAGTGGTTTTTAAAATCGCCCATTTATCTGATTAACCTCAAAGCCACATCAATGGTTTCCGTGTAAAACCTACTTACAAAGGGTTGATTATAATGGTGTTTTAGGGGGCGAAATGGCATGATAGGTGCTTAATGGTAGCTTAATGGCAGCTTTTACTTCAATGAAAAACTCATTCAAGCCCTTTTTTGGTGAATGGAACCACCTGTTGTGCTGTCATTTGCTCGTAGGAAGTGTGGACGCTTATTGGGGACTTTGCTTTCAGGCTGGATATGAGCAGCGGGGGAGAAATCCTTCCCCTGCACTTGTCGTGAATCCACGCTGTGACATCACCATAGCCACAAATCCCACATCTGTCTGCATGCATGTATCCCTAAGCTGGATTGTCCGCCTTGCCATTTAACACAGACCCCAGGTTGACCTCCGTGATTAAATAAAACCTTCAGTTTTAGCCTGCTACATTATGTCGATGGCTGGTGATCTTCAGAGGTCCCCGGAGATCAGTCCGCCTTAGGACCGGGCTCTCTCAGGGGTTTACTGTTCAATGCTGGCCTCCCGTGCTCTATGGTGGATCTATAGCTGCAGGTTGGATAAAGAGCGTACCTTTAATTAATAGCGCTCGAGCCATCAGCTTTAAAAGGCAGGCTTGACGTAAGGATGTGAAGAAAATCGAAGTCGGATTACCTCCTGCCTCCCCTCGATGAAATAAAGACTCAGAGGTGTGATGAGGAGGGGTGAGAGTGAAAACAGATGGTGAGAGAATGCCTTAAGGAAACAACTGGTCCACAAACTGAACATCAAAAGGCTAAGTCATGCGATTGACCAATTAGATACAACAATTTAGTCTTTAGTTGGGGCAGGAGGCGATTTGGAAGTGGTATACAAGCCTGTGTATGCGTGCATTCACATGCGGTTCTGCATATTTGTGTGCGTGACTGTGTGTGGTCCTTCCCGTATTTCTCCGATTAAAAATGCGGAAGTGAAACTGGGTCGTATAACTCCGTCCTATGCTCTCTACTCTTCTCCCTCCCGCCTCTCTTGTCTGTGAAAATTGATCTCGGCAGCTGCAGGGACACAGGCTGGTGTTGTAATGAAAATCTCACCTTAAACACCATTTGAAATCCAAGATAGCTTCTTTCACTGTGCTGGCATACCGGGAGAAGGACCAGCAGTTTGAACGCCTACGTCAGAGCAGGACACTGTTTAGGTACCTTACAGTGTTTCTAAGCTGAAAGGACTGCAGGGAGTTTGGCCCATTGAGGATTGGTACCAAAATCATCTCTGCCGGACTTCCCAGAAGTCATAGGCTCCCATTGTTTTCAAAAATACATTAAAAACAACTCTGTTTTTCCTATAACATGACCTCCCCCTCTGATGTTATGCTCAAACATCTTGCCAGCCTTTGTTACTGGTGATGTCCCTTCTTGCCTTTTGCATCATGGCTGCTCTATTGACCTGAGGCAGGTACCCTCGTTCAGGTCGGGCGCTATCTGGTGCAGGATTAAGTGTTCACCCAAGTGCTTCGAAAGCCCTTTGTCATAATGAGCTGGTGTAACTGACCAGGAGGGAGCAGATTGAATCAATCAACAGGTAAATTGATTTTCAAGCATCGAGAAGCACCGACCTCTTCTGTCACGTCCCGGGGAAATTTGTGAATGAGAAACCAGAGGGACTGAAACTGAGAAATGGATGTTCTCTTCACGCAGGATGTCTATGTTGACCCAAGGATCTATATATGCCTCAGTACATCAGTCATGTCTCTTGGTTGAACCAAAGGGTCAAAACCAACAGGCTAGAGGCTTTTATGTCGTGCTCCCCGAGGTTTACCAACCCCCCTCTGATGCATTCCACCGCAGAAAAAGTGTCCGAAGCTGCCACCAGTTGCGCTGAAGCCACTCGCGGATTACCGAGTACCGAATAATCCTGACGACGACAAGTTTCATTGGATTCTGCCCGATCGTCATTGGTATTTAAAGCCGTACGTGAGTCCCTAAGCCTGTGTGACCAAATGCTCGGCATGTTGACCATTCGACTGTATTAGTTTGCTTCAGTCTACACAAACAGATGCGGGGATGCGCAAACACTGACTGACACACACAAACACATGCACATGCACACACATACACACACATCTGGGTTTAAGTTATTAAAAGTGTCATTTAGGCCGATGTCAACATGTCAACATCTGGTATAGGGGGTGGATGTGGCAATTGACTTTATCTGTAGATAGAACATGTGGCCTTATTTGTTTTTATTCCTTTTTACTGTTCTTCTTGTTTCTACTTTTTTATTGCCTATTGTATATTCTATTTGCGTGCTTATATTCCATTTTCCTTTTCACTGCTGAATCCCATTACTTTTGTTGCTGCAAGGACCTGATTTCCCCATGGGGATCAATAAAGTTTCATCTTATCTCATGTGGCCTACTTATACAAAAACTTGTTGTAGGAATGCCTTTTCGAAAAAATTATTTGACACAGCAGCAGATAGCAGCAGATAAGTTGCTGAATACACAGGTTCAGTAATTAAGTTAATTTGGTTTCATTCTGGGACCCAGTCTAATGAAAACATAGTAGTTCTCAAATCATTTGTGGACCCACCAGAAACTGTGCCGTGGCCCAGGTTGGATCTTGACCCACAGTTTATGAAATGCTGCTGTACATCAATTGGCAGGGCAGTGACTTATGAGTCTTTATGTAGCAGAGAATACCCAGGACACTTCAACAGGTGGCAGTCCACAGGAAAAAGGAGACACTGTAGGAGCTCTTAGCTCTTTGACTTGAGTATAGTGCGTAATGAAACGTCTAGCACACTGATGTTATGCTCCTGTCTTATGCTTTGTAATGGAAACGGTTAAGCACTCTCAGGGAAAAATAACAAGGAGCGTCATGCTCATTGCATCACGCTCTCATGCCTCGGATGCAGCGAAATGGAATTCATGTGAATGAAAAATAACAGCGAGGGCCTTGTGAGCCTCTCTGAGGCAAATCCTGAAGACCAAGATATCTTTCCCTTCTGGACTCACAAGTCCTTGGCATGCCGCTTTCATTTTCACAAAAATTTTAGCATATGGTTCTGAAACCAGACAGCGAGAGACTGAAAGCCAATTAAATCCATATTTTTAGCACAGAAAGTAAATATTTGCAAAAAGAGGGGGATCTCTTTCTCTCTCTCTCTCTCTCTCTCTCTCTCTCTCTCTCTCTCTCTCTCTCTCTCTCTCTCTCTCTCTCTCTCTCTCTCTCTCTCTCTCTCTCTCTCTCTCTCTCTCTCTCTCTCTCCCCCTCTGTCTCTCTCTCTCTCTCCCCCTCTGTCTCTCTCTCTCTCTCTCTCTCCTGCCTTCCCAGAGGCTGTTGGCTGCTGAAGCTGAGGTGGTGTGACAGCCAACATGCCAACAGTTCTCAGGCTGGCACCGTTAGCCCTAGAATAACCCAGAGCACAGTTACAGATTAAACTAGAGCTTGATGAGTCTAGTCACAGGGTGGACATGTTACCATTAGTGAAAGAACAGAGCTTCAAAGGAAAAACCCGCCCTTAGACACGTTAACACTGTTAAAAAACAACAACAGTGATTCTTTCTAGACTCTCCATTTCGACGTTCAACAATCATACAGGGAGAGAGATCAATTTCTCCACCAACAGTAGCAATTCTCACTTTTTCTCATCTGGAAACTCTCATTCTTTTGCTGTTACTGCTATATCAATACTATCACTATTGTTCGCTCCATTGACATGTATCACTCAGCGTTTAGGCCTGTTCTCTGGGGGTTGTCGAAAGGCATTCTGGGAAACATAGGAAAATCACTAACTTAAGCAGAAGAAGATGAGGCAGGTTGAAGGGAAGTGGGTTCACCAAAAAAGTTGATCCAACACTGATGATATATGACAGTATAAGAGGATCCAAGGGTGCAGTTTTCCTTTAAGAATCACGTGATCAGTATTGGGTGGTGACGCGTTTCTCAGTAATGCCTTAAGGTGACATTATTACTTTTCCCAGTATTGAGTTGTGTAACAAATTGCTATTTCAATTTCAGTAATAATGTTGCAGTGCAACCAAAAAATCTGTTACTTTTGTGATCAAATATAAATATCAGATTGAAGCTGAATTACTCAGCAGGTGTCGTGTCTACTGTATTATGTCATTCTGATGAGGTGTTTGTTCAATACTGTGTCATGTCATGATGATGTCTTCTTGGTGAAGTGTTTTTTGTTGATGTTTTTTTTTTCAATGTTGTATCATGTACTTTAATGATTGTTGGAGCATGTCAGGCAAGACAAATTTCTGTGAGAATGGACAATAAAGTATTATCTTATCTTATCTTATCTTATCTTATCCCACCCCCACCCCCATCCCTACTTTGATTTTACTGAGATATTTATTTTGAGGTGGTAATAAAAAAAGTAACATAATGACTAGTGTAACAAATTATTTCAATTAAGTCAAGTAATAACATTACTTTTGCAATAATATATTACTTTTTTGATTAGTGAGCCCAGCACTACATGTGATGCATTTATACTTCAAATACATAATTCTGTCCCTTCAGAATTTAATTCACACACACATGCTTACATGCACACACACACACACACACACACACACACACACACACACACACACCAAGTACCATTAATTACCTCGGCGTTCTGGACAGCGTGCAGCCGGCTCTGGGGGATGACAACCTTGTTTTCTCTTTCAGCTAATGGCCGTTAAGCTCTTCATTTACACCTGCTAGACTTTCCCTCTCTGTCTGTTTATCTCTCTCTCTTTCTCTGTTTATACAGTTCATGTGTATAGCTCAGTGACTCAGAGGAAACATGAGCGGGGAGATAAAAAGAAGGCTCCCGCTAATGCTTCCGGCTGAATGAACAATTGAATTTCTGGAGCTCTTGCGGCCGCATCATCATTAAGTCTGTGACGTGTCCTTACAAACACTCTTTGAGAATGTGTTGAACTGTTGCCTTACTCTTCACTCTTTACTGTTTCTTTTGTTCCTTATACTGTAGATGCTGTGTGAAGGTATTTTCAAATGCCTTGCTTTTAATTTATTGTTGGCCCATTCTAGCAAGCAAACAAACGCCACAGTTTGAAACCAAAGCCAAAATCAACAGATTTGTGCTTGCATTTAGTCTAATTTGGGAGTCCTAGTAGATCTGTAAGTGCTGTAGTCAGAGCAACATTGAGGGGAAATATGAAATATACCAAAGAAAGCAGCTCACAGGGGCCAAACAATGTAGAGCCACTCATCACCATGTGGCAGGATAGATAACTATTGGCTGCAGGGTAATGGCACATAAAAGTATGAATCATATACAAGGTCCAGCAGTTAAAATGAGTTTCTGGACAAGGTTGTAAATTATATAATCTTGGAGGAATAGTGCGATCATAAGCCTCTTCAATTGAAAGCTAATGCAACTTTTGTTTAACACTTATATATTTTACATTTGGGTAAAATCTCAAGGCACACCTCAGATCCAGTCCAATGATGCAACCGATGCCAGTGCTAAAATCCATGTTTTCTGTCATAACCTCTCCTGCATGCTGACAATAAATATGCAATCTTGGTCTCGTCCTCCGTCGCTTATTTTGTTGTTTTTGAGGAACAAATACCCACTGAAATCCACTCGTCTTAAACTATTAATACCCCTTCCCTCCCTCTTGCTTCCGGGTTAGAGTTCTTCTCCATTTCTGTCTATTTGTGGCGATGCGTATTATATATTATTATATTATATACGAGAAGCGGGATTGTGGGCGGTGAAAAGTCGCAGCTAATGTGTGAAGATTCTTAGTTAAGGTAAAATTTTCACAATAACGTTTATTACTTGGATGCTGCTCAATGAACAACAGAGTAGAAAATCATTTCCTCAGGTGCTGTAAACCATGGTGAAGTTTGATAGCGTCTAGGTGTAGGGAAATGAAGAGTCTCAAGCCTGACCTGAATTTACCTCTTGATGACCATGGTGCATTCATAAAACTACATGGATTCAACTTCATTAAAGGTGTACCGTCCAGAGGCGCAGGCCACTTGGGGAACTGGATCAGAATGCTTTTAAAACTGAGAGGGTTTGGTTAATCCATGGGGAGGTGCAGCACCGAACATTACCAAGGATTAGAGGGGGATATTACTGTCCGAATGCATTAGAGGTGTATTAGATAGCTCCATGATGGAGCACAGACTAATGCACCAGGCTCTGAATTACAGTGCAATCTGCATTTAATTGCCCCGAGTTTTGTTTTGATAATGGCATTATCTAATGGAAGAGCTCTAGGGTTTGTATGAAGAACAAAGGGTGGGGAAATGGGATGGGCAGAGTCACAGTTACAAATCTGAGGCTGATGATTACACAGGCTAATGCACTGGTGGTGAGAAGTTGTTTTGGAGATCCCTTTCATGACAACGGAGATGTTTTTCCATCCGCCAGCAGAAATGTCAAGCATGTACAAAGAAGTTTTCAGATTTTCTGATTGAATTCAATTGAATCGCGTTGTACAATGTACGCTGTTTGTGCAAAAGGAGTGTTTGTGTTGGACGAGGCCGTTTGTCTGTGTATAATTTGCATGCCTTCCAGCTATTGTGAAGAACTGCAGGCTCTGCCAGGCTGGAGCCGTAAAAGATATATTCCCAGGTAATGAAATAAAAACAATACTAGGGTTCACATTAAATCACACTGGCAGGCTCTGCTTTGCATTAATTCCCTCCTCAAAATCTGTTTACCGAGCGCAGAGGGACAGAAAGAGACAGAAAACGAGTAAGAAATACAATTTGTGGTCCTTTCTGTCTGTTTTAAAAGACCTGAGAGGTTTCGATGTTTATGAGGTGGCACTTCTTCTTTTGGACGTGATAGGTCTTCACACACACTCGCAGAACGCACACACATGCACATGTTACTATCTGTGAAATGGGCTGTTTGCCCTGGCAGCTGGGTTAAACACTACATCTTGAGTGGCACAGTCCCTCTCATTGGCTGTCACTGAAAAGCCAGCATCTGCCACCAGCCGCCAGGTGCGCTGCGTGTCTTAACGGCCGTCTTTGTTAACCTTTTTGTCAGCGTCTTGAAGAAATGGAAACACCTTCTGTCCACCTTTTTTCTATTTCACTAAGACTTACTGCTGAGAGTGTCTCTCATCTATAGAAGGGGCTTCATGATCCTTGGAACAAACCGGTCCGTTGATAATGCATCAGTGAAATGGTTGGTCTATCACACCAAGTCTTTCAGCCTCCCTCTGTGAGGAGATGAAAATATGTGATGGGTTTTCCAGAAGCAGCACTTGGCCAGTGCATCCTTGACTGTACCGAACTTATCCCAGACAAAAAATAACAGCTTGTCACAGGCTGGAATAGAGAAACCAGAAAATAACCTGTTGCACTAAGGCCTCCTATGGCAGAAAAAGACTTATTCCTAACTTTTTCAATTTCTCTGGTATCAATGCAAATATTGTTGGCAGGCACTGAAGAACTATTAATGCGCCTTGGAATCGAAGGAACTGCCTGTGACGGTTGAGCTGCGATTTGAGACACCCAGCTGGTTCAGTGGGAGACAATATCAGAGCTTATTTGTCGGAGGCAGGGTGCATCGCACAGTCACACTCGAACCTGGACTTGACAGGAGCGGGTAATGCACTCGCAACGAGACTAAATTCAAATGACATTTCTTGTGTTTCTTCTTGTGCAAGTCTGAAAATCTGCGAGGGTTGATCCGGCTTTGAATATCAATTTGAAGTCAGCGGAGACAATGCAGGCTCTACCTTGATGTTTCACTGTTGCTTTGTTAACGAAGAAAGAAAGAAAGATCTTTTCAGACAACTCTTTCATAAGTCGGTATCAAAATGTAATTTTAATGCTGGTTGACCTTGATTTCCTCGTTTAGATCCCAAACTGAATACCTACACTGTAACATACTCTTTCAGAAAATACGACCAAAATATTGATTCCTTTCTTTGCTTCGTGGAAAATTCCCCTCACACTCCCTAGCTTGTGTAAGCTAACTGGCTCTGAGCTGCACCTTAATTACAACAGGATCTGTCAATCCATACTGATGAGAGGGTGGTGGGGGGAAGGCACGCTGAATACTAAATGAACCTGTAAGCCTTAAGTTTTAAGGCTCGCCACCAGGAGCCACTTTCAAATATCCACCCAGGTCTTCACATTGGAGCTGACACTGAATTCATCTCAAGAGTTCAATGAAATAATCCTCCAGTCTGCTCAGATCCCGGTCTGAGTATACCCTTTTGAATCCAATCCTTTGGACATTTCAATGGGGTTGCTAGTCTTCTAGGATGGTCTCAAAGTATTTTTCATTAGTCCCTTGGTGTTGGGCAGGTAGGTCCACCTAATCTTTAATTCGAGATCGCGATGGACATTCAAAGTGAGGGATTAGGCTGAATCTCTGTGTCAATACTCGCCATCCTCGATTGGATCTGTCACACTGGTGGCATGCCTGTGCTGGGGAATAGAGCTATTGGTCTCAATATATCTATAGACAATTATAGACAAATAGACATCTCACTCGGGGAATCATTAAACAGAGGGTTTCACCAAGTGGTCAGGTTTGGTAGATCAGTAGCCCGCACTAAACTGATAAGGGAATTCCCACAAATTCCGCGGTCCTGATCGATTTTAATTTTTTTAGGTGGACTGAATGTTCTTTTGAGCATAGGGATCAGAAAGTACCGTACTGCAGAATGGTTCATGATAAATTATTAACACCTGAGTTAATGATCTATACATTCATGACCTAAATCATTAAACCGTAATGTGGTACCACGGGATTTTCAATTGACACCCATGGCTTTGATCCCGTCTGACACGGGAGGCAAAACATGCATGATTGATTACCATAAACCAGTGATCTATAATTAAATGAAGCAGCACATGAGAACATGACGTACTTCTGCTTACACCTCTACAACGGTTACGGAGTGCTCAGCTGCTTTTTAACACATCATGAGCAAATGAGGCCAAAACAAATCTAGTTCCCTTTCGCTGTACATAAATAGTTAATCCTGCCGCAGACTGTAGAAGAGTAGTTTACAATCCATTTCTACAAAAATTCCCATTGTTTCTGTAATAGAAGATGATCTAAATGTCTAGTTAATCCTGCCACAGATTGCAGAGTGCTTTATAGTCCATTTGCACAAATGATGAGAACTCAATGACTTTAAGCTGATGTAATATTGTAAACATTATTAAAAAAAAAACCACTGCTTTTTTTCAATGGAAGCGTGCAATGTGTTTGGGAGAAAAAATGACCAGGCTGTAAAAAACAACGTCAACAAGCAGCTCATCTCTAATGCCACTCTGGGTTCAGCGAGAGTGGAGAGGGTTTTAGAGGTTGTCACAAATGGGAAAAATAATCATGTTTTCTCACTGTCCTGTCCTGAGTGTTTCAGTACACTGCAATGGAAATGGGCTGGGGCGTGACTGTGTTCAGCTTTGAACCTCTTTGTTGATTGCAATAGCTGGAATTTAGTGAAAAAACGGTGGCTCACTTAGTTTGGCCAAACTAAAAGTAAAGAAACATGACAAGCGTGCCATTTGAACGGGTAAAAGGGCAGTCGGCTGACAGCTGCCTTCCATCGAAGACCTGTAGAGATGAAGGAAAAAGGCAAAGAAAGATGGCTGCTGACCCTGCCCACGCAGACAACTGCATGTTAGACATACTATCCTCCAATAGACGATTTTGGTGTGTCAGTGCTGCATCATCCATCACCGCAACGGTTTCTTTGCAACGGCAGTCACCCTCTTCAACCTGTGCTCTTAAACCGCCCACCACACTCATACACCCTGGACAAACAGACTGACTGAATCCTGGTTAAGGCCAGGTCACACTAGACGATTTCAACGCAGATTCTAAGCGTCTTTCACACCAAGCATGTTTGGAACAGTTTATTTGAACTTTGGAGTGTTTACTACTTGGGCAGGTGAGAACAATGCCATTCAAACTCACCAAATAACCGCACCGAGACCCTGAAAATGAGAATCTCTGTCCTCTTCCAAGACATCTGTGGTGCAATTTTGTTAGGAGTGAGAATGTAATCCAAACTAACAGGAAGCGCCCCTAAACCCAAAACACAAGGGTTTATGGGTACAAGGATTTTGATATCTGAAAGCCTAGCAATAAAACATGAACCTAGGGCAAACTGCCATCTGGTATGCTCATATTCAGCTATTTCTTCATGTGTTCTTATCTGGTATGATCACCAGAGAAGCTGAATTACAGCAAAGAGCACAGACAAGTCCATCATACTACAGGGACTGGTATCTGATTTGGTTTGACACCCCGTTGTTGCCCCATCCTTGCCTGGTGTGAACATGTTTCCAATGGCAAGGCAAGCATTTACTCAAAAGCAGTGCTTTAGCCTGAACTGCCCACGTTGGGCAAGATTTGAACTTGTAGTGTGACCTAGGCTTTATATGCACATAGACACTAATATAAGCTACTCAACCTCAAGCTGCACCTCTGTCTTTTATGCATCTTTTGCAATTTATCACCTTCGTTTTATCATCTGTGACTATGCCACTACTGCTTCACTTGTTGCGTTTTATCTTGCACCTAGTGTACCAATCCCGTATTGTATAACTGTCTTGTAATGTGTCAACACCAATTAACCAGGTCAAGTTCCTTGTGCACCTGCTGTACTTGGCAAAATAAAGTAATTCTGATGGTTCAAATTAAGCATCGTTTGATTAAACATAAACCAGATACTTGGTTTATAGGAATTTATCATATGTGTTATATCCAATGGATTTTTTTTTTTTGGACTTTTCAGGATGAGTGAGAGCCATTTTGGGCCTAGCTGCACATAACTTTTAATAGCAAAACTATTTGAATCACTTTTAGTAAAGATGCATTGCTGTTTCGTGTCGGCTGCACATTCGATGACCGTGAATCACTTGGAGATATTGCCAAGCCTGGAGCATTTGCTGATGCTTATGGGTTCACTGAAAAGAATACAGCCTCCTAAAACAAGACGAGAACACTTGTTATTGTTCCCCATCACGACATGCTCCACGCTGTGAGTCAGAACCGATGCTGAAGCCGGCATCTGATAGTTGGCCTTTAGGGATGAGTCATAGCGGCTATAAGGTGTGAGGGGGAAAAGGTGTTAGAGCTGTATTTTTTGGCATCTGAGGTGTCTCTGTCATAATTCTGGTTAGAAGATGTCTGAGGTGTGTGTGTGTGTGCGTGTGTGACCGTGCCCCCCCCTCACGCTTCATTCCTGGGCCCCTGCGGAAAGTGCACAGCCGTGAGTGTCTTTTAGCTGAGCTAACTGCTTCTTGCCCTCTCTGTTGTTTACTGTCTGGCTGACTGTATAATCCCTGGGTTTAATCCCCACTGCTGGGGGATTAAAGAGGATGGGAGTACATTGTTCTGACCTGGACAAGGCTCTGGTCGCAGAGGAAGGATATGTCGAGGAGACACATCTGGAGGCTTGTAGGGAAGCTGATACTCATGTAGCTGCTGCTGAATTTTATTTTTCGTTTCCTCTCTTTGTTATACACGCTCTTTCTGTTTCATTTTGACATTACGCATTGTCTTCCTCTTATGGTGCCTCTCCAGGCTAGGCTTCCATCTTAATAACATCTCTACATTGGTGTTAGTGCACTGATAAGTTGACAGAGTCTCTGTTAGATAAACATGTTTATCCTACCTAGGCGATATCTCACATGCCCGCACTTAGACACGCACACACGCGCGCTCGCTCCAAGTTCCTCAGTGTGAAACTATCGATTGGCTCGGGGCGCAGTGCCGTTTTGTTTTCTTTTGGTTTAACTTGATTAAGTTGAGCCGTGGGGGATTGTAATAATATTACAGCCCGGCGCGTTCTGAGACTCGGGGTGTCGCCTCAGACGGTGCTGGCAATCAAACCGAGCTCATTAGATCCTCCCTCGTCTCACACACCAGACAATCTGACTAATGGCTTTTACCTAAAAACACCCAGAGACTGACATTCCACACCTAACAACGTTCAGTGTCTCTTTGGAAGGGAGACACTGACTTTTAATAACATAATCTCTTTGGGAAGTAAACTCTTTGATCAACTTGAAGGCCCAATCCTTGCGTGCAGTTTGGTGCCACCAGTTGAAATACTGTTGGCCCACTAATTGCTTTGTTTACAGGGTCATTTATCTGATTAGAGAACGTTTGTTTTTTGTTACTGTGAAATGTATTGTCTGGACTTCTGATTTATAATGGTTTAATTGCATATATATATTTTACATCTTTATAGTAAAACCCTCCAAGAACAAGTAAATATACACAAAATTTAGACTGTAAAATTAAAGTGGTGATCTGCAAGATTGTTGTTGTTTTGTTTTGTTGTTTCAATCAAACAGTGTGTCCAGGGGTCCATTCCAGAAAGCAGGTTCAACAAACTCTGAGTCTAACCCTGAACTCTGAGTTGATTAACTCCGAGATAGGAGTTAATCAACTCGGTTCCAGAACAGCTGATCTGAGTTAGTTCAATCAACTAACTCTCAACTACTCTTTGCTGAGTATGTTCACCCTGAGTTAAGCGCGTGACGGGGACAAAACACAGGGGTCAGCGACTGAAGATGAAAAATATAGTTAAAGATTTAAAAAATATATAGATCAAAGACATAGAGACATGATTGTAAGCTCACAATCTGATCCAGTAATAATGTGTTTGGTGATTTGCACTTGAAAAGTCGTCGAGGTTAAAATACAGTAGATTTTAAATTTTTAGACATCTATTTGTATCTTGGCTCAACAGCATTCAGTGACTTTATTTCAACTACTTCAACAAATGTAGTAAATTTAAACATTGTCACTGAAATGCTGTTAAAACACGTTAAGACTATGCACCCTATTTAAAAAACTCACTTTCAAACTACATTCTGCAGCTGCACCACGATCCTGCTCACTCAGAAATATTAACATATAATCTCCAATATTATAGGAATGATGTTCCATCAGTGCGACCAATCACATCATGAGTGATAGAGATAATTATTCATTGATCCTACGTGTCTAAAGCTTCATACCCATTTTGTAAATTTAAACCGAGATTACACATTATGTGCAATAAACATTTCAGTGCAGGAACTGCTCTAACAAACTGACAACTGTCTTGTGTGCACAGTGGTATAAAAAAAAAAAAAGAACTTCCACTCGCAAAAAGGACATGCAGAGGTTTTATTCTGAGCTGAGGGTGAATTCACGCTGTGTAGGCTAATATTTGAATGTGAAGGCAAAAACCGCTGTCCAAAGAAATGACTGATGCGCATAAAAGCGGTAACTTTAGATAGTCCTTGAGTAACAAACTAATATCCAACCTGGATTTTGGTTCTGACATACAGTAAACCTCCGCTAATTAATGCGCTTTGATACGCGCTTTGATACGGATTGAATGAATGAAGAAATGAAACGGCGTGTCTGGCTCTGTAAAACGGAGGAGACAGAGAGAAACTCAAAAGGGTTTGTTGAAGAAAACCTGCCAGCGAGCAGGTTAGGTTCGCAGAGTCAGTTACCGTGGTAACTGACCCAGAGTTTAAGTTACCTCTCTTTCTGGAACTGAAAACCCGGAGTTTCCCTCATCTCAGGGTTAACAAACTCAGAGTTTTCACTAAACCCGCTTTCTGGAATACCACCCAGTACTGTGACGTCTTTTTCCTTGGATTTTCTGTTGATGCGGTTCGAGTTTCTCTTTTCTTTGTCTGTTCAGCCATGGTGGCTATCACTGCTCATGCTAACTACGCAGTTCTTCTTCTATTTATGTCCAAACAAACTGGAAATGTAAAATATTATATCAATCGGTGATTAGAGAGTAGCAAAACGGGCATTTATTTATATGAAAATGTCATGGATCATTACATTAATGCCAGATTTTGTATTCAAAGTGATGCGACAAGAAGACTGGTGTGCGTCCAGTATTTTAGTTCACTCATGTGCTAAAGCTCCAACAGAAAGCTCATCAACAAACCTATTTGCCAATAAGTCAGTATTCTCTGAAACACTTTACATGTTTTCCTCTAGCAAATGAGAATGACTGTAGATGGATCTTTTCGGTGCTTGTTAGTGCACACTGTGGTAAGGTGCTTCCTGAGGTTTGTGATTGTAGCTTTTTGCCAGCTGGATACATTCTGCTGTACAGACCACAGAGGTGATGTTCTGTGGAAACGTGCTTCCCATTGGGATAATGTTCTTGTATTATCCGCTCACCTTCTACCACTGCGGTCGAGGAGAGATGCCTGTCAAACCATGCACAAGAAGGATAGCTGGAATGTTGTTTTCCACCTCCACACTCATGATAGTGGATCTTTGTGCATCTTTCCAAGCCAACCAAAACATATTCCTTGGACAATGTCCCAACTCTCCTTCCCCCTTCAGCTCCCTGTGCAGTGGTGACATCAGGAAATGGCACAAGGTCAAAATAAGATCCCTAAGCTCTCCTCCTCTTTTAGGCCTGGAGATTAGACTCGAGCAGGCAAGTAAGCTGGGTTTTCCATGGTTTTTACAGAGACTCAGGTCCTAAGTGGTGAACATGTTTGCACTGGGATGTTGGTTTCTGGAGTGCCAGTACCTGCAACAACATTCGGAAGCAAACACCGGGCAAAACATTGGGCTCTTCTGCAACCACAAGCAAAGAGAAGATGCTTTTGTGGTTCCTTGAGAAAGCTCATGCTAGAAAAATACCGTGGATACTTTCCATTTTCACTGAGGTGGTTAGAACATCACACTTGGGCAAGCCACTAATGAGTTTAATAGGCAGGGAAGTCATTTGGTTCCCTTATAATAGCAGTTTCTGCATCTAACTGGAAATGATTGACGACTGGAATTGTTGCAGTTGGTCTTTGCTTTGGAGGCGTTGATTAGAATGAAGAGCAGACGTTTGAGGCACCCCAACCAGCACCCTGTAGCTAGTAGGGTCTTCAGTGTCTTGCTCAAAGACACTTCACATGGGGGGTTGAACCCGGTTTAAGGACATCCCTGCACTCATAATGCCACCCTGCGGCCCTAAATGAGGGCGCACCCATATTTGAACCAGGGACCTCTTGATAACTCTTATACTCTTACAGACCAATCTCCCCTGTGATTGTAGATATTAGGTTTTACTTGCACTGCCAGTTTATTATACATGCAAAGCAGTGAGTATGAATGAATGGTGCTCAAAATTGATTTAATCAGTCTAAAGTAACACCAAAGGCTGCATCACGCTTGGCTTCTCATTAAGAAAACGGATTGCCACTTAATGGAAATCTTGCTAATTTAAGTGACTAGACTGATATAAATTCAAGCTGACACACACACACACATGCATACTCTCAATCTTCCAATATGATGCTATTCTGTATGTGTGTCTGATGATGACATTTTACAAACTGTCAGTAAAATGTTTCAAACAAGCCTCACTCATGCCAGTGTCAGTCAGTGTTTCATCCTTTTGAGGCAAGTTTTTTCTGCAGATTTTCTTTGCTCACTCTTGTTTAGTTTAATTCCTGCATCAATTACCAGCCAGATAATGAGCCTAAAGTCTCCCAGTCTGTTTCCATCACTTGCTTTCTATGTGGTTCCTCCCCCATTTTATCCTTTTTTTCCAACCTGCTCTCTGCTGCTTTTTTGGCACACATGGTTCGGAGCAGTAATCCTGATAACAAACCCTCATAATTTCATTTTCTGGGGACATTGTTCCATGAAAAATCGCAGGCCACGGCCTGTTCCTTCAGCTCTAACTCACTTCTCTTTAAGCCAGAGGGACATCTGATGGGGATATGAGCTCCTGACGATCTCCTGATGGTCAAGAGAAAACTTGAAAAAGGTGAAAATGCAGGAAAAATGAGAATCCAAAAGTTTTGCCTCGGCCTATGTTTGGGGAATACATTTGCACAAAGCTTCTCGGTTGCTTTAGGGCATCTTGGCTACTATGGTCTATTTTTCTTTTGTCTTTTTTTCCGCATCATTCCCTTTTCTCAGCGCGAGAGCACAGTATGCGACTCGCTCTTTCGACTTCTGGCTCACCTTAACGAGCCCATTTTGTCCCGTGCGGCTACCTTAAGCCTTAAGGGGGAAGATGGAGAGATAGTGAAAAGCCAAGGAGAAGAGAGAGAAAGCAGAGAAAATACAGGCTGAGAATGTCAGGGCGCGTCGCTGCACCCTCCGTTTTCAGGGTTTGAGCTCCATTTTCTCCAGTCCTCTGACATTTAAACAGAATTCCCACGTGGCCAAGGAATTGCATCAGACCCCACCACACACACACACACACACACACACACACATACACACACACACACACCCCCCTCACCTCGCCACGTCCACCTCGAACATGATCTCACCTGAGGCTCTCACAGGAAATCAATAACATTTTCTCTCCTCCTTTCTCTCATTTCTGTCAATAGCATTGCAGGCTCTTGAGTCTTCTGCCTCTCTCTCTTTGTCTCTTTGTTTGATCTTTTCTCTCTCTCTCTCTCTCTCTCGTCACCATTTTGGTATCCCTTTTCACGTAAGCCCCGAGTTTTGTTTGAGGCTTTTTTTGTCCTTTGACAAAAATGAAGCTTGCGGTTTCGACTGAAAATGGATTTGCGTGTGCATCCACCACGTCCTCTCATGCTGTTGACCAAGCTTCTCATTTATTTGCTTTAGATTCCACCAGTTTGCCTTACATGTCAGTGTTAACTCATTGTAGCTTTGGCTCCACATCTGCCCCTTACTTTGGTTGTGGTTGTGCTAATGGTGCAGATTGCAGTGCTAAGAATGCTTTTGTTTTATCACGTTTTATCATGCCAAAAGAAAGAGAAATGTGGATAAATGATGTTATTTTAACTGCAGTTATTTTTAATTTCCTCTAATGCATACACAAATATACTGTGAGTCCCTATGAGTATTATAGTGATACAATAGGAGATGAAAAAATACCATAAAGTACAACAAGGTCAGTATAAACCCACTAATGAATACCACAGACACACTGTACGTTCCTTCAGGAATATTGTGTGATTTTCACTCGGGTCAACACTGCATGTGAAGGCTGAAGCCCACTGTGCATCTCGCTGTTTACAGTTTTTTTATTGGTTTCAGTAAATGGTACAGTTCAGTGATGTGAGAATGTGAGCGCTGAGTTACATATTGAATTATTCTTTTACTGCGCCCCCCCCCCCCGGAAGGTTGTTTGCTTATTAAGTCACTACACGCAAGGCGAAACTGCAGATCTGGTACGGAGTGACATGTCAGAATTGTTAGCGTTGGCTTGAGCGGCTGAAATATGAATGCGCCCGTAGCTTATGTGAGGTTTAGCAGGGGAGGCTAACAGCGTGATTAGCACTGGCGATTATGAGCTGAAAGGGAGAAATATCCTTATCAGATTTGCTAATTGCCTTGAGCGGGAGAGGCGGTAAGATGCAGGGCTTTGGCTGGAAGTGTTGACGTGGAGATCCTTTATGGACAAGCCCATCGCCAGCATGTTTTAGATTAGATTAGATGAAAGTTTAATGATCCCTGCAGGGAAATGACGTCACTGCAGCAGCAAAGAATAGAATATAGATAAAAATAGAGCAAATCCATACTATTGAAGGTAATATAACAACATCAGAACATATTGATGATAAGCTATTTATCTTATTAATTTTACAGATGCAGGTAATATATATGTGTGTGTATGTATACAGTATATTTACAGGCACAATACCAGCCGTGGACTGCCTCAACGCTGCTCTCAGTGTGTAATTCATCCAGTGTGTCAAATGAAACGTTTCTTACGTTATGCAATGTCCAGCGGCGAGCCATACCTCCCTGCCAGCCAAGCCTGCTTCAGACCCATGAACTCATTACAGAGCGCAGCTATCAAATAGCATATTAGTCAAACATTTCCTCAAGGCAGCGTCTGGGACCGCAGCACCGGCGCGACTGGAGCTCAGGCGTTCAGAAGCGAGCGGCGTGTTCAGACAAAAAGCCCGGATGAATTTTAGAAAATCCGGCGTTTAATTGCCGTTCCGTTCGAGAGATGGAGAAGCTTAAGCCAAACTAATAGGGTTATTGTTAGGGAAATTAGCATTTTGGTTTGAGGGCTGGGAAATCAGTGTGTGTGTGTGTGTGTGTGTGTGGGTAGGTAAGTTAGGGGAAACATAAAGACTTCATGGCCAAAGTTTTACTACGCTGGCAGTGTACAAGACACTCGCCGCTGTAGAATCGTAAGAATTGTGCATGTGGATGTTTGTGTGTGTGAGTGTGTGTGTGTGTGTGTGTGTGTGTGTGTGAAATGAAACCCCAGGCTTCTGTGCATCCTTCATGTTGCACTGAAACCTCCTGATAGCTGTAGCTGGGCACCACTCACTCTAGGTCATCGCTGTCATCTAAACGCTCCCTCCCTCCCCCTCATCTTCCCTTCCATCCATTTCCTCCCAGGCAGTCTGTCAGCTCCACTTAGCTGCCCTGTCGGCGATTACTCTCCATGTAAACACAGAACACACACACACACACACACACACACATACAGTACACTCACACACACTTTTTCTTTCTCTCTGTCTCTCCGTCTCTCCGTCTCTCTCTCTCTCTCCCTCTCTCCCCCTCCCTTTCAGCCGCTCGCACACACTCGCTCACACTCGCTCACACTCTCACACATACACAGTGACCCCAGCTTGACCGGCGCTGATGGGCAAGCCTGTCCCGGCTGGAGGGGGTCAAGCCGTGCCCCTGTCCGGTGCTGCCGCTGGTATTCTTCTATTCCCTGGGCTTTAAAGTGGCGACGGAGCCCCTTCTTGCCTCCGGGGGAATCGGAAGAGCGGCAGTTAATACGGGAACCGGCGGTGAAATAGCAACCGAATGAGCTTTGGCTTTACCCCAGGCACCTTGGCAGGGCTTAGAAGTGCCTGCTGCATTGTGGGTATTTTATGGAACCTCTCTCCCTCAGATATGAACTTTGCCCAGGGAGGTGGTGGGGTGATAATGATGTGCGATGTGTGTGTGTGTGTGTGTAGGGACGGGGGCAGGAAGAGGTCAGTGTACAGTAGCTGATTGAAAAAAGCCTCAGTGATACACTTCCTTATTGCATTTGCGATGACTTGTATTTCTCCAAGGGCTTTTATGGCTGTTTGAATGATTCTGTTTTTCAAGAAAGCCACATTTAAGAAGAGGAAACGCTCAATAGCTCAGTATGCTACAGTGATTTTGTGATCATGAACCTTAGTCCTCCTCTAGTGTTGAATCACCCAGGATCTGAGTCATTATTATATCTCCATTTTCTCCCTTGGAGCTCCGCGGTCCATCGACGAACATGTTAGCAGGGCACGCTTTTGAACCGAGTCTGTCCGCATGAGTCAATCTGAGGGATATTTGGATGTTTGGAGCCTGGCTAGGAGAGGAGGAATCAGGAGATGAGACAACAAAAAGGCGGGAAGAGAAGAGAGAGGAGGGAGACAAGAAAGAAAGAGGGAGGAGAGCGTAAAGGGGAGGAGGGGGGGCTTTGCCAGACGACCTGCTTTCCGCGGCGAGGCGAGGTGACAGCCAGCATGAGGTCATCTGTCACTTTCTCACAGGGCGCTAATTTTAGCACCCTCACCCTCTTCCTCCTCCTCCTCCTCTTCCCCCTCACACCGCCACACCACTTAGCACCAGCCGCTGCACGCTTCCCTTTGTGTCAGCCGTGACATAGCTGGTGGTCGCAACGGTGACGCGTTCGAGAGCGTTGCAAAGCGCGTTTGAGTCTGTGTGTGTGTGTGTGTGTGTGTGTGTGTGTGTGTGTAGCGGCGAGAGAGTGTGTGTTCACGCCCGCAGGACCGGAGTGGCACACGGTAGCACACGCTGTTTACACGCCTCACAGCACGTGTCATCTCTTTCTTCATATTCCAGCGCCTGTGCCATGGATGTGAATTGGCACGTCTCCCTGACCCTGCTCAATCACTTCACAGGCTCTGTGAATGACTTCTGCAATTGTGGTGTGTGTGTGTGTGTGTGTGTGTGTGTGTGTGTCTGTCACATTCTCTAGCTTGCGAGTACATGTCTTTGTGGGTGAGTGAATGTGCGACACAATGGAAGGACGAACGAATCGTAACTCATTTGAAGTAACTTCTGTCAAAATTGATTTTACAGACACAGAAGTTGAGAATTCCTCTCCATTCAGTCCCTCCTGACAGTGCGTTTCTTGTCCATTCTACTATGTGCAAACAAAAGGTAGTTAGAGGGCCTACATTGGGGATTTGAGAATGCAAGGCTGGCCTCTACTAGTGTGCAGGTTGGTTTGATTACAGTCCAGAGGTCTGCAGCTTGCAAGCACTATTTTGAAAGTGCACAGGAGCACCTCCAAAACGTCACTGATGCCCCTCTACCTCCATTCCCTCAATTTTTCCTTATCGCCCATTCCATATTCCTGCCTGAAATTGCCACTTCACTGCGCCCCATGAGCTAGATATTACATATTACATATATATGAGCAGCTACACATAAGGCCGCTGCGTCGCGCGATCGATTCACCTTAATGTCAACCACTTATCCAGGCGCTGTGGGACTCGGCAGCCGGCTGCTATGAAGTCGGCCTGGAACACGCCCATTTCCTGACATGCAATCAGTCACTGCTTCCTTTACACCAATTTCTGGCTTCCTGCTGTCCCATTATTGGCTGTTCACTTTCTGTGGCAGGATGTTATAGGCTGATATGGATGGCCGCGGCTGTGTGTTTCAGCTGCTTCCGTTAACATTCGAACGAGCTGACACAGTGGGAAGACACACACACACACACACACAGAGTTCAACTCGATCGGCCCAAAGGACTGGCTCATTCATCAACTACTCTGGCCTGACAATTCCCAAAGTGGCCCATGTTGGCTGACCTAAATGCAGTCTGTTGGAAAGTCAAGGTTTCCAAGTAGGCTGCAGTTCTTCCCTCCCATCTGCCCTTGTCTGGTTCCTTTCAGTTCTTGATGATCTACACAGAAATGAAATTAGATAGCTATTTTTTATTATGTGTATGCTAAATAGACAGTATTTGTTAATATAGGAATCACATTTACTTAGTTGTATTACAGAGAAACCTTAACCTTTGAATTGGCTTTGTAATGTTGAACTGTTGCTCAAAACTACTTGCAGCAATATTTGTCTCCAGGTACGGAAAAGCAATAAGTTGCACATACTGTGCCATCCATTGACTAGCTCAGTGTCAACAGAAAACATTTACACAGGGCTGTTTGCATTCGAGGCATGACAGCCATGTGAGCTCGTCATTTGCATCGGCAGACCTGCTTTACTTACTCTTCCTTTGTTTGCAGCGTTGACAAAGGATGTGGTTGATTTCGGCAGCGCCTCTCCGCCGCTGCGCTCCCTCTGCCTCTGCGGGCTAATGCCATTTCTCAAAACCACAGAGTAACTGTTAGAGCTGCTGTGGCATTTGCTGCATACTTTTGTGACAGCGAGTTATGAGGCGTTCGAGATGGGCGTTGTTCAACGCCGGTGTTTACAATTGTTTGTTCCAAAGCAGCAGTCGGGCAAGATCCTGCAGATAAGCCTGCTGTCAGAGAGAAAGAAATACATATTTTTGTAAGAAAGAGAGGTCAGCTACGTTATGTAAGTTGCAGTCAAACTGTAGTGATACCTTGGAGCTTCACCAGTTCCACGTTGTACACCCCCCCCCCCCACACACACACACACCCACTCACGCACACCCACACACACACCTCCACACACCGGGAAAGGCTGTGGAGAGTGATGTCCCGTCTGGCTGCGGGGCTTAAAGAACCGCAGTAAGCAGTTTCTCCGGACAGCCGGGCTCAGCGGAGATAGCTGAAAGTTGCGTGGAGGAAATACTGTCCGGATAAGCGGACCGTCGACTTGAATCCCACCGCTGTAATTAAGCTGCTAAATTTCTCTCTCGCAATCCCTCCACCTCTCCTTTTCCGGTGTCTTTCATTTCATTACCCAATTGAACCACGGGCGGACGTTAAAGTTTAATCCTATTTTCTTATCTTTCATTTCTGCTCCTCTGCTTCCGCTGTCTTCCACCTTCATTTCAATTTAAGTGCCGTCTCCTCCTCTTACCTCTTGTTTCTCTCCTCTCCCATATTCTCCTTTCATCCCAGCTAACCTTTTCTTTTTACGGGTCAGGGGGTTACCCCTCATCCTTTCATTTCCCTTTATCTAACCTGCGCTCATGCTCGCCTTTTATTCCCTGCTCACTTTTTCCGTTCCGAGTCAGGGGTCAGTCACTCGGCTCCTTTTGACCTTTCCATCTATTTCATTCTCTCTTTCTTTCCTCATATGCTTGTGCAATTCCCAGAGATTCATAATATACGTAGAGGAATGTTCTTGTTGCCCCGTCTCTGTCTGGCAGAACGTAACATAGCTCGTGCGCCCAGAGAAATGCAAACGTGAATGAGTCACTCGACTGATAATACGGGAAGCTCGCAACTAGTGTCTGCAGCTGTTGACATTTCTCTGCCTCTCTGACTTTCCAGGCCTAAAGAGAAAGCACACTGTAAAAATGAAGGATTTTAGGTTAGAGTGTTGCTACATTACTGCCATTTACATTGTAGATGACAATGACAACACTGCTGATATTAGATCATGACTTATTACTTGTTTTTTACAGTACCGATACAATTGATTTATACAACAGATGTTATAGCCTGTAGATACAACATGTTGCCTAGTAGTGGTACAGTAACAACACAGAGTCAACAAGTTTCTTAATTGTGCTTCACAGGATAAAACTCCTAAAGAACCCTTGCTTCAATTCTATTGGATTGTTTTATTGATTTAGTATCAAATCAATACATCCTGGCAATGATCTAGTGCTACGGTTTATCACAAGGTGCAGAGTGCTGCTGGGAGATTTGAATTAAGGAAAACAGTTTACTTAGTGAACTGGTTTAATTAAGCTTATCGTTCTTCCTCTCTACAACAAGCTGTTACGTAACAGACAGCTTTTGGTGCCTTCAGGATACACTAAAACTGGCATGCTCTCACACACTCAGACACACACTCTCTCACAGATTGTGTGTATATTTGTGTGTGTTCTCCTTCGACCTATTATTCCCTATGCATCCCCCCCCCCCCCCCCACTGTGCTATCATTACAAGAGCTGACACCTGCCATAGTCATTTTTATACATTCTCTAATAGGGATAAATTCTAGTGAAATTAAGCCAGGGATCCTCTGGAACCCCCTGAAGGACCCCGATCCTCAGTTTGAGATCCACTCTTCCGACGTGCCCGCGTTCTCCAAAGGGCTTTTCCTCTTTGCACCGTGCAGCCATAGCTTACTGCTCATCCCATGCCGCGTTTACCCCACACTGCGGTGTAAAGGTTGTGACGCGAAGCCAGGCTGTCTGCCGCCACACCCATTAATCTCCTAAGATTATTTATAGCCTCCCCAGTGCAAGACCCCAGGGAGGATGGAGAGGTTTAAGCCACTGAGCAAACAGTGTGTATGCTTTCTTTGTAGCGGGGTGTATGCATCTGTGTCTTTGTGTGTCATTTTGGTGCCACTCCTCTTGTCACATATTGGGTTAAGGTGACCAAACTCCCAAAAAGAAGGAGTAGTCTGTGTACCATACATGGGGGGTTTTGGTCCACAGTGTGTGTGTGTGTGTGTGTGTGTGTGTGTGTTAACTAAAAGTGTATTGTGCATTGGAGTTAAATGTTAGCTGTTGTCTGGCTCACCATTCTCATGGGTGGGAATGCTTGTCTCTCGGGGTCCTGTGGGTTACACACCCTTGGCACACACTCCCTCACTGCTTTGCTTGCATACAGGCATAGTGCACTCATACACACACACACACACACACACACACACACATGCACAGACACAAACACACCCTACTACACTCCTGAGGAATCCTCATATCCAGCGCACTCTGGAGACAGACATACTGGAGAAGACACAGATAAATGTGCTGAGATCTGGACCATACAAAATAATTTATAGGGATGCATTCATCTTGTCCCACTACAACACTTATGCCGTCTTCTCACAGCTCCTGCTATAGCCTTTGTACTGTCATCTCTCTATAGCTCTCTCCTTTATTGCCCTCTTTTTTTCCCTTCCTCTCTTTCTCTGCCTCTCTTTCCTGAGCTCCATGCGTTGTGTTGTCCTCCCTCTCCCTTTCTCTTGCTCTCTTTCCATTTCACCTCCCTTCACTCGTCCGGCTCTGCTCTTCTTCTCTCTCTAGCTTTTTTTTCTTTTGAGAAAAGCTGAATGGAAACAGCAAAATTCAGTAAAATGTTATCTATATATCGCAAAAAATATATCGCATTTGTTGGATACTTGATGATGCAGGCTTTGGTATGAAAGGTTCAGTTTCATTGTACAACAGCTCAAAAGTGGCCTTGGACATTCTGAAATGTTGTCAGTGAAATATGTTTTCCCCAACCTCCCGGAAATGTCATACCTGCAGTCATGATTGTATGACCGTTTCTTTGTTTATATAGTGCAGTTCTTTGTTTTTCTTCTTCTGACAGCATGAAATATGGCCAGCGTTGTCTGACACACAAGAACAAGAACAACCTGCCCAATGCTGATCAATTCTTGAAAGATCTTTCTCGTGGATGTGTTGTTTTTGACGTGCAGGAAACCTATTTATTCCCTTCGACCCTGCTGATGGAAACGCACCTAATTCATATTTCATTGTTTGTGGCATTTATAAAGTTTGTGTAAATTTCACTTTGACTAGTCTGACTTTCAGCTTGCTGTGCTAATTATACAGTATATCCAATAATCTGAGAGAACAAAGGAGACTGGGCGTAGGGGCCATTTTGGTAATAAAGATAACTTTTATATTTAGCCTGTGTATTTTAGTTTATGTCCTTTGTTCATGCGCTTGATTTATGAATTAGTGCAAGATACATTTATGTTTGTTATGAGGGTGCTCTTATTTTGAAAGCTCACTCACCTACTACCTATCAGAAGCAATTATACTACAGAGAGAGAGAGATGGAGAGGGAGGGAGAGAGAGTTTTTTTTTTTTTTACCACTTAATAAAAGCTCCTTATACGTCTGCTTCCTATTTAAAGCAGTGATACTGGTGAATTTGCCGTCACTGCAGTACAAACCCATGGGCTGCGCTCGCACGTGTGTGAGTCATTCTGTGTCCTGGCCTGAGCTGACAGGGATGGAGTGTTCGCAGTGCTTCTGGGGGCGTCGGAAGTAATGAAATCCCAGAATGCTGCCAATAAAAGTCTATTTTTCTCTGAAATGGTGTCAGAACGGTTCCTATTTATTTGCCCGGGCGGAATTTATGTCCTAGGGCGGTACCAGGAACCGCGGGGACATTATCGGTGATCGATGTATCAGGCTCCATCCGGAACTATAACTCAGGTCGAAAAGACGTATTTATTGTGTACTGAGCACCTGCAGTACGGCCAGTGAAAATACGAAGAAGATGAAGAAGAAGAAGAAGAAGATGCAAGCTAGGGCAAATACTTCAGCCATGTCGCCAAACTTCAGGAGGCAGATCAAGGTCTTGCAGTGGCTGTCTGAGAGATTTGTAGTAATAGTGGGGTGGGTTTTGCATAAGGATTGCAATACTTTTTCAGAGATCCATCATTCACCATTTAGCTCGGGTAAAATCAAAATTTAATTAGATGCTTCAGTCATTCCACACAAGCTCTTCGGAGGCCCAGCTCCGCGTAGGAGACCTTTTTACTGATATTGTACTTCTTGATTGTCGTGCTGTGCTCCCCTCATTCTGGGATTAATCTTTTCAAATCATTGTCGGCGTAGCAGTTTCTCGTGAAAACCCAGGGTTTTTCCTAGTATCCTGCTTTCATTTCATTCTGTTCCGTTCCACTCAGTGTCATTATTATTGAAGCCCCCCCCCCGCCCCCCCCCCCCCCCCCCCCCACCTTTCCCCACCCACAAGCTCATCTTTTTGAATTGCCCTCGTTAACACCTACACACTCCCCTTTACATCAAATTCTTATATTACGTCGCTCTCTGCTTTGGTTAACAATGTGTCTCTGGTCTAAGGTGTGCCATTCCATTTGCAATTCTCAGAGAGAATGGTCGTAGCTCAGACCCTGCCATCATATTTCCTTTGCTGGATCCGTTTGATTTTGCTCCTCTGCACCATAGTTCAATTAGCACATCCAGCCTTTCTTCTCTGGCTGTTTGAAAAGAGCGGTCCCCCTAATTTGAACCTCTTCCTGTCGATTGTAATTGGGGAGCTGGGAGAATTCAGTAAGCGCTTTTAGATGGTCTGCCCCTGAGTTCTGATTGTCTGACCCCCTAATCGCTGGTTGTGGGTCCAGTTTCATCTATAGGATGCCGTCTGAAGTGGAGCGTATTGTAGTTTTGTCACCAGCCCTGTGTTTTTCCTTGTGCAGATTTGCAAAATTGCAGGAAGCATCGAGTTCAAGTTGTGTGTCTCTCTTTCTGTATCCATCTTTCTCCTCTGAACTTTACTCTCCTTTTTCTTTCTCTCCTCAATCCGCTCCAGTAATTAGCCTTGCCATTGATCCAAAATGTGCCCCTACAGCACCATCGCCTGTAGCCCTGTATTGGCTCAGAGATACTGCAAACAGGCTGCCACTGAGATTGTTTTTGTGCTGTAATTGCACAAACCAGAGACACTAGCTGGCTAATTGGATGGACAGATAAATTCGAAGACCCCAGCTGACCTCCTGTTGCTCATTTCCCTCCCGCCTCAGTGCCCAGTCAATAGTGATGCAACCCCAGAGGTGAACCTAGTAGTAGGAGGAGTGCGGTACTAAATTATGACCGACTGGTATTAAAAAAATCAAAGAACGCCAATGAAGGCCCATTCCGGTGTTATTAGTACCTCTTCACTCAAATGTGTGAAATTCTCCAGGGGTTTTGGAGGAGGGAGTGCAGTGCTGTATAACAAAGAATAAATTAAGTGTACACTGAGCTCCTATGGGAATTTGAGGGAATAAGCAGAAACACAATACACAAAACACAATATAATAAAAACTCAATCAATAGCCCCAGAAATGACCCACACCGAAATCGATTGCCATTAAATTTGACACCTTGCCAACAGTTAAAATGTTAGCTGCAGGATACCTTTAGCCAGTCAATATGATATTGATGACTGGGTTTTGGCCTTTATGGTGAAATCTTTGAACGGTTTAGAGACTGAATTTGCAGAGCGATTCTCAGTGCAAGCCTAAAATTGGCTTTCTCTGTTACACAAGTGTGATTCAATACAAAGATGTCCCTCTGTGTCCCTCTGTTAAGGTGTCACCGATTACGGAATGGTTTAAATGTCACTGCGCATCAATGAATTACTGAAGGGAAAACAAATGCATCCCTTTATTCGCAAGACAAAGGAAATGGATGGCTAAAATCAAAACTCCAATGATACTCTGTCCTCATATACTCGCTTTGAAAAGGTGCAAGAACTGTTTTTGTTCCTTGAAAATGTCATGTCCACGCTTGCAGGATTTGCGGAAAGATTCTACTAGGAACTGGTTTTGAGAACTGTTTGAACACCAGTCAAGAGTGTCAGCCACTTGTGTGTATAGTACACAGTTGTCAAAATGTTACCGTCTCTCAGTAACAACATGTGAGCTTGTGCACACTACACAAAATCATTTCCAAAATTGTCTCTCGAAAGAGTAAATTCTTCTGGGTCTATTATTCTGTGTAGAAATATGATTAGGGCTTCCCATTCGTCCTTGTCGGCCAAAGTCACCATCCGATACATCCTCGTTTGGCAAGTAAACTTCCATGGTCTTTGTCTTTATCTGTCCAGTGTTCGTCACATACTGACGAACACTCAATGTGGCATTGTACATGGTAAGATCATGAACATTTCGCTGATGTGTGTTCGAGGGTTTTGCATCCTGCGAATGTTTACAGTTGCTTAGACATTTCCCAAACAAAACCCCTTGTGTAAGTGTGTAAAAGGTCTTTTGTCCTAAACAGAAAACTGCTTTTTTTTTAGTGCCCAACAATGAGATCTTTCTACAATGTCAGGACTATATCTTGCTATAAAAAACTGTACAGTAGAAATGGCTTTTAGTCAATAAACGCATTGTTTTACTGCAAATGGAGATGTCAGTCCGTGCCTCCCTGGGGCGTGTTTTCCTTGGCCTGCAGAGAGGTTACTGGCCGTGGCTTTGGATTAGCCCTGCCTTTTCCAAATCCCATTAAGACTCTACCCTATCAATTACTTCATACTTCTGAGCCAGGATAAAGCTCGCCTTCAGGTTCACCGATTAAAGACTGCACATAGCCTAGTGTGTCAACTACTTCATATTCTTCACTAGTACTATCAGCCTAAATATTTTGGGATTTAGTTATCCTCACCCCAATTTACCAGTAACCTGTAAATTCCAATTAAATAAAATAAATGTTAGTGCAGCCAAGTTGCACAATTGTTAACTTAAAAAAGTAAGCTGTGCACCCACCTATGTGTGTTTCATCGTCAGTTTAATTGGCTACAGATGCTTGATTCTGAATGCTAAATTTGCTGAGTCATTACATAATAAACCCACACCTGTTATCTTAGGAGCCCACAGTAAGACAGTGAAGTTATAACTTGAATCAGATAGAAAAGCTATTCCGTGGCTTACCATAGTAATTCGGTTGGTAAAATATAACATGGTGATTATGGAAGGATTAATTGCTGTGGTGACAATGCAAGCTTGAGTAATATGATTGTAAAAGCTACTGTGTGAAATTCTACAAAAGCTGAATAAATTGTGAAAGTGTGAATCTGTGCTCTCTGTCTCTTCATGCTAACAGTAAGCTAACATTAGCTATGTCTAGGTTAGCAAAGCAGACTTATGCCAGCTAGTGTTAGCAGTTAGCACTAATTAGGCTACATAAGTATTCGTTACATTACAGCATTACATTACCCCCACTCTCAGAATGGATGGCAGGGTGGCCTAGTACTGTAGTTCTCAAACATTTTTGGTTTGTGACGCTCCTGGCCTGCCCCGCGGAGGAAGGACGGGCAAATAAATTTCACGGCGCCGTTGAAAGCATGTGTGTGTGTGTACCGGCCGCCGTGCACGTGTGTGCATGCGTTGTAGATGGTTGCATGTGACCAAATAAAGACGGGGTTTGTCCGTCCTGTTTCCATTAAAACGAAGCGATGCCATCACAGGCTGCATATGCAGAGTGGGGAACAGTTCACCCACAAATTGATTGATTTTTTCAGGTCATTTCATTTGATTATCAGAGGACGCCTAGAGGCTGAAAACTATGCAGTATTTCACAATAAAAAAACAAAAATTTGAGAAAAAACAGAAAAATTACACATGATAATAAATTTGTATAGCAGAATTCAGTGTTTTTTCCTATCCCATAAATCATCTTGTGACCCCCTAAAATGTAAGTTTGAGACTCATTTTTTTTGTTTAAATTTGAGAATTGCTGGCCTAGTAGCTAGAGACTCTTTCAACATCTTCAGATACTTCAGATAGCCTGGTTGTCTTCAATCTTCCACCCTGCTGAAATGACATTGAATCCCTACCAGCTCCAGACCCTGACCTCTGACCTCCCTGTAGAGTGGGACAAAGGAGAAGAGAACTTCCCTTCAGAGATCAATAGTGTTGCATTATTATTTTTAGAATGCATACGAAAATGCACAGTCTGTCAGAATCCCAAATGATAAGTAATTTTGGACAAAACAAAAAAGCTACTATGGAGTACCTACTATGGATACTTGGCAAATGTGAGTCCCTGTGTCTCTGCTGTGGAAGAGCTATTTAAATAAAGGCCAGCTGTGTTTCTCCTAGTGCTAGCCCAGGGCTTGAAACGGGAAGCTGGGCCCGGCCCTCTGAGCCTGCTGAGAGGAGAGCTGCAAGGTTGGTTTGAGATCCCCCTGCGGAGAAACAGTGCAGATTATGTAAAAAAAACAAAAAAAGGTGTTCTTTCATCTGCTATGGGCCTTCAGCAGGGTGGAGAAATATGAGTCATTTGAACTTTTCCAGTCTGAACTGTTTTTTCTCGGGTCAAAATGCGGGTAGAAGTGTAGGATTTGGCACCGACTGGCTGCTGTTGTTGAATAAACAATGAACGGATGAAGAATGTGTGTGTGTGTGTGCATGTGTGTGTGTGTGTGGTCATTCTTAAGGAGCCCATGTCACAGTGGTTCATTTGGTACAGTACTTATTCAAGATCAAGCCACCTTGCCTTGTTACAGACGTTTAGCTGCACTACATCTCCAACAGGGTTATAGTTAAGGGGTTAAAATCAAGCAATTTTATTGACGTACACAAAGCTCAAATGGTTTCCAAAGTCACATAAAACAGGATATTCACTAGAAATCTGTTTTTAATCTTTATTTATCCAGTATTTATCCAGGGGAATTCCACAGAGTGCACTTGGTCATTTTTAGAGAGAAATAAAATGGAAAAAAGTACGAATTGATTACATGTTTGTAATATTTTCCCCCCTAGAGAATTAGGGAAAAAATAAGGCCTTTTAAAGTAGCATTTACTCAGGTCTTTCTCTCCTCTCTCGACTGTCTTTTGTCAGAGAGTGTCACCTTAGTGGGGTTTTGTCAAACCCACTATATCACACCTCACAATAGAGGGAAACTGTCTAAAGCAAAATTATGTAAATTCCTCACTGCATATCTTTTTGTTTCAGGGAAGAGGTAGAGAACAACACACTGAATGTCACCTCATCTTCACCTTTCACTTACACCACATGCACAAGTTTAGTTATGCCACACACACACACACACACACACACACACACTCACACACCACCAAAATCACCCATCACAACAGAATCATCGCCCATAACAAGCCGTCATCCTGCAACAAAAGCTCACAGTCGTATTGGCAAATTGGACCGCATGTTTACCTGTAACGTTCATCGTAATGATTTGTTCTGCGTGCGTTGGTGTGGAAGCAATCGAAAACCTGATACACACAAACGTCATGAAGTACCGCAGAGACGCAAAGAAGAAAACAGAAACACTCCCCGAATGATTATTGCTTTTCTTTGAACTTTCTGTGGTATCAATGCATTGCCACCGATTATTTCCTCCTCCGTGGGAATATGAGACATGGGAGGAGACATCATGCACAGCTGAAGTACTAAGGAACGATATCTCTGGAATTATTTAGTTTCTCTGAAAGCTTCTTAATGTTCGGGCTGTAATGTAAAGTTAATGACAGTTTTCCATTTGTGGGAAGTCGTGATCGTTGTGGAGATGATGATAATGAAGATGTATGGAGCTGCCTTTCTTTGTTAATCTGCCACATTCGCTGGGTTTCCATCCAAGTATTTTTACAGTATGCAAATTAAGTTATATTGACTTATGAAAGCTGAATGAAAACGGCAAATTTTATCATTCATGCAGTCATGTATTTATTTTGTATTTTCTTTGTTGCGATATCTGATGTCAGTTTGCATGAAAGAAACTGAAATATGGGAGAGAATGATTGTGTTTCGCCTCAACAGCCCCCCCCCAACCCCCCCCCTCCCAAAAAAACCCAAAAGCAGCACTTTACACTGACTAAAACTAGAAACGTTCCTAGTTCTCGTATTTGTGTTCATTGGTCAGAGATTTCATTGAATTTGGGTAGAAGAACTGTTTGAGTCGGGTTTGTTTTTCAGCTGCACCTACAATTAATTGGTAATAATAATTGGATTGCAAAGATTTTCCCCTTAGAGTTACAGACAGCTGTTAGTGTGAGAACGGCTGCTCTGAAGTGTGTAACCAGGTAAGCTAACAAGCTGACTGTAGTTTAGCCAATACAGTTTAATCACAGTCTAATAGTCTTCGGATTAAATGTTCTCCCCTAACATAGCCGCCTCTCGTCTGTGTCCAAGTTCTTTCATTTTAGAAAAAGAAGTTGTTACTTGTCTAGTGCCAATAGTAATTTTATTATCCATATAATTTTAGCCAACATGGCAGCCTTTGTTGGAGTCCAAAGTTCTTTTTTTATTCAGACTGTTTTCAATCCATTCAGCTAATCCATTTTGCTTCGGATGATTGAGTTGTGGCGTCGCACAATGTCCTCAGGGACGTTTGCTGAACACCGTGTCCGTGAGAACTGAAGTGGCTGGAGAGACACAGTGTGAGAGCTGGCAGGAGGCCAGCAGGTCAGGTTAATCCACCCATGCGCTTGACTGCAAGTGCTGAGATGTCGAAGAGAACGGCCGCCTCCATCCGTGAACTTCCTCACAGGCCAACAAAAGCTCCTCTAGGGCTCACAGAGCTCGCTCCACAGGAGGACACCTCTGTTCACACCTACTGGGTCTTTGTGCCTTTCGAGCGCTGTCCTCACCTAGGGAGCAGCTAGTTGCTAGCTTGGGGATGGAAGATTTAAAGCCTAGGTTAGACTAAAAGAACAGTTCGGACTAAACGGCTGTCAAGTCGAGATGCTGTTCACGCTACGCGACAGGACAAAGATGGCCCAATAATTGCCAGCTGTGATTGGATCTTCCTACTTAGCCCTCCATGAAAATGGTACCTGTGAAATAGGCATCATCTGCTGCATAATTGAAATGTGCTTATTATTTCGGTGTGGTGGGGAGGGGGGGGCGGGGGGTAAGGCTAGATGGTGAACTTGATCTAATCACAAACAAGCTGACGGTAACAAAAGCGAGGCTGTTGCTCTAACCAGAGACACCGGAAAAGAATCAGTCCTGTGCCTTGAGGACGCGCATGCAAAGGGAAAATGCTTAGGCCTGTTTGCTATGAGGAGTACAGTAAGACTTCATGCAGTACTATCATAAATGATTAATGGCACGCTCATAAATGGTAGCCATTGACCTTTCTCAGGACTTTATCTTGCCTCAATTATTTCCGTAACCTTTGCCATCATAGGTCACCGTGTGAATAGAGAATGAGATGATTAATGCGCGGCGAGGACCGCTCACCTCGGACTGACCCCAGATCAGCTAGCGTACCTCTGACCCTCCGCCGTACTGTTTTGGTCCAACCCGTGCCGCAGGAGTCTGCCATTACCGTTGATTGTAATTGTTATGCCTACAAGTGTCCCCCTCAAGTGCCCATTGTGTCATTTCTGCAGACGGCAATCCACATCCCACCATTACACGCCACGCCTCTTAACCGCTGTACTCCACAAGTGCCCATTATGCGCGCAATATGTATACGACTCCTTTCCACTAGCCGCCAATTATGCATTTTCTCCACAGACGTCCATTATGCCATCAGCTATCCATGTTTCTTCAACTAAGTTTCGATTAAGTCTTTCAGATCCCCATCATCTTCGCTATACCCTGGAGCTTTTGCAAACAGATGGAACCTAATTGCCATTTTGAATGCAGAACCTAACCAAAAATAATTACTTTTTAACAGCAGAGGGACTGCATCGGTGTTCAAGAACTAATGCTGCAATGGATCAATGCCCTAAGGAGACATTTATTCAGGATCTCAAGAACTTTGCGAGGGAATTTAAATCATGTTAGCTTGTCTTTAATTGGATCTTGTTTGTAAAAGCTCAGTGGAACTTGGAGAATTATGCGCGGGTACGCCAGTCAGGAAAACACGGGTTTCAAAGTTCAGCTCTGAAAACTTTCAGATGGACTTAGGTCTAGTATGACAAATTGGATGCGGCAAGCCCACCTTCAGTGTATGTACGGCAAAACAACTCGGCTGAATATTTCCCACACACTTTCTGCTTCCTAACTTCATCTCCCCAAGGTCTCAGCCCTCGATCTAACGGACAGCCAGCGTCAGTGTTTTCAAGACAGTTATAGGTACAGTTGAAAAGACTCGAGTTGCTTTTGTGCCTGACATTCAATAAAAACATAATCGAGGTAACCTAGAACAAATTTGCTTTTTTTCCTCTTGGACCTTGGTTATATAAATGTCTGTCTAGAGTGTATATAGTGCAGTCATAGGGAAGGAGATAAGCCTCAAGCCCTAATCTTAAAGCAAAAAAAAAAATTCAGCTTAATAAGAATTCACAAATACCAATATATCAAAAGACCAAGCCAAACCTGGAGCTACTGTCTGATTGTTCGAGCTTTTACATTGAAATGAGCTTCATAGTGAATAGTGACATTGAATAACTTGATAACATATAGCTTGAGCTCCATTTCATTGAATACAAAGTCATGTCCATCTTAACAAGTCATTTAGCCTGATTAACTCTTAAAATCATTTTTTTCTGAAAACAAACAATTCTGCTAATGATGTGAGACAATTGTGTTTCCAATGCATTTTCACTGGTTTCAGGATTTTCTAGAAACAAGTGTCAAGATCTTGAAACACAGTAATAATTCTGTCTCAGGGTGTTTGTTGCTTTCATATTCAAAGCACTAACTGGTGGGCCTTGTGTTTATCACCCTAGCACACCATAGAAGTACACACACACACACACACACAAGCTACTTTGCATGCCGAGCTGGCTTTGGTCAGGTATGTTAACAACTATGTTTCACCACCAAATCTGAGTAACGCTCTTCCTTCCCTCAACGACTAGTGTCAGCGAGGCACTTAGCCCTAGCAGAGCTGCTCAGCGGCCGACAGTAGAAGCTCCCAAGTATATGTTGTACCGCAAGTACTGTGAAGCCGGGCGTTGCTGAAAAAGTGCTTGGGCACACAGCAAAGTGTATAGACATAAAAATGATTGATGGATTGGAAGGATTGAAATGTGAATGAAGTGTTTTGTTTTCCCCTATCGAGTAGATGATCCGGTTAGATTTTGGAGCACCTTGCTGCATACATTTGCGTATTAATGAGGAACGGCTTGATGGCTTAATGGCAGAACAGTAGGCAGCTCGAGTGCATCTTGTTTATATCTCTGTATACGCAGTGAGATTGCTACCTGTCTTGCTCAGACCAATCTCCGGCCTTAACAAGAGTGGTTTCATTCAATTACATGCCCGAGGCTTCAATTCGTGCTGTGAGACAGGCTGCTTAATTTCTTACGATAACGTCATTATGGTTTGACTTGTTCCCTTGGAAACAGACTACCCTTTCTATATACTGGATTTGGCATTTTAAGGCCTACACTTGCAGTGCAGGGTATAAGGTTTTAAACTGGTGGATACTTTTGGGCTGTCCCTAGCTTTGCTTCTCTTCTCTTCTCTTCCTCTTCTCTTCTCTTCTCTTCTCCTCCCCCCTCCCTCCAGGGTCCCTCCACAGGGTTTAAACCAGATGATCCTGAAGACATTGTATACACATTCTACACCTTGTATGCGTATATATATGAATGAGTGTGTGTTAGCCTACAAGCTGATCCTCACCCGGGCAGCAGCAGCTCAGCCAAGTGTGACTAACCTTCCTTCACAAGCTTATTACAGCCTGAGGAATTGGCTTAAATCCTCCCTACATGCCCCTGTACACACTCAACGCACAGGAATTCCCAAGAGCCCACGACTCACAAAGCTCTCCTTAAAGAGCTTCATTTAAGTAATGCTGGGCCTGTTTCATGTTTCACCGCTAATGATAGAAGTCAGAATCGGCTGAACGCTCTGAATATGAATTTTGAAGACCTATCACTCATTAACTATATGAAATTTAAAGCCTTTCAGACTTCTTCAGCAGTCTTATATCCTACCTTTTTCCTTGACATTTTCAAGAATGCCACCTGATGAACTCCTGATGATATATCATTATGTGAGCTTTGACTTATAAAATTGAAATAGAAATGAAATAGCAATTTGACACATCACTCTTTCTTGATTCTGACTATGCCCCATCTGTTGAGTCACTGCTGAATAACAAAATTGTTTCTTAGAGCTGTCGTGTATTACAGTTTCCCAGTTATTTCCTAACAGTATTGTTCAGTCCTGCTTGTTGCAATGCTGTAGAATTTACAGCAGGTTTGTTAACACTGAGAAAAAGGGAAGAGCGTCTGTATGTATAATAGAGCACAGCAACCTGAAATGTAACAGTCTAGTTCCTGAAGCCAGTTACACGCCAGTTACAGTAGCACCCATGTCATATCAAAGATGGTGTTATGTGTGTGGTGTGATGCGTGAATGAGGTGAAGCAGAGGATGAACAGTGGTAATTGTGGCTCTTCTCTACTCCGGAGGCCGGTGCACTATTTCAGCTTTATGAGCCTAACGGCTGAAGGGAGGGTGGGGCGTATGATTGAGACATGAGGAGAGACTGCACAGGCGCCCGGCCAGCACAGTTTTACCGCTTTGTAGAGGCTTTGCAGTTGCGTCACAGATCTCCCAGCAACCTGGCGCCATCATGGAGGTCCACTGGAGAACTGGCTGTGTGCAAATAATGTCTAAATATTTAACAACCAGGCTAGAAAAAGAGAGATATTGGAAAAAGATTGTTGTAGTGTGGCTGTAGGTCAATTCAGTAATGGTCTAAGTAACAGTGACTAGTGTAATAAGGTAGACTTGTTTCCAAATTTAGGTTACCGTGATACAGTCTTTTGCCCTAGTCTCTACTCCAATGCTTTACTAGTTTACTAGGTTGAAAAGTGTCAGCCCAGTTAATGTAAACAAACAGTTGTTTTTTGGCTTTATTAGCTAGCTAACTAGCCAGCAGACTATTTACCAAAGCAACTTATGTTAATGTTAACGTTTGACTACTAGCCACTACTAACGCTAGCTTCTACTATATATGTTAGCTAGTGTGCAAGTCAGATGTGTTAATAACAGGACAGTGGTGGTTAGCTGTCCAGATATACTGTAGTTAGCCAGCTAACAAACTGACATTTCGAAACACAAATGATGGATCAATGTTTGATATCAGTTCCCAGTCAAGAACAACAAAAAAACAAAGAACTTAACCAAGTTAAGTCTATTGAATTCTGTTGAGACGGCCAAGTTGTTTGTTTAGAAACACAATCAAACATTCACAGCCACTGTTGCCCAAGCGCTTACATATTTTCCTCAGTATGCCACAATATTGAAACTCTGTCTCATTGTAATCATTAAAGAGAAAGAAAACTGCAGCTGAGTGGTTTGCCTTACAGTAACTTGAGTCATTATGGATTCAGAGAGAATGAAGTAGGCCCACTGATTGCACTTATTTATACCTTAATGAAAAACATGATGTAGAGTCCAAAGCTACAAGGTTTGTTGATTTGCACAGTAATCACAGTTATTTAGTAATTAATAGACGCCTGGCTGACTTGTCAATAATAAGCCTTTTTATTTAAAACAATCTTGGGCCTCAGGTTCTTTTCAATGCTTTCAACTCTCTTATAAAACCTTGTGATACAGCCCGTATTGTGCCAACGCCTACATTATGTGATAACTTTCTTAAATTCTTTTTCGACAAGATTTCTGCTCTTAGGTCTTCACCCACTTCCTTTGCCCTAGACCCTTCTGCTCCTCCTATGTGCCCTGTTGTCTTCGATCAGTTTGAGCCTGTATCATTCTCCTTATTATCAGAGGTAGTTCATCATCTGCGGCCTACAAATTGCCCCCTAGATAGTATTCCCTCTCGTCTACTAAAAGACGTTTTTAATACTGTTGGGTCAAGTATTCTTGTTTTGATAAATACCTCTCTTATTTCAGGGTGTGTTCCAGCTGCTTTTAAACCTGCTGTAGTGCAGCCTCTTACCAAAAAGAAAAATCTGGACCCTTCTGTTCTCTCTAACTTCAGGCCAATTTCTAAGCTACCTTTTCTGTCTAAAGTTTTGGAGAGAGTAGTTTTTGTTCAATTGCAAACATTTTTAGATAACCATGGCATTTATGAAAAGTTTCAGTCTGGTTTTAAACCACGCCATAGTACTGAAACAGCTCTTTTAAGAGTTTTTAATGATCTTCTCTTAACTGTTGATTCAGGGAACTCTGCTATTCTGGTGCTTTTAGATCTGACTGCTGCCTTTGACACTGTGGATCATAAAATCCTTTTATCACGTCTGGAACAGTGCGTAGGCATCAAAGGTACTGCCATAGAGATATAACACTAGAGAGGACATTACGTCATAGACTGTGGGATAACCGTCCGCCATCTTACCTGGGTCCAGTTTACCAGCAACTACAACAGCTGTCTATGGGAAGCGACCACTGTTGTCCTGATTTGGACCAAACTGCTGCACTAAAAGGACCAAAGAGACCAGAGAAGCTGGCAACAACTTCCACATGTCAGTAGAGTAGAAGATAGAGGCTGTTTTATATGATAAATTTAACTGACACAACTTAAAACACAACATGTCTGGCTAGTAGTAGCCAACAGACTGGAGTCCTATTTGAAACTGTTTGTAACGGTGTGTCTTAGCTAGTTAGTTAGCTGTTAGATGTAATCTTTACATTTCAGCTGTATGTTAGTTGGCTGCCATACAAACACGTTGTTTCTGAGAACAATCAGCACACATCATTCAGCATTATGTCCAACCAGTGTTTATATTCTACTGTGGCAGGTCGCCGCCGTAAAGTCGCGACCCGCCATGCTAAACATACGTTCTATAGTGTTTTCTATAGTATTTGTATAGTACTCAGTAGCGGCATCGCTGCTGAAAATGCGGCGATTTTTTTTAAAATTAATTGCAGGCTATTTCTGCCAAGAAGCACCTTAATGATGGAAGTGACACATAGTGGCGCGTGGTGGCAGACAGAGAGGACATTCATTTGCATATCTGTATAGGCTACTGTGGATTTTAAGTTGATTCAAGTGTAGAGATGTTTGTTTTTACTGTAGTAGCTTACTTGTTTACATGATGACATCTATATAAATTATTTCTTTATGGATTGTAATCTTAATTGCAGGCTAAGATGTCATGCCAATAAAGTAAAAAAAAAAGTGAGGGCCTATGTCCATTATTACCTGCTTAAATTGGCTTAGAGCTGTCACACTAACCACTTAATGGCATTACATTTGCCTTTTATTGTATATTTTACCTGGGTGTATTGTTAGGTGTGTTTCAGTGATGGTGATATTTAATTGCTGCCAACATCTGTCGTCTATTGCTACAACAACAGATCATTTGGGGGTTTTACATTAAAAATAAGCAGATTTTCATATATACTCTTAATATGACAGTACTGTACTTTTATATTTGTTTATTTTGGTATTTTAAGCCTGTTCAGCACTTTGGTCAACTATGGTTGTTTTAAATGTGCTATACAAATAAATTTTGACTTGACTTGACTTGACACTTGCTGACCGTTGATTTTGTCATTATCGTCATTGTATTATGATATTATTGCTGTGGAGATTAGAAAACTGTCTTTCATTACCTCTTCCTAAACATGAAACTGGTTTTAGTCTGTCAGAGTTACTTTTAGATGGGACTCTTGATTATTGAATAATATTTGATTTGATTGATATTTGATAGAGTATATGGTTTGCTGGTGGTCATGGGTTTAGGGTTAGACCAATATGTACCCTCTAATATGGACTGATTTAGGCCTGGGACTCCAGGTGAATGCAATTAAGTAGCTGATAGGATAGAAAACCACAGTACTCTGAGTGCCAAGAACTGGAGTTGTGAACCACTGTTTCAGAGGCTTTTCCACACTGACAAGAACAAAATATTCTGGGAGAAACACTGAATCCTGATCTGTTTTAGTCATGAAAATGGTCACATTTAAAGATAGCGAATATTGGCACAAAATATCACCTACCGGCAACCCTAAAAAAATATCCCTAACCCCTAAAAACCCCTAAAAATATCAGTATCAGTTTCCGCTCTGATAAACCCATATCGGTCAAATCCTAGTTGGTATACTGTGTTTCTGCAAACCTATATTTCAATTTCCCATTTTCTCCCACTATACATGCAATGGCAGAGCAGAGTAGACACAGCCAGGGTCAAACCTAAGGCAGTCTCCATGTAAACACTTTCTCCTTTTCGCCCCCGTAAGAGCACTTCACCGTCTGACAGACAAACCTCTACTTGGCAATTGAAGGACCACTTGGAATATTCCTTCTCCTAAACGATTCAATATTGCAATCTAGCAGTTTGGCCAGAAAACTGAATATATTACCACAAATTAATCAGAATGCTAGAATGACAAGGTTGGCATGTGCAACTGCGTAAAGCAAAGCGGTGAATAACAAACTTTTGTCTCCGTGTGCCGTCATGCATCAGACATTCAGAGTAGTCGCTGCTTAACGATTTTTCTCATTCGCTCTTTCATGGCCACGGAGCTGTTGTTTGGCGACAGTGGTAAAAAGTGCTCGCTTGCAGATGTTCAGGTGAAGAAAACGAATAAAAGCTTCCCAGTCGGGGAAGAGAGGCTTTTGTGAAGGCCAACAGCGGGGTGCGGCGCCTCTTGACGGTTCGCTCTAAAAGCCTTCGCCCCCACAGTGCCATTGTTCCAGCGAGGCACCTCGACGAGAACTCGCATCTACATACCTGATCGTTTTTATTTCGCCCTGAAGCGGGTGAATTAAACCGTCTCCATCTCTGGCTGCAGAGAGACAAAACGTAAGGAAATTGTTCCTGTGAACCCGTGGCCGGGGCATGATTCGGTAGACATCAGTTTGCTGGAGAGGGGAGAGCCTGAGACATGTTATCTTTGAAGTGATTTTTGCTGTGCGCTGTGCTGGAAGGTATGTTGAGGATTGGATAAGTATTGATTTGAAAGCCCTCATTACGTTCTCACCCGCTACATAATTCCTCCTGTCCTGAGAGTAAGAAAATGATAAGGTCACAGGCAGACAAATGCCTCCACTTATCCTAACCCAACCTATTAAAGTCACCATGACATCGCCGCTCTCCTGCCTTGCTAGAGCCTAAGCTGCCGTCAGAGGTAACACCTCAAGTCGCCAAAAATTCAATTTCTTCAAGACTTGAGAAAAGCAGTTCTCACCAATTCTCCAACTGGCAGCTGCGCATTTTGGAGCTCTACAATGGAGTCATTAAACCCTCTTAGCAAATGAAGGACTGCAAATCTTTCAGTTAGAGTAAAAGAAACATGAAAAACCTCCAATTCATCTCATGCAGCAGCAGAATAGAGCATTGCCTGGCTGAAGGTTTCTGCCTAAGCAGCAAAGACGCACTTATCGCCATACAACTCTGTGAGCTCAAGTTATTTCCTACCCGTTTTTATTGAAGCGGACTGTCGCTCCCTAAGGTCATTGTTCTAATCCAATTGCAGCTCTTAATGCTTGACCGAACAAGCCACGGCTGAACATCTCACTGCCATCTTCGGCGTGACAGTCCGCCGTAAGTTCTTTAAAAACATTATAGCTCGGTAGCTTTCCTAATGGTTTGCGAAGACAGATGTGCTTGATCAAGAGGGTACTCAACACTCACCACCTCTGAAATATAGAGTACATTATCCTCTGACAGTGGTGCGGCTACAATGAGGGCGGCTTTGCCCTCGCACGCCCTAATGGAGATGTTGCTCCAAGTTGCCGTCAGAGGTGATGTATGTGGTGAACCTCTAAGTGTTGCCCCGGCCCCAGAACAAGACCGCCGGAGCGGCCAATCACAGGCGGCCGAGCTCTAATGAGAACACCGGAGAGTGTATCCATGGAGACCGAGCTTGAACCTTCTTCAGTCTTCAGCCCCTTTCCGACCCCCCTCTGTCTCTCTCTCTCTCTCTCTCTCTCTCTCTCTCTCTCTCTCTCTCTCTCTCTCTCTCTCTCTCTCTCTCTCTCTCTCTCTCTCTCTCTCTCTCTCTCTCACATGCGTACACACACAAACTCTCAGCCTTTCTCTCTCTCTCTCTCTGTCTCTCTCACACTCTTCACAAGCACGGCCCGTTCCATAAATCACCGGAGGACACACTTTTTCAACAGTTTTCTAGGTAACAGAAAATAGTTCCCCCCGACAATTCAAGGCAGACAACAATGTTTGGTGTTTTTGGTTCTGGGACCGACCGATTTAACTTGAGTTACAGGTTTGTGTAAAGAGGCAGGGAGGGAGAAAATGAAATAGACGCGCCCCACAAAGCACCCAGGAACAGCAAAATGGAGCAAGACTGAAGTTCAGTGTTGACCTTAGGCAGAGAGTTGTGACTCACCATGGCTATTTGACAATATATTCACCATACAAGTCTTACGTCCCTTGGTGAATTACACAAAATGCTTATGAGAAAGAATGCAAAATGGCTGCTACAAAACGGCCGCCAGTTGGAGCTTGGACAACAAATTAACGGACAGTGCTCTGCTGGCCTGACGACGATACTGTATAGCTCATTGCACATTGGAAATACAATTCATCAAAGTTCTCTGCCATGGGCTAACTTACTTAAAGTAATAATCTGCAACTTTTTCATATAAATTAACGGATAGTGCTCTGCTGGCCTGACGACGATACTGTATAGCTCATTGCACATTGAAAATACAATTCATCAAAGTTCCCTGCCATGGGCTAACTTACTTAAAGTAATAATCTGCAACTTTTTCATATAAATAAATGTCTGTGCTACTCTCTTTCGCTGATTGATACCATACAAAAGTGATTCAACCTATAGCCAGTTCATGAAAGCTTTTACATTTCCTGTTCTAAACACCTGGTGTCTGGTAGGTCCATAGTAGAATGAGACTTGTGTTTGAGGATGTTTGGTACGGGTCGTACTCACTGGAACATGCTATAGAACGTGCGTAGGCCTTTGGTGTTGGCCTGGAATAATGTGTTAGCGTGAACCTGGGTGTCTCAGACTACTATCGACTATTAGTATGAATTACGGAGCTATTGTTAATGAATCATTGGGAAGTGATGGCCCATCTGGTTTGCGGGTGGGCAGCGGTGTGAGTTATGGGTCAGGGTTTGATGTTGGTTATTGACTGGACTGGCCAATAGCTCCTGGCAGGGACGGAGCCGTGGGGGTGGGGTTGTAGTGGGGTGTGGTGTGTGTGTATGGGGCGGGTGGGGTATTGATTTCATCATCATTAAAGTACATGTGAAGACCAACAACAGCACACATCGACCCCGATGCTGTTTTTTTGAAGATAGTGGAGGTTGGTATGTATGTGCACTGTGAAATTAGCTTGCAAAAGTATGACTATCTGAAACTGCTTTTTAAAAACCTACCTTGCCTGTAATACAGATGTAGGCAAAAATAAATGGGTATGTTTTTTTAAATTGTATCCTCAAGGGTAGAGAAGCAGGCTTGAAACTCTATTAGAGTCTTAAACAGTGTCAAAAGCAGCGACACGTCACTTGCATCCTAAGAGAAATCGAATATTCACAGTGTATTCAACTAGCATACTATCCAGGTCTGCTGTTCATGTTATGACTGCCATTGTGAGAAAGTCAATAAAGTAAATATCACCAATGCTAGTGGTAACTGCTGGGGATATCTGAACAGTATAACTGCTATTGATCCAAGCACTGTGCGTGACAATGTTTAGAGACCCACGTTGGTGGCTTCAAATTCACTTTGTGCTGTTGGCAAATCCCCTTAAAAGTGTGATAAATTCACTAAAAACATCTTTGCCTTGATGTTCACAAAAAATACTGGTTTTATACACCCACATTTACGCCTTTATTCTTTCTGTTAACAACACAGCTTTCATTGACGGCCAATCACACACTGGAGGTGACAATGTGTGTAAATTGTAAACAGCGCTGAACGTGTTGGACAGACGCTAGCATAATTATGAGATGCTAGCATATGAAAGCTAACATTATCTGTGAGTAAAAAGCGGTGGCTTCTTGCAGATAGTTGCTTATTTGATCTGGCAAAAAAATTCAGAATGCAGTCCACTCTGTAGGGACACTGAATATAAACAGAGCAGCTCAATACTTGCCAGTAAAATAGCCAAGCTCACTCTTGGGCTTTGTGAAAGTTGACACCCTGGTATTATGCAACACTGACTATCTGCCATGTTTGATTAATGATTTTGGCAGCACGAAAAATAATTAGCTTCTTAACAGTAACTATCTAGCTAACAGATCGGTTACACTCGCACGGTGAGAAGGAGGCTGGTGTGTTTGCTGGGATTAGGAAAGGAAACGCAACCAATGATATTTACCATAGTTCTTGACGTAAAGTACGCCAAGAATTTCACCCAGTTCACCCAAGTCGAGGTTTTGGTCATAGAGTGTTTATTTAAAACTAACACAAACCCTGATTTTCAATAATCATTCATACTAATTTATAGCCCAAATGCCTTACAACCATGCAGAAAGCTGGAAAATTGCATTTGTCAATGGAATAGGTCTTTAACCTGGTTGTCTGCCACCAGCACAACAGGCGGTCGATCTACTGGATGTATAATATACTGAGGAAATATACTGTCATTGTGTACATGTTGTAATATATTCAAAATTTACTCGACAAATCGACAAATATGCACTGGACTAAATGTATTACTTATGAGAAATACATTTTCATATGTTCTACTATATTGTTACTAGCAGGGCTTGACATTGCCACTTGCCCTTTGGTCTGACATAGTTTTTTCAGAGCTCCGGGCCAGTAAATATTGACTTTTATTGATTTACTAAAAAACAATGTTTTGGTTGTGAAATAATATGACTGTGGTGAAACACTTTCCTCTTTGTGATCAAACATGCAGAATGCCGACAACGTGGTTTGCACTACGTCAAATTGTTACTTTGTTCTTGGTGGTCCCCTATAGAAAAGCGGCATCAGTCAGAACGGCATACAGTGTGTGTTTGTGTGTGAGGACAGAAATGTTAGTTAACTAGCTATATTTAGGGCTACACATGTTTCTTAAGCCTCTGTCTGCTGGCCAGCTGCCAGGGGAAATAAATTCTGTATCACAAGACATGGGAGGAAGAGCTGAAGGAGAGGGACAGAAAATATGAACAGAAGAGACAGACTGATGGTTGCCATAGTTAGGGCGAGATGCAGCGAAAGGCTAGATGTTTTATAAAATATGTCGAGAATTTCCTGCATATGTTGCATAGTGAGTAGAATCAATGTATGGGCAAAGTGAAAGTTCATTAATAAACTCTGTCAACTCATATTTGGCCCACACATTTTTTACCTCAGCTGTAACAACTTATCAATTATGCATAATGATATATAAGCCTGTTTTATATGGCATTTATCAGTGAAATGTAATGAAGCTATAATTGAGAAACATGCACTCCGCTATTATTTCACATATCTGATAGACTAATGGAGTGTTGCATTCCTGAGTAGCAGTCTTTATTCATGGTTTCATGTTCTGTTTAAAGGACAGAAGGTGGATAGATATACAGGCTTTCACCCACACCAAACAGCAGATTCATAATAATCAGAACAGCAGTGCTGTCATTACTCAGTTGTTTTCAACATGTCTGAATCACAATTTAGACTTCTGTGAATGAGAACACATTTTAGCATCAAAATGTACTGATACGTTAATAGTAGTAGTTTCAGTTTCAGCGGTCGGGACAGTAACTGTGAAAAACCACTGGCTCCAGATGGTAGTGGATTGTGTCTCCATCTTTGTTGCTCAGCGCTCACTGCTGTGGTGTTTCAGCACTGCTCTTCCCAGAGATCACCTGTCAATCAAACGGTGTGGGGGCGGGACTGTGACGTCTTTTTCCTTGGATTTTCTGTTGATGCGGTTTGAGTTTCTCTTTTCTTCGTCTGTTCAGCCATGGTGGCTATCACTGCTCATGCTAACTACCCAGTTCTTCTTCTATTTATTCCAAACAAACCGGAAACTATAATGCATCACTTTCCTTTTCCTGGGAAAGACCTACCAGACACCCGGTGTTGAGAAGAGCAGATTTCATGAACTGGCTATAGGTTGAATCACTATTGTGTTATATCAGTCGGTGATAGTAGCAAAACAGACATTTATTTCTATGAAAATGTCACTTCCTAAATGCCATTGGTGATCTGTAAGTGGATGCATGTGAAGAGAGAGAGAGACACTGCACACCACTTTCCTCCACTAGGTAGTAAAACGCAGCGAGGCCCCCGAGAGCGCATCACATCACCGACGCAACACAACACAAACCACTAATCCAGTCCACTCAGGGTCGCTCCCGGTGCCAAGTGAAGACATTTCAAAACTCAAACACTTCCATCTCACACTGCGACTTGAAAATATCAAGTCCTGGGGAGGAGGAGGAGGAAAGAGAGGGGCGCACTTGCGTACCAAAAGAGAGAGAGAGAAGCAACACTTATCAGGACACTATCTATTGCCAGCAAATGTCAGCCTAGACATACGAAGACAGAACAATGAGAGTGTTTATCCATTATTAATGCTGGCCGGCTCACACGATTAGCACCCCCCCCCGCCTCTCTCCTCTCGGTGTCAGCCGGTGTTACGGGCGCCTTCCTCTGCTCTCAGTGCGCTGCTGGCTTGTGCTGCAGACTATATAGCGCACTCAGTGACCTGGCACTGAGACCCGGACAGTGTGTGTGTGCATATGCAAGTGCCTAGGCGTGGATGTATGGTCGCGTTCGAGCGCGGATGCATGTGACTGGGTGTGTGTTTGTGTTTGAGCGTGCGTACGGGTGCGCTTGGGTTTGCACGTGCATGTGTTGGTGTGTGTATGTGTGTGTGTGTGTGTGTGTGTGTGTGTGTGTGTGTTGCATCTGCTTTAGATCCCGTCAAGTCAGTGAGGAGGAGGTGGCACTGTTCTGTGCTATAAGAGCAGTCAGCCTGCAGGCAGGACTGGCCATCTGGACACATGATAAGGAGCCTGGCCCAGACATCAGTCCCTGTTTTTTTTTCTCTCTTTTCTTCTTCTCTCACTGTTATCAGCTCTCTCTCTCTCTCTCTCTCTCTCTCTCTACTGTGTCTACATATCAATCAAAAGCATCAAAATATACAGTATTTTAACCATCTCTCTCTCTCTCTCTCTCTCTCTCTCTCTCTCTCTCTCTACTGTGTCTACATATCAATCAAAAGCATCAAAATACACAGTATTTTAACCATATCTCTCTCTTTCTCTCTCTCTGTACTGTGTCTACATATCAGTCAAAAACATCAAAATATACAGTATTTTAACCATCTCTCTCTCTCTCTCTCTCTCTCTCTCTCTCTCTCTCTCTCTCTCTCTCTCTCTCTCTCTCTCTCTCTCTCTCTCTCTCCCCTCTCCCCTCTCTCTCTCCCCTCGCAGTTTGCTGTTTTGTGGTCCACAAGAGGTGCCATGAGTTCGTCACGTTCTCCTGCCCCGGGGCAGATAAGGGGCCCGACACAGACGTAAGTAACCGAACCCCAGCTGTCGCCTCTCATACGCTTGCCGCTGAGGCGCTCCCCTCCCTGTCATTACATGGAAGTGCCCAGCATCAACCGTATGCAACATTATCACCAGGGCGCCTGCCTCTTTTCCGAGCAAATTGTTGCTCTTCCAAGTGACACAGCTGTAGAGCTGCCGTGCCATCCTTGTCTTGTTGTGAAGTAGCAGGATTGGCAGAAGAAAAATGAGGTTTGCTCTTCTTCTGATGGGGATAATTTTTTTTTCCAAGCACCTAAATCTCAGACTTCAGAGGCGTTGAGAAACAAGACAAGTAGAAGGTTGAAATCATAAAGTAGGAAATCTGGTCATACATACCTCAGACTTCTTCTTTACCTGATGTTGATGGCAAGGTGCATACATTTTCATCACAGCAAGTTGACTCATGTGACCTAATGCTGAATGAAATACAAACATGACGAAATCTAGTTTGGCCATGTATTTTTTATATTTATAATAACAGGTTAGCATCTCCATTTCAATGAATCTCGAGAGGAGAGCTCTGATCTTTCACTCTTGTAGGAGCTATCAAAAAAAAAGCTATTCAAATGCAAAATTCAGTCAGTTCATGGTTGAATCACAGCAGCAGCAGGTGGCTAATTGAATTAATTCTCCTCAATGCAATGTCAATGTGTTCCAGTTGAGTCACTGGGCGCCACTTCAAGCACCTTGAGATGCTTTTAGAAAAAGCGATTTATATATTCCACTGAGTCACCAACTCCACCCCCCCCCTAACAAGCAGTATATTAAAATTGAAAGTTGAAATTATTTTATCTATAATGGCACATCTTGCAAACAAAGTCAACACAAATACAGTTACATTTTCCTTCCACAATGGCCTGTGATGATACAGGTTGTTGGCTATACTGGAGTCTTATGGTATCACTTTATAAGATCACCCAACAAGACTGAGTTCACACAAAAGCCTGTGATTGGCCGATGTCCATGTTGTTAGCACTGACCTGGCCTGGCCCAGAGACAGATGGGAAATGTATGGCTGGTGGCCAACATCCACATACCTGCATCTGCCTTGGCTGAGAGATGCTCATGGTACTAACATCTGGTTGCCTGCAACTGTCTGAATTCATGAAGATACATAGGACTCATGTTCATTAGTTGCTACATAACACCAAAAACATAAAAATTTCTAGATACACAATTTTCCTGTAGGCTAAAAATCCTCAACACTAGTTCATATTTATGGAGCACATTGGAGTGGAAATGCTAATTAGAAATCAGTTTAGCCTCTTGGAAACGAATGAATGAACTGGCAAGTGGGTTTTGTCAGTGATCCTGCAGTGGTAACGGATATAAGTGTTCCCAATCATCAGTACATCTGTCCTCCATTAGCACTGGAGTATCCTGCTCTTTCTCAGATATGTGTTGGATAACTCAATCAGCATGTTGAAGCAGAAAAATTCATGTCAATCATTCAGCTCGAGCCAGATCAGTCCTCGTGCCTTCTGACAAGAGAACTTCTGAAAGAGAACAAAATGATTTCCCCAATTACAGTTTCTCTCCGGACTTTAGCAGTAGCGCAGTTTTGTATGTGGTAAAAAAAAAAGATTTCTTCGATGGGGACCATCAAGATCAGCTATCACACTCCGAGACGCTCGATAAATACGGGCTACAGTGTGAAGCTATTCATTGAGGTCTCACTTTCTCCTCTTCCTCTGCCGCTACTATCAACTATGTGCGGGCGACGATCGCCTGCCCGCTCGCTAAGTGCGAAACTGCATTTGCATGCCCGCCCGCCGGGCCTCACGGCAGCGCGGCTTGGCCCCTGTAACTGGAGATATGTCAGTGTATCATTCAAGAGCATCAACCCAGACTCTTTTAATAGAGCACGCCGCAGATGACACAGACGCCGTAGCGGCAGAAAATAGTCTGAGCTGGGGGGAGGGGGGGGGGGGGGGGGGGGAGGGGATTCTCGACCGGAGCGGCGTCGGGCCATCAGGTTTAGCGTTAACGTTAAGGGGAGTTGAGTTCGAATGACCTTTGACATCTGTGTGTGGCAGCGACCCTCCCATATGTCAGCATTGCGTTACATAGAATGTGTGAAATGCGCTTTGGATAATTCATCTTCATTCATTCATACAGTATTTTGGATGTAGTCCAGTGAAGGGATATGAATCCTGCTCAAGATATACAAAAATAACCCATTGCTTTATAATTGAAACATTCGAAACATGACCTTTTTGGCTGCCAAGAGTCATACCTCTGTCCTGAATGATGCTATTTTCTGTTTATGCTGTCGTATCCGCACCCCATGATCAGATCCCTCTCAGTACTTTAATATCCCACTCTTACTAATAGACCTCATTCCAGTTCTGCAGGAAGCACACTTGATGCTATATGTTATTGGCACACTCAGACAAAATGATTAAGCATTACATGTCCTTATCTTAATAAGTCAACAGTGGCTAATAAAGGAGGAACTAATGCATCTACAGTGGAGAGATTTTACTTTGAGCACCAAACCAAAGTGCTCACAGCCCTTTCTGCTGGCAGGCGTCCTGCATGGTTTTATGAGTCTGCAGTTCTAAACCGCAATGACCATAATGACCATCTTGAACCAGATCTTTTCCTTTTAAAATATGCAGCACTTTTACATCTCTTGCCAAATAGAAAATATTTCACACCGCTGAAATATTCTTTTTAATATAAATTTTTGTGCTCTGAGCAATTCCGTTGCTAGGGGCAACCACACATATTACGTGGCTTGCTGCCTCCCGGGTGTGCAATCCAGGAAGGCAATAACTCCCATGGCCAGCAAATATCCTGCAGAACTGTAATATCGAGCCTACCTGCATTCTATGACTCATGTCTGTGTTTTATAACTCCCCTACTGGAAGAAAGAAAGTGTGCACTGGCCGGGCGGAGATGCCAGCAAGAGTTGCCAGATTTATTCAGCAGCAATCCCCCCCTTCTGGAGCTAGCCTTGATTTAATTGGGCAAGTTTACTACGGGCACATTTTTCTTTACAGCAACAGCTCTAGGGAGTTGTTCCAAGGGGAGGAAAGGCTACACATACACATACACATACACTCACCCCTGGGAATTACCCAGTACAACCACAGTCTTGTACTGTATTCAGGTTGAGGGTTGATTTTGTTGAGGGAGGGGAGAATACTTCTTATTCATCTCCACCCTAGTTTCCCAGACAGCCTGGGCATTGGAGCTGGTGTCCATCTGGGCACAGGCTTGCAACTCTATCCATCTACTGCTCAGTGCTCCCTATGAGTATGTTTACATGCACACTAATTATTCACTCTTGACCCTATTAAAGCAATACTATGACTATTGCTAGTGCTAGTTAATGTGGTTCTTACATTGGCCCCTTCACACCTTTAGACTGATTATTAAATGAATCCATGTAAGCCGGGTAATCAAATAAATCCATATAAGAATGGTAATCAGAGAAATCACGTTACTTCAAACCATATTGCCATTGTAATGGAAATATTGCCTGAAGCTGACTACTCCCAATAATCGATATGTAGGTAAACATACTCTATGTTAGTATCAATTAGCCTGATTAGGGCAATTAATGTAACAAAATGTTTCCATTTGGCTGCTGGGTGTTACATTGCCAGCAGCGTGAGCGAGTTCACTGCTTTACAGGACAAGCACCATCAATAATGCAGGGGCTTCCCGTTTCACTACAGGGGCTCTGGGGATGAAACTGAGAGGTTTGATGTGCGTACGTTGGTGTGGGTGTGTATGTATGTGTGTGTGTGTGTGTGCTCGCGCGCTGCCGTGCTTGTGTGGGTGTGTGTGGCTATTGCATCATTGATGTCCACTTAACCAGTGCAACACATATGACCGGGGGCAATCTGTAGCTCTTCTTGCACTGATTTCCTCTGCTTCCAGACACGCGCGCACACACACACACACACACACACACACACACACACACACACACACACACACACACATGCACGCACGCACAGTCACCCTCACCCCCTGGGGGCTGTTCAGTGCAGAGAGAGCTGAGTGAGGTAACAGAGTTAAGCAGCAGCATCATGGCCTTTCTGTCTCTTCTGCTTGGAAACAGACAGAACTGACCTGAGGGTGAGGCTTGCCGGGCTCAACCAGACACACAGAAAATATTCCACCACCATTTTGAAATTGATATATATAGCATATTCTCCATATATCAATGATGTGTAGGCTTGTCCCTTATCACCTCTCCACTCCTCACAATTCTTACCATTAGACTGGTATAAGACCGGTACAAGTATATATCAATAATCCACCCCTACCACTGTGATTCACATGGGACCGGATGGCATGAAAACCCATGAGAAGATCACTCATTTAAAGGGAGGCAGTCGCGAGGTTTAAGCAGGGCTTCAGTTAATGCCGGGGAAATCTAATTTGTAACCAATTCATTAATGAGTAATGCCTTAGACGGGAGTGATCTAATATTTAAGAGGACAAATCGCACAGGAGGCTATAGATAGCTGAGGGGGAATTTTTAAATACTGATCAGATGGTTTTGGCAGACAGCAGAAGGTCTGTGAAATCGAGGCGTCCCGGTAACAAAGCATGGACACGCACCCCGTCTCAATAGGACGGCTCTGCTCGGGAAAAGAAAACAAGATTAAACTGGAGTGCAGCTAAATGACGTCATCTGTCCCGCAGGCACCCCGGGTTGTCGCAAGCGATGGAGCCTTTCATCTGTATTTTCAGTCAGCTTCCTTCCAACTAGGGTGTTGGCTGTGTCTCTGCAACAGGCCTGTTCTGCCAGAAGTTGTCTGAACAGTAGTCATGAATGGTCAGCCAGCTTTTGGTTCAAAGAAGTGAGTCCACTGCAGACTTCATCGCCTCACTGGCAGAGGTCCTGAGAAGAGGATTCTGCTAGAAGCGACCTAGGATACTACCGTAGGTCGTTCACTGACTGCAGTACAGAAGGGTACAAACGGTTTCAGAATCGAATGCGTGCGGATTTGTTGCCCCATTGCATTTTGAGGGAATGCTTAAAGACCCCACCTACGAAGAACAGTGGACTGAGAATGGGGCCTTGCATGTTTTTATGAGGAAGAAAGAAAGCCCAATGTCAGTGGTTCTCAACCTTTTCGGTGCCTGACACCCCAAAAAACGAAGCAATGGCCGTGCGCGACCACTTGTTGCAAGTGTAAACCTGTAGGATGGTGACCTTTGACACCCAATGATAATTTTCATTTTTGCTTAGAGGATATTATACTTGATTAAGTGTTATTAGAGGCTTAGAGGCTGCAAAGATTCATTGTTTCGTATGAAAAAAAGGCTTTCATCACAAAGGTTACATTTGTACATCAACTAAGTATTTTGATATCTTCTGAAATATATATCTTCTCTCCATGGTTTTTCTTCAAAATAACAGTAGACGGTTTGAAAATTAAGCACTTTTTCTATGTGAATGTGGATCATTTTTATTAGATTAGTCACCCAAACACTCAGTAGCTATTTGTGTAGGACCCCCGCTGCAGAGTAGTAGTATCCCATGTTGCCTGCCTGACTGTAAACCTAGCCAACCATGCCCATGTGATGTAATAGCTTCTGTGCCAATGTCCACATAAGCCACCGCCGCCACCCCAACCCCACCCTACCCCCTACCGAGTCGCATACCAGCACATGCTTTGAGCGCACAAAGCTCCGGCACAAACAGCGCCTCTAAGGAAACGTGGTCGCGGGAGAAATCTGATGCTGCATATTTGTGCTTAGCGCGCTGATTTTATTTTGGTGCGTGAGTGTTGACATGGCCTGGAGCCCCTGTCAGGGGTACGCTGTTTTAGCCAAATGAGGTCAGCTCGGACGCACGCCCGCGATCACACATGCACATTGAAACGCACACCGCGATAAGTGTCAGATAGGATCATCTCGATGACTGATAGCCTAGAAGAGCAGCCTGTGGAGAGCGGGAGCCGAGAGGAGACGTAGAACAGCCACTAATGTCCTTCCAAGGGGAGTAAGAGACTGGGCTGTGCTCCTGTAGTGTGTCTAATGAGGTTTGGCCTCTTTCACCCGGCTGTATTCATTGGTGTAGATGAGCCAGCGTTGAAGAGCCACCTCCCGAATGACGCGTTTTGAAATGTTGTCTTCCGAACCGCGTCGTCGTTCCCCGCTGCGTGAATGCACAATGCGTGAAGCGTGTCAGTTGCAATCAGCGTAAGCACCTGTTGCGCAGAGACTGTGAGCGTCGGATGAGAAAACCCCAAAAGCTAGACGACAACCCGGAAAAGAAAAAACGTGAGCCGTGAGACTCATTATTACAGTCTACTGATGGGCTGGAGACCAGATGAGAGGACAGAAGAGGAGTGCTGAAGAGAGTGAGAAGTGGTGGGAGGAGAGGGAAGTGGAAAGGAGATATCATTTCCTGATAATGGAGCAGAGGAGACAAGAAAAAAAGGCGTTGCATAAATCTCCAGTCCTATGTCGCATCTGCCTTGTTATTTTCAGACACGGCTATACTGTGGATGTACTGCTCCATCCTTAAAAGGGACTGTTTGGAAAATCCTGAAGTGCTCATTCAGATTTGATTCACTGGAACTAGTACAACTGCTGGGAAAAATGCTATCATTTTGACTGAGGGTTTCTCTTTTTTTTTAAAGTAAGAGTGGCTTTCTGGTCTGTCTGCTGATGTGATGTTGGGCAGACATAATTGTAACATGTAATGTTTGTAAAGTCATGATATATTGGCAACTTTTTGAAGTGATGCAGCAATGGAAAATGACAAGATGGGACTAAAACAAGATGGATATCATGGAATGTAGTGGAATGAAAGGGTTTGAATGCAAAGATGAAGCATCTATGAAAAACAAAATAAAACTATCTTCCCACAATGTTCCTGTTTTTCCGTGTCGGGTCATAAGTGCTGTTGGATATAATGTTCAATAAAATCTACATTCCCTCAAAATGTTGACCATGTATCATAGTTGGATGTTTGTTACTGACACATTGTAATGGGACCTCTTTGATAGGACAGGGGTTCTTAAACGTTCTCAGCTCAGAACTCAAATTATAGCAGTTAAGCCTCCCTGGCGAATACAAACAGATATGAGGACCCACCTGAAACGCATCCAAAACCCACTTTAGACCCATAGTTGCTGAAGCGCTAATATATTATCACACAATACAGATCACAACTCGCATCGCTTGGAAAAAAAACCCCAAGCTTCTGTCGTTGAAAGCTGAGTCAAGCACAGACAGATGTGAATAGATGGTCATCCGAGTTCCCATGCTCTGTGACGGACAAGACCAGCAGGGTAAAATCACAACATGAGAGGTTATTATTCTGTCTGGGAAATGTTTATAGACTTGGGCCATGGATGCTAGCAGGCCCAAACACTCTAAAATGCCAATAGCCACATTTCATGACAAATTATTACAAAAGGGCCTGAGTGACTAAAGGGGTTGTTTCCTTCTAAAATATTTAAACTGTTTGGGCTGTCTCTTGTACTTCTGCTCCCCAGATGGTGAATATTATAAGGCCTTGTAACTTTTTAGTGGTGTAAAATTTAGGTTATTGCTCTTCTGACACAGCAGGCATAAACACCTTTAACGTTGGGAATCAAGGTAAAGGGAATGCTGGTAGAAGACCTTGGTTTTATTCGGTAGTGTGGATGTTATTGTTGTTGCGCAGCTCCCAGGTGTGAATATGTGTGTGTATGTGTGTGCGCGCTGAAAAAAAAGAGTGTGTGCTCAGCAAAGCTTCCCTGGAAAGCTAACACAAACCTCTTGTTTGTCCTGTCTACCAAAGCCAGATCCCTAATTACGTTACCTGCACACCAACACCTTAATCATAATTGGATTATGATAATACTGCAACTAAGACGTGGCTCATGTAAACAGCTTATGCATTAAAACATATGGAGTACTGTGATTGGAGCGTTGTTTGTCCATGTAAACAGTCCAAGTAAGCTATTGGAGGTTTATGAGCTGCACATTTGTTATAGTTATCTCACAGCTACAGGTATTATCTGTATTATTTACATCCAGCCGTCAAAACCTTGACTCTCAGCACTGGATAAATTGCATTAAAGTTACAAGAGAAATACATTGGGAGCAACAGGGCAGCACTTTATGACAGGAGGGAAATAATTGGCTGTAGCCACCAGGGGAGGAGGCCCATTCAATCAATACTCAGGAAAACAGAAATATTAACAAAGCCTTCGTCTGCTCCGTCTGTACACAGCTTAATTGGATTTTTCAAAGGCAGTAATTAGTTCAGTGTGTGTATGTCAACATAGTCACTGAATACCTCCAAAGTCCATGCATTTCCAATGAAGGCAAACAAAAACCCAGTGCATTGAGGACGGGGTGTAAAAGGATGCATGCTGCCAACACAGGAATGGCTTTCAAAAGTTAAAGATCAATGTGGCTTCCAGCCTCTTGTCACCTCCCGACAGGCTCATTTAAGCCACTGTGGTGATGGATGGACAGTTAAAATGGAAGAGGAAAGAATAGGGCTGATTTGGTGCAGTGGATGAGATGCAGGACTAATGAGAAGATGAGATGGATGGATGGATGGATTTTAGTTAGAATGTGGTGGAGGAATTGGAAGAATGGCAGGAATGTTGTCCTATCGATTTATAGTAGTGCTGAAAGAAATTTATCTTTATGTGGAACAAGCCTTGTCAGACAAACTGACCAATTTTCTGCATATTTCCACAGTATGATTTTCCACAATATGGCACGATAAAAATTCATAATAAAACAGCTTTGGAAACTGCTTTGAACTGATTATCAGAAAGATATTCAGGTCTTGAATTCACAAAACTTGCATCAACTGATCTTTTCAATGTTACATTTTTTTCTGGGGATATTTGTCTATATGTATATTTAGTATGTAGTGCCAAAAGAAAAGTCTATTTAGATCATTTAAATCACTCAATTTAATTTGCCTTTTCAGTATCATGTCTTATGATACACTAATAATACCTTTTTTGATACCATGATAAATGAAAGTGTGTTTGTGTGAAATTTATTTGATGCTAAATTTTGTCAAATTTGAATTTATTTGAACTAATGTTGGATATTGATTTGGATAGATTCACATAGTGTATACTCTCCAAGGGTCTGATTTGGGAACAGTTGAAATTTTTGGGGTGGATTTTTTTTTGTGATTTGAATTCATACAGTAAATACATTACAGTTGTCTTCTCCAGAAAATAAAAGATATATTACCCATCTTCTGAAACATATGATAGTGTCTTAGGATGATCAGCGACAGTGTTGACTTGTGGGACGGCGTGGCGGTGGTGCGTCCCCTGGGCCGGCTGCTGATGGTGTTTACACACTACGGGATCCTAATGAACACTAACGGATCTTGAGCCTGTCTTGCTAATGGCCTGTGACATGCCTGTCTAAAAAGGGGTGTAATCAAGGCTGTGCTGGGAGGAGAGGGTGTGTGTGTGTGTGTGTGTGTGTGTGTGTGTGGGTGGGTGGGTGTGCACTGGGAACTGCTGAATCACTTCCTGGCGAAACATCTCCCATTGGACCGGAGAAAATGAGGATTGTTGCAGAGTAAACCTGCTAATTCTCACTCTCGGATATTCCCCTGCGTTTTCATCCTCTTGACCTTTTAACACTGCCAGTTCTCGAAAAACTATTTGTAAGGCTGGTACTTGAAAGTGAGTGCAGCCTATGCGCAGCTCACACACCACACAATCTGTTTTTTTCACTCCCTCACACACACACACACACACACACACATGCATACACACACAAAGGCAAGCAGCACCGATTAAAAGAAACTTGAGCGCTTATGAAGGCTAGGTGCACTCTCTTATTTATTCATCATGATCTGCATGGTGAAATGAAAAGGCTCTTATCGCTCATCTCTGCTGTCTTTACCTCACCTGTACTTAATGTTTTGGACCAGGCCACCTTGAAAATGCCGGGCAGCCTCTCAAAAGTAAAACAGTTATGGTTCAGGCAGAGGACAGACATGCATAGACAAAAAGAAACAGAGAGGGAAGAGAGAGAGAGAATGGTAGAAAGCTGAAGATTGGCGGAGGAAAGGAAAGGATAAAGTCTAAATAATTAGCACACATGTAACTAAGGGTTTTACATACAAAAGGGAAAGAGATGTACAGAAATAGAAGTCAGCAATAGTGCATAGAGAAAGGAAAACAAACAATTTAGTACATATTATTATTGCCAGACAGTATAAATGCACATTCCAGACATCAGACCAAATTTGACGAAAATTCAAGCAGACACAAGACAAAGACAGGCAACCAAATGGAAAAAAAACGGGAAAAAAGGAGGGGGGGAGGATTGGCTAGTCCCAGTTTAATAGAGCTTGTGATGTTTCGAAGGAGAAACCAATTAAATGTACAAGAGGACAGACGATGAGGATTATGGAAGCGAGCCCAAGTCTGTCTACATAAGACAAGAACGGACCATATCTTATTAAACCCGTCAGCCGAACCTCACAGAGAGAGAACTTAATTTCCTCTAGGTGAAGAAACGGCATAAGATCTCTGATCCGTTGGGTATGAGTTGGTGGAGCTTCTTGCTTCCATTCTGACAGAATTAAGCATCTCGCTGCTAGAGAGGCGAGAGCAATAGATAGACGCAAGTCCTCCTGAACAGCAGCAAAGATTTCTGTAAGAGGGGAGGGTTCAAATGATGCTCCAAATACCCCCCAAAAAAGAGGTTTGGGAAGTAGTAGTCCACTTAAGTTGAAAGTTCTGGGCATGTCCAAAAGGTGTGAAAGATAGGGCCAGTTGTGTTCTTTACACCTGCTATAATTGGGATCAGCTTCCAGGAAGATTTTAGAAAAGCTTTCCCTTTGAAAAGTGAAGACGATGTCCAACTTTAAATTGCATTAAAGCTTGCTGACAGCAGACTGAAGAGGTGTGAACTCTTTCAAGTCTCGAATCCCTTTCATCTTCTGCGATCTCAGTACCCAAGTTGTTTTCCCAATGTGACTTGATTATAGCCAAAGAGGGGCTATCTAAGGGTGACGGCGTGTCAAAAATTCTCGAGATGGCTTTTTTAGAATATCGTAGGATAGAACTGAATGGCAACTATAGGAAATTAGTTTTACTGCGCAAAGATTTGAAGAAAGCATAAGAACTGTGATGATGGAAGAATGTGTTTGCAACAGAATGTAATGGAAGCCCATTCCTGCCACTCAATAAAATAAAAAACAATTCTGACTTTATTTCTCAGAATTCTGACTTTATTTCTCAGAAGTCTGACTTTATCTCAGAATTCTGAATTTTAATCTCACAATTCCGAGATATAAAGTCAGAATTCTGAGATAAAAAGTCAGAATTGTGAGCTATAAAGTCAGAATTGAGTCGTTTTTTATTTTATTGAGTGGCGGGAATGGGCTTCCATTGACTGTAGCCCATTCCTTGCCCCCATTTTAAATGAAGAATCCATCAAGGAAGGTGGAAACATATAATTCCCATTGATTGGTGTATGTACTGACATTGTTGGAAACCTTTCTCCTGAATTGTAACCAAGTTCTCGAGGGGTGGTACACTAACGGGTCTAGCTGTCAAAGGGAGAGCTGCGCAAAGCAATGATGATAACAATGTCTGTTTACAATAGAATGATTCAATCTTGACCCACTGTGGGGAGTCCGGGGCAGAGCTGTTAAACCAGTACAGAACATTACCAATATTTGCGGAGATAGACCGCCCGTGGCTTTCCATCTCTGTCAGTACTCCTTACGTGTCCTAGGAGGGTTACCATTGCAAATACAAGAAGCTATGGCCTTGTCCAGCACATTCAGCACTATCTCATGTCATACACACACACACACACACACACACACTTAGCTTCTTGTTTACATTGCCGTTGATTCTAGCTCTTTTTCATAGGGGACGTTTGACTTCACATGAGATGCTGTTATGCAACCACATCTCTTTTTTTGTGTTCTTCCTAGCAAGCATTCAATTGAATTCAGATGGGGGTGTAAAATGGAACAGGTAAAGGCAACCCATAGTGCATCTGTTTCTTTTGCTAAACAAACATGGGTGACATCAGTTGGAACTGAACCCTTAAAGGAAAGGTTTTTGGTAGACGGAAGTACGTTTTTGGAGTCAGTCCCTCAGAATCAAAGACTTCTTCCAAGAGTCGTCATTTTGCACCAATGTTCAACAATCACATGGGGAGAAATCCATCGTAGAAGAGGCAGAGAGACCAGTTTCTCCACCCGCAGTCGCGTCAATAGACCAGAATGCAACGCAGCCACAGCTTGCATCTTTGCGGATCTGTCGTGGGTCGCATGTGAAATACAAAGCCGTCTTTGACGGCTTTTTTGTAACTTGAACAACCGGCCATGACACCAGGGCATTGTTGTCTCTCTGTTTTGGAAGTGGAAAACCTCTCCCTCTGCAATCGCTATTGTTCTGTCCACCTACACATACCCCCCACAGCTGAATACAACACGTTCATGCCCATTCTTTGGAGGTTATTAAAAGGAATTCTGGGAACTGTAGGAAATTAAGTAGGAATCAGAGGGTGGAATTTTCCATTAACTGTGATTCTACTGGTGGCACCAAGGACCCACTGGGTTTCTCAGTCATGTCCCTGTTTCCTCACAATGATAGGAGCCACAGATAACCAGAATTCCTCTCTCCTTGACCTCAAAAACACACACACACACACACACACACACACACACAAACACACACACAAACACACACAAAGTAGTAGTCACATACACACACACGATTTTGTACCCAATGTACAAACATACACACTCATGCACACACGTACATACACACACAAACACGTATAAACACACAAACATGCAGCTACATAAACACACTCACACAATTTTGTAGCTGATACACACGCACACACACACACAGATGCACACACACACACACGCACGCACACACAGTGCAGCAGGAATTCCACCATGTCCCATCGGAGGTTTGTTTACAACAAGTATCTGGTAGTGAGCCTTGCTCCAAACCATGCTAAGTATTACTAATGACCAGCCGATGGGAGACTTGGACTGGCTCTTGACCCTGGATCAGCTGTGTGTTACAAAACCTGCAGGACAGGAGTTTGTCCTCACCAGTGCCTGCCAATGCACTATGAAACTATCCATCTTAACAAGTCTTAAAAACTCATATTTCTCATATTTAAAAATCTCTCTCATTGAAAAAATAAGAATAAATATATGATTTTTTCCCCTAAATTTGTATATATTCCTTTGAAATATCTTCTGATAGTGCATTCTAATGAAGACAATTGACAGTGACTCATTTAGAGAAAATCCTATATGGAATACTTTATAGATAAGGACTAAAGAGGCCGCTCGGCTGCCTCTGCAGTATCTGCATGTGAAGGACAAAATGCACGCATCAAAAGCAACATGAATCACTTCAGTGCGCCTGTTCTGACTGATAAACATTTGAAGTACCAGTGTGACATATTTACAAAGCTTTGATTTATAAATCAGACGATGCAGTAATCGCATTGTAATAAATGGGGGGGGAAGACGTTTTTACAACCTGGGAGATGGTATCAGGTGCGGGTCTGATCCTTACATGCTGCTGCTTCACTCCAGTCGAGCTGGATTGTGAATGTTTCTGTGTTGTGAGTGATGAGTGACAGGAGTAGGAATCTTACCAACCTTACTGTCAACTCATCAAAACAGTGTAACATTATGAAAGGCAAAAGCAGTGGAAAATACATGATTTGCCTGTTCAAAACTTTGTAGCTGCAGACCGCCACGTAGATGCAATGGGAGCCTGTCGCTCCGCCCGCAATCGGTCAGATTAGAGCGTCACATCGACCAAGTCACTCGCAATGTGAACTCGGGGTCAGACTGAAAGGTCAACTGTTGACTCGGGGATTGTTTGGGCTGCAGATCCCAATTTTAAGGATATAAGACTAGAGGCGGTGAGGCGATATCCGTCTGACACGTGTTTCAGCGAGATAGCAGAGCCTCTCCAACTGGATTCACACATTCTGACAAGCAGTCACATTTATTCCCCCCCCCCCTTTCTACCAGCACCTGCCATACCTGACATCCTTCAGAGATTAGTAGATAGACGGACGGACTGATGGATGGCGAGATAGAGCGAGGAATGGGAAAAGAGAGAGAATAAAGAGAAAAACGGAGCCAATGGGGAAAGACAGAGGGAGGTAAAATGGATAAGGAAATAGGACGTGAGATGGCGGTAAATGAAAGACGGAGGGGGGGGGGCCGCGGCGGAGGGGAAGGAACAAAGACGGGGAGAGATAATGATGGCCTTTGGAAATAAAATGATGGGAAGATGACAGGACAATTGAAGGATAGGAGACGACCGAGGTGGAGAGAGAGCGGGGTGTTTATGTAGAGAGGGGAAAGAGAGTGAGATGGAGAGGAAAAGCAGAACTGTAATGTAGCAAAGACTCATGACTCACAAAGATTTGTTTCTCCTATCAGGGCATCCAAACTTTTTGTGATGATTTTTTCATCAACAAACCCATTTTTTCCCTGTCACTTTTTCCCCCATTTTTCTGACTCATCTCTCTCTCTCTCTCTCTCTCTCTCTCTCTCTCTCTCTCTCTCTCTCTCTCTCTCTCTCCTGACCCGCTCTCTCCCTCTCTAATTTTACACTCCTGCCTGTTGTCTTAACTTCTCTTCCCAGACTTCTCCGGCTAAAACATCAAATCTTCCCTCTCCGCCTGTTTGAGCCTCAGACAAATATTTACATCTCGGCCCACCCAAAAACCCCTGTGTCCGAAGCTATTAATAGAAGCAGTTAATAGCCTGTTATCTTTCCCCATGAAGTGACTGTTAAAATCAAGTCCGGCCTTCCTTTTTAAACCTGCAGTTCACTTTGAAAACGGGAATCTGACTGCGTACGTAACTTACAAGATCAAGTGAATGGATTTAGTCAATGAGGTCTAATTGGGAGAAGAAGGACAGGGAGGAAATATTAGCAGCTCTGACCTTCTTCTCCCTGAGTTTAGTCTTGATTTGCATTCATTTGCTTCATTTTTATTGGCTCTCAGTTGTTCTATCTCTCTCTCATTGGTTGAGTTTGTTCAGAGCAAACGGATAGCTTTGGTGATGGCATGTACAGTAGCTGTGGTTTGTTTAAGATCTTGTCAAACAGGCACAAAAACAAAAACACTCGGAGTGGAGGTCTGAGAGGGTCTGACAGCTAAGCCTAAGCCTGGCCTCACATGTCTCACATGAGGCTTGAACCTGAACCAGCCCTAGGTCTTCCAAAAATGTGATAAAAACAGCACATGATACAGAATAAGTATCGGCTAGTCTGCCTCTCCCTTATATCTCTCTATATCTCAAGTGCCTTACATGGTGTCCACATACACACATAACAGTCTAGACAGTTTGCTGTGTGTTCATGTTATTTGTCATAAGCACATACTGTAACTACAGGTAGGCCAGGTAGGCAACAGGCAAAGAAGAAGCAAATTACTAAGCAAATGTCAGTTGACTGGAAACTGTTGCTAATCACCTTGCAGTGTTCCCTACATGGCGGTTTACTTCAGCAGTGCAAATCTCTCACTCTGGTATAAGCCAATGAAGCTACAGTAGCATGAACTTGCTGCTGTAATATTAGCTGACTGTTTTACTCCTGTGCTTTGAAGGAGCACTGACTGACTGTCCTATGATGTGCTGCATCATATGTGCAATGAAATATGTTCATTGTAGTTAACTAATACACGGTTTTCCTGAAAACTACATTGATGAGAAAAGGTTTGAATGCCAACTTCATGCATCAAAGCACCCAAAATGATTGTAAAACTAAAAATTACTTGGATGCCTGATCATTGACCTGGGTAGGATTGCCCAAATATTAACACCAGAACAAATGGGTGACACTGTACAACATGTGACAACATGACACCATAAAACTGATATCCAGGGCCAACATGTAAGAAAACTAAGGTAATAACAGTATAGGCAAGGTGTGACAACCACCTGCTGTCATAGGAAAAATATAGCTGTGCAGCCCCTGCACTGAACTTAGCCTGGGCTCTTCCTCAGCCTATATGACCATAAGACAGTACTGTCTCCACAACATCTTCCCTGACTCATTTGGAACCAACATACAGTATATTCTCCCATGGCAAGGTTTTCCTTTATGGCTTCCCTGTCACCTACAAGCAAAGGTAGGCTGCCTCAACTAGCCACATTGCCTGCTACATTCCAGTGCTGTCTCACACACTATGCAATAGGGCTGAACGATTTTGAAAAAATATCTAATTGCGATTATTTTGACTGATATTGCAATTGCGATATGATTTGCACAACAACAACAACAACAATATTTAATTTAAAATGGTATTTTGACACACATTTCGCCTTCAACAAATATTGCGCCTCCTGCGATTTGAAAATTGCAGTAGGCCATATTGCGATTTCGATAAAATTTGGATTAATTGTTCAGCCCTACTATGCAACACTCAGGACATCACACACACGTGCAACTCAGACACACACACGCACACACAAGTCACTTGCAATAGAACAAGACAAAGGGGGTATAGAAATATCGTATGAGAAAGAGATCAGTGTATTCTGCTCCATTAACTAATCTAAGTTTGTCACTGGCATATAGCCCAAGTCTCAGCTGTAAAAATAAGTCGGAGCCAGCCTGTATTTTACACATTTTGTAGGTGTCAGACCGGGCTGCAGACCTTTAAATTGGATTAGTCTACGTAAAACATAAACACCCCAGCCTCTTTCCCTTCCTCTGCTCCTGAGGGTCTTTCTTAGAGGCTCTTTGCACACAGGCTTCTCTTCACACCAGGCAGTACGTTTGCGCATTTGACGTTTCGGTGTGCTAAAGAATAAGAATAATTAGACCCCCTGACACACATACACACACACACACACACATACCATGTTTTCAGCTTGCACAGACCAAAGCTAACTTTTATAAGGAATGTTAGAAACCGAGCCGCAGTGCCAGGACCACAGAACGCGGCGCCGCACAGCCAAGCCAGGCCACGGCGCCCCTGTCAGCCTGTTCATTACAGTGAAAAAAGACTCTAGCCGAGACTTCGGCTATTAGATAACTTTTTGGAACCCGTCTTGCGAAGTTCTCTTAATTATTAAACACCTGACAGATGGCCTGCGTCTGATAAGCCAATTTATTCAGGCTTTTTGGCGTCTGCGTCACGGCCGAACGAGCCAGCAGGTCTTCTTTTTTAATTTTTCCCTCCTTTTCTCCCCCCCCCCCCCTTCTCCCCCTGTTACCGTTGCCGGTGAAAAGGTTGGCATAGGCGGCGGTAAACAGAGCGGTCGCCTTCCAGCCGACGTGACAGCCGTGACAGACCCCCGCCCGCATCCTCTCCTGACCCCGCGGATGTCGCTCGGAGCGCCGCTGTTTACCGCTCGGCTATGCTAATGAGCCCGGCGAGTACATCTTCCCTCCCCCCTCCCCGGCTCCCTCCTCTCACCCGCGTCTGCGTGCGGTAATTGGGAACGCGGTAATTTCCGGCCGTGAAAAAGCCGAGCTGGAGATTTTGTCGGAAGGGGCGCTGAGGTCTCGCCGCTGTAAACCGAGTTCATCCTCTGTCGTGCTGTGCTGTTTGAGACGGATGGTCCGCTTGTACACCGGCCCGATGAAATGGCAGCCGTGCCGTGTGTCTTCTCGAATTTTGTTCTGATAGAGCTTTGGATTACTGTCGAGCTTTTTCTCCCATTGTGTAAGCAGCATTCACTGCAACAACTTCATATCAAGATTGCTCTTCTTGATTACAGCTCAACTAACAACATCCTGTCTCAATGCCAGCCTTCAGAATTCTGAACATGCTCCAAAAGTTACTAGCATTCTTAAAGCATTTTCCTTATTGTATTTGTACATGTGTCTGTGTCTGTGCACATGTGCTTGTCTGTGTGTGTCAGTACTGACACAAAAGAATCGGGTCTGATGAGCAGCAGGGGGTTCATAAGGGCCCGCCTGCCGCAGCGGGTGTTCTACTCATTAGGACGCTATTAGGAAGCGGGCTCGACACACTGGGTGTCATCATCAACACTTGAGCTATATTTTCCCCCTTAGAAGCACATGACACACCTACTGAAGTTCGACCACAAAGATTCCTTTTCCGTGTCACTTTGCACAGCGACATGCTTTTGTGTGTTCAAAGGGCTTGTACTTACCCAATGCCTAATACTGTGCATGCTTGTGGTATGGCAGGCCTCGTTGATACACTGCCAGACTGTTACCACAAGTTTTTCTGAGTTTCTGCAGTCAGTCAACAGTCAACACACTTTGAAATAATATAAAGCAGTATTTGAATGGGTAGTTTTTTATACTGACAATTCCTCTTGGGTTTGCCTTAATGCAGCAGCAGGGGAGGAAGCATTCTCTTAAAAGTGGGCCATCTGTAACTGCCATTGTCTGTGCTTTACAATAAAAAGATAAAAAAGATGAAAGAAAACAATTCATCAGTTAGAAAAAAAAAGCACCTAATCACCCTGTTTTGGCTCATACTAAGTGAGATAGCCTACTTAGAAAAGTAGGACTTAAAAAATGTAACAAGGGATTTAAAAATACATTCTGAACTATACCAGAAGTCGAGTATTTTTGAGTATTTTGAGTACAGGGGAACATAAAGTTACTAATCCATAATGACATCAATGTTCCTAGACTGTTGCTTGACATTCCCTGTCAGTGACCACAGTAAAGATGGGAGTTTCCTCAACTGGGTTCTGTAATCCAGGAGGAACACCTCAGTCTTGTTCAGCTACAAGACGTTCTTCGGCATGCAGGGCCTTTTACCAGTAATACCAGTAAAAGTTATAATAGCTAAAGGCCTCACATTATTCTGAGTGTCATCGGCATAGCTATGGAACTGTACCCATGTCTCCTAATGACCTCACCCAGGGACAGCATGTAATGATTGAGGACCCAGGATAGACCCCTGAGGGACACCACAGATGATGCCTTTCTGAGTTTCTGGTTAGTGGTGACCACGATTCACAAAGAAGACTCAGCTTGTTAAATACACTAGCTCCTGAACCACTGTAGATCTGTGCCAGTGATACCAGCCCAAGTTTTTCAGGCTTTTAGAATAGCATGATCAATGGTATCAAAGGCCACACAGTACGATTCAAAGGACAAAAGTACTGCGATAGGATTCATTCCTTTATACACAGTCCAAAAGGAACCCAGAGAACTATAGAAAATATGGAACTGGAGACATCTGAGGCCTTGATAATAATGTCAGCTATTATCTCTACCTCTGCTAGCAGAGAGATGTATTAACAGATAGCACACGGCAAGGAAAACCCCCGGTGAGCTGCAGTGGCAACCTGCCCTCCCTCTCAGCACTCAGCAGCTTAGCAAAAGGCCAAGAGGAATCAGGGTGGTGATTTATACACTAAAAATAGTCACCTCGCCTAGTCTAACGCCTCATATCTGGATAAATGATAGCGCCATGTTGTTCCCCTCAATGCCTACTACTGCTTATACTCATAGCTCAAGGCTAGGACAAGGATATTAACCAGAAGCTAGCTGGCGGCAAAGTGTGTGTTTGTGCGTGTGTGCCTAGGGACATAGCGATCCACCTTTGGCTATAGCTGCTAAGCCGTAGTGCCGTCGATATGAGAAAGGTCAGGCCAGCTCCATGTTAAATTCCACACTTGCTCGAGCATCTCGAGCACATCTGTGTACGTTTCTGTTTGTGTGTGTGACTTATGTGTGTGAATGGCACAGTTTTTTCTAATGGGGGTGAATGGGAGCAGCAGAGAGTGGCGATGGAGGTGGTTAATGATGTACACTGTAATTTGAAGTTGAAGGTCTCCATTGTAACCACAGTGACAGAGTTGGGGAGCAGAGTGACACAGACTGGCCTGCTTGCTTCAACACATTGTCAGGGTGCCATTACTGCCATGTGGAGAGGCTTTGACAGTGAGGCTTTGACAATGGCTAACAGCAGCAGTGGAAAGGGCAGGGAAATATTCAGCTCAAGTAGAGGCACTGTAATTTAAACTTTACACATAAAGAGCCCAAAACTAGCCAAAACAGCTAACTTAAAAACGATTTATGTGAATATTTTTCTTTTATGAAAATCATTAAAGATTCTTGAAAATTGTTCAGTTGGACGTGAACCGACATATTTCACATCTCTCACTACTTTTATATATTTCTCTCTCCCTCTCTTCTTTCCATTAGCATGCTTTTACAGTCATCTTCCAAAATGACCAAAATATTCACTTTTTCAGACACTTTTCTGTCCATTCAGTTGTTTTAAACCTTTCTCCCTCGTGTATTTCATGTGAAAACCTCAACATCCAGTATCTGAAAGCTACTATGAATGCAGATGGAATCGGATAAATCCAGTATCAGGATTTCTCTCACCCTGCCTCTCTCTCTCTATATATATTTAGCTGAGAGCTTCCTCTCTTTTCTTTTTCTTTACCCCTTTCCTTCTTCCTGTCACTTCTTCTTTCTCCCCTCCCATCTGCTCAAACTGCCCATTTCAATTCCTCCCCAATCTTCCTGTCATTCATCCCTCCATCTTCCTCATCCATTTCATCCATAACCCTGTGTGTTTAAATGGGCATGGTGTTTCCGTGGGTATCGGGTACGTGGCATTCAGTGAAACCTACAGGTAAGATAATCTGATCTCTATTGTAACTCATTACAGAATACCAGTCAATCTATGAAGTTGAGTTTGTTCGGAGCAAACCAATACTTTTGGTGACAGCGTATGGCTCCAGTTTATTTAAGATCTTGTCAAACAGACACACATACTGGAGCTGTCATGCATTTCCTCACACAGAAACACTTGGAGTAGAAGTCTGAGTTGGTTTGAAATCTAAACCTCACCTAAGACAAACTGAAGGTCCCAACCTGAACCAGCCGTACAGCAAAGTAATACATAACATGTTACTCATTACTTTTCTGAACAGTAATGAATTACTAGGTGTTAGGTGTTTCTGTCTTGGACACAAGACAGTGGTAGTAACTTTCACCGCGGGTTCCCAGCAGAGAGGAAGCGGCTCGAACACCGGAGCAGGGAGGAGCCTCCTGTCGCCTCCACTTCAAATGCAGGGCTGTACGTTAACTTTTTTTGCACATAGCACTGGTGCTACAGAGGTTGATAGTTTTGTAGCACAGGCCACAAAACTGTAGCACGCGTATAAAATGTCTGTTACCATCTCTAAAAACAACCACAAGTAGTGCAGTTCATCACTTAAACAGGTATGTGACTGGCAAAGGACATTAATGTTGCATACAGGGCACACAAAATCCAAACCTTAACAAGAAATGTTTTCAGACAAACATTTTCTTTATTTGCCCATAATGGTAAATTGCAGGGACATAACAACTGTATACAAAACATCAATATATTACGCTTCAAATTAGGGGTGTGAATCTTTGGGAATCTCACGATTCGATTTGATTCCGATTCTTGGGTGTCCGAATCGATTCAGAATCGATTCTCGATTCAAAACCGATTCTCGATTGAATGAATAGAAGAAGGGGGCACTATTTTCAGTCTTTTGCTCCAGTATACTGTGTGCCAAACCATTCTTAGTCCACTGAAACACAATATGAAACATAACTGGCAATTAAGATAAATGGTCCGCAGCCTTTTTATTTTAAAACGTTAACTGCATTAATTAATGAATAAATTAATTTGAAAGCATCTTACAGTCTCCTGCCTGAATGAGAATAACAAAATGAGGGGGAGGCGGAGTGTGTTGTTATTAACGTGATGTCTCCAGCAGCGGAGAGCGGCCTCTCTGCACCGTTAGCTCCGGGGAAAGCCATCGCTGTCCGAGACGCTGAGCGGGCGCAGGGTTTCTGAGGTGAAACAGACTGAGCACCGAGTTATTTTCTTCACCTCAGAGTTGGTTTAAGTTGTTTAACGCTGCAGTGTGTGTTGGTCAGCCGGTCTCGTTTGTTACTGCTGATCGCTGCTCCGCTCTGCTAACGTTAGTCTCTGAGTGACGGCGTAGAAAGTTCACAATATACTTCACGTTCATCTCGCAAAGGTAATTATTTAGTCATTAAATCAAAACATGTTTGCAACCGCTTGCCTTTTTTGAAGATGAACTATAATATAACTCTAGCGTGTGCGCGCTGTAGACTGTCCGGGTGCTGCACTGCCCTCGGAGGAAACGGCGTAGAGGCAACCGCTTAGGAATTATGGAATTGTTCCGTAGGAATTGTAGGAATTGGTGTTGGATGTATGGACTCTACGCAGCCGGGGACATGATTTTTAATCGCACGATAGACTACAACTACCAAGTAGAATAGCGATGCGCCATCGATTCACCTCACACACAAACAAGCACACAAACCCTTACTTCACATAAACAAGCGGCTCCACACACACACGCAAAACTGTATCGCTACTGCGGTAAATTCATTCATCGCACAGACCGATTTTTTCGTAGCACGTGCGACATATATGTTGCACTGTACAGCCCTGAAATGTCACCTCCCAGTGAGGGATGATGGGTGGAAGAAGTAGAGAGAGGATGCGGAGGAGAATTTGATCGGCCGATACCCTCGGCTGGCATCACATATTAAGGAGGATGCTCACCTTCAGACCCCACTGTACCAACCTGTTAGGTTGTCCTGCAGGGAAGGGATTGGTCAAAGAGATAAGTGAACGAAGGATGTGATGGAGACGAAACTCTCTCACTCTCTGGCTGCAAATGCCACAACAGGTGGATGTCTTTTGACTCTGTGGGATGCAGGTGGATCATGTTACTTTACTCTATTTTCTACATATATCTGTTTTGTACGTATATACTCAATCATGCTCTATCAGAACCCGTTTTTGATCAACTGCTTCTTGCTGCATGTTATATGGTCAAGATTTCCTGCATGGTTTTGTGTGGGTTTTTTTGCGTGGGTTTACTTGCATCTTGCCTCAAGATGCAAGTAAAGGCCATTGGGGTCATTTGTGCTACACCTAAACTGTAGCTGGAAAAGGTAAAAAGGGAAGTAAGTGCTATAATATAAACATGGGAGTAAAAGAGACCTGTATTTGAGCCATGGTGGGCTGGATTTTTCATCTCCAAGTCAAGCTCTTCAAAACAAATACGACTATACCCAAATTTACGTGGTGAAAGAAATTCACCATTGTATCTATAAAGAGCTAAGTGGTTTTTACTGCCCCTTAGCGCAAATGACCATTATATATCTGCAGGGGCTTGATCAGTATATGACTCAATGATTACTTCAGCAGGTGCTGAGATTTCTGGCTTTCAAAACTCACTTTCCACCCCCAGAGGCTTATAAATGTTGCTGCAATTCCCACTGCTCGGTACTAGAGGTTGATCGAGATCCTAGATTACTTAATACCCCTTTAATGTGGCCTCTCTCATCCCCCTTTTCCCCTCTCTCATTTTGTTGCTTTGTTTTGTGCTGATTGACTTGAAGAACGGGCCTACAGGGGCTGGCACTTCCCAGTCCAGAAACAGAGAGGTGGTCTTTGGCTCTTGCAAATGCATTCTGTGGGATCGGCAGGCTGTTAGCCCTTTAGAACGGACCGCAACCTTTGCCTTGAAGCCGTCTGCTGTGACTGAAAGAAAAAAAAAAAGAGAGAGAGAATAACCTGTGTTGAGGTTGGCAGAGGGAGTGTGTCTTCAGATTTCAGCTTCTCTATCTCTGTCACCGTCTCTTCCCTTCCTCTGTCCTGTCCCTCATTACCCCGTCCCTCTGCCAATCTCACCTCCCTGCACTGTCTGACAGTGGGGACCGCCTGCGGCACCACACACACACACACACACACACACACACACACACCTATCACCGACACACACTCCCACTCTGTGAACAGTCTGCACTCATTTAGCCATAGCCAAACACACACACTGACAAAAAGTCTCGTTTTCAGATTGACCATCATGCATTTCAGTTATCCAATAGGGTTTTTGAAAGGTTTTGTGTTTGGTTCTGAATGTAAAGTCCATTATGTATAATTATGGTTATATTTCTATGTATTGCATGGATGGGATTCTGTAACGTACAGAGCAGAACCATTTTTAATATGCAAATTCCTATCTTCACACCTGAAATCACCATGCATTCAACTACTGTGCCTTCTATACTTTGGCAGCCAAGTCTGTTACTCAGTTACTCATTCACTTTCCCAGCACAAATTTCCTAGCTGGTCCAGGGATTCTGTTCTCAAACTTGCTTCCTTAAAGACGAGATGAAATGAAAAATGCCTTTTTAACCCTTTTAGATCACATCCCCGGTCATACTGTGCACCTATTTAACAATATATGCCAAAAAAAATACCAAAAATCAATTTCATTGTATTCTTATATCAAAATTCAATCATGTTTTCTTCCTGTAAAACAAAATATGCCGTGTGCTTACGTAAGCATGCCCGTAACTAATTTCAACCAATAATATCATGACATCCACCCATCAATCAATCTTCAACTTTTAGCACACAGAGCTAAGAGGCTAAGATTCATTAGTTAGCTAGCTAGCAACAGCACGGTACTTCGGTGTGTCTTCGGGTGTTATGACACGCCCACTTTTCAACGTTCAAATCAAATTCCTCCCAACGTTACGTCCCGCCTGTCTTTCCTGTTTCACTCGGAAATACGTCACGATACGGAAGTTAGATACTCTCGAAATGCCGTTTCATCTCGACTTTAAAGTACTACTCCGACTTTTTGGGGGTTTGGCCCTTAAGTCACCTTTACCCAATATGTGACGAGAGGTTTGGCACCAAAATCATCTCTGTGTCTCTGGTAGATAGTTCTGTCTGGTGCACATGCTAGCGCAGTATGTTAAGTAATCGTAGTAATCGCAAACTCCCAAAAAGTCAGTGTAGTCCTTTGACATCCAGGCTTCCACCAATATATATATGGTTGTACTGTATGTGTGTATGTGCACACTATAGCCAGCAAGCCTTGACTGTTTGTTTTTCCTTGTATCCTGCCATATGTTAGGTGTCTGGAGTTTCACTGCTTTGCAAAGTGATTCTATTTCTCGCTAGGATGACCTTGATAGGCCTATATGCTCTGCCTTGAGGGATTAGACAAGGAATGGTTTAATGTAACGGTAGCAGGTCAGAATGTCCTGGTGAGCTGCCCAGGGTCTCATGGATAGATGTTGATGGATGGATGGATGGATTGACAAATGGAGTGAGGAAGAGAAAAAGGCAGGATCAGGATACGACATTTACACCTGCCAAGCTCCAAATGCGGGTAAAATTTGTCTTCGGCGGATAAATCAATGAGGTTGATTCACCACACCTTTTTGAGATCATAACATTTGAAATGCTCTCTGACTGAGAGCCAATCAAATCAAAGCAAAACAATGGCTCTGTATCAAACAGGCTCCTGATTGGCTGCCTGTGATGTTGGCTCTACACAAAGCGGTAGTGTCTAAACTAAATCTAAAATGAATAACAAAAAAAGATCCACTGTAGAAGTGAGTGAACCGGTTTTAAATGAAACCTCTAAATCTGCTCTTGTCTCTTTATTGAATGCTTCACAGAGTACTTGACTGTGTTTATGAAAAAGCATTGAAAACGTGCAGGGTGACTGTTACGGCCCCTCTGGGCAGTCTGCGGGACGGGAGGGGGGGCAGCACAGAGCCAGCTGGATGGGAAAACAGTGAACTCATGGGGGCCGACTTAATAAAGCAGAACCCGACTAATTAAGCCCACCCCAATATAACTAATGAAAAATAAAGCAAAAGAAAAACCTGTCTACTGCAGCTAACCAGCCAAAACCGGCACATTGCTGGATGAAGCTGCTGGAAGTGCGTGGACCAATCACATGACACATCTGTGGCAGACGAATGGACCAATCACTCGAGAGCTCTGTGGAGAGGGAGAAGAGACACATCAAGTGACACACCAATCCTATTAAAATCCTATTAAAAGACCTCAAAAATTATTTTCTGTAGATTCGTATCTCTTCACAAATCAAAATGTGTTGGCGAAGCAGCAGCCCTTTACCTTTATTCAGTCAGACACTCGACATCAGTGACTGATCTCACAGTTCAAACGGGCGTTCCTCTTTCATCCCTCCATGAAAACAACATGAAACATCCAAGGGGGGTATCTTTACCTCTAGGTGCAGGGAACCAAACCCCGCGGCACAAATCCAAGGCGAGCGGCACCAATAAACAGGCGCTGCAGTCCCACATGAATGCAATAGAACCTCAATGTGAACTCTGCACCCTTGAATCTCATTTATTTGTAGTGTATATTAGATGTGTGTTGCTCTGCTCCCAGGGGGAAAAGGGTGCAGTGTAGGAGAGACTGGATTGTAACTCAGTGGAATTGCTGCTTGTGTGACTCCTGCTGTATGAACCATTCACACAGATAGAAGTGATGCTAGCAAACATGCAAACGGAAAGAAAAAAGAAGTTTGATCATGTTAAAATAATTCAATACAATAGCCTATATTGCAATCTAGTCTTTTGTGTGAAGACCAGACAAAACACAATATAATATTAAGTTATCTTGTTGGGTTTACTCAACACTAGAACCACCAACAGGTCATTTTTTACTTTTTTATATTTCATATGTATATCACTGCACAAATAAGCCTGAGCCCTCACTTCATGACTCCTTATGCTTCCCAAGCTCAAGACAATTTATTTATATCTACTTCAGTAAAAAAGTCAAACTTAGCCCTGCTATTTCTGTAATTGTTCAGATGCATTTTGAAATGAATCATTAACTCTATAAATCTTTAAAACATGTCTTTAAATATAGCATTTTCTTACAAAATATTACCAGTAACCAGTAGGGTTTTTGGCTTGTGTCTATGAGGACTTTGCCTATTCTGGGCTCTATGTTACAATACAGTGATTTATTGAGCTGGTGAATAGTTTTTGTGCTATACATGATATATTCTGATTCTTGCAGACATGCCCTTTTGAAACAATACAGTGCTGCGGTGATTTTTGTGTAGAATCAATGCAATACAAGGGCAATAAAACTGACTCACTTCAGGGTGTAAAAGAGTCTTGGCAGATCTAGTATTAAACATGATGCTTGCTCACTTTTTGATGAGACCCAGTTCAACAAGCATCACTTTTTCTCAATGCAACTGGCTGAGAGAGCAGACAGTCACCCTGCTGTGCCGCCCTGTTGATTGACTGTGATTGCAAGTGGGCATTTTCTCCTTTATTGTAGCAACTCTGCGGGCCCGATGACGAGCGACAGAGACGGAGAGATTGTAATTGCAGAAATGATTGATATTACCCAAAAAGAGGAGACGGACAGGCCAAGCTGCCTGCTTTGTTTGGTGTCTCACGCTCTTTTGCTTACCCCACTGTCTGTCCACCGAACAGATGTGTCGGCCTTTGTTCTCAGAGAGCGTGCTACTACCAGCACTATCAAGCCATTGTTTGAAGAGATGTGTGTGTGTGTGCACGCATATGCGTCAATCGAAAATTTGTCTCAATATCACCAGTGCTGCATACACGGAGAAAAAAAAGAGTAATCCTGCCTGAGTCCAGGTTGGACCAGATCTCCTTTAATGGACGAGATTACCCTTCAGGGTCCAGGTCGATGTCCCACAGGTCCTGGTCCACTTCTGTTGTAATACCTTCATTAATTTGTTCGCCCCGGTATGGATCATCGTATTAATATTAAGCCGTCAAGGACACAGCGAGGGATTCTGCATCTTCTCGGCCCATCAATCACCGGCTGAAATCGGCGATGCCAGGCAGACATGCATGAGATTTCATTGAGGGAACATGGGGAGCTTGTTGAACGCTGTTTATTTTTCAAGTCTCTATGGCTACCGGCATCTATTATGTAAATTCAGAAAGCTTTTTCATTTACGCCGTTTGATGCTATCCTGCGCTGAATGTGTAATACTGCACCACTTTTTAAGTAGCCTCACAACCCGTATGATATTTCGAGTTTCCCTCCCCCAATTTTATCTGAAATTCTTAATTCGAGATAAAAACAATAACCCAAACTGATTCTATTTGAATTCATTTATCTGCTACGGTCATTTTCTTCTTCTTCTTCTTCTTTCTTCTGGTCCTCTTGCAACAGATGCTTTAGCTGTAGTCACACAGCCAACTGCATAACTTCCACTCAAAAGATAAGCACCTACGCAGTTCAGCCTGCAAATGTCTCCTGGAGCCCACTTCACCCCCACCTTCCTCTCACACAGATGTGTCTTGCACTCAACTAATATGTTTCTCTGGCTTGCGAGGCTATTTCTTTTTAAATAAAAAACCAATGGAACCTAATTCATCTTCGCTGTTCCTCAGCACGGAGCCATCTGTTCAAGGCTACAATGGCATTTAATGAAAGTGCTTGCATTCACACAGGGAAGTACACACACACAAACACATACATCACCCTCAGTTTAATAACTGTTGTGGTTTAAAAATGGCTTTTGTTATGGTACATACAGTATGTCATGACATAAGGAGTAATTGGGCTGTGATGGTGGCATATTTGTTTGCTTTGGGTGAACAGTAAGGACAGATGAAGAGTTTTCTGTGTCTTAATCAGCCGCAGAGAGAATGCAGGGAATCTATTTTACGCACACAAGGAGAATTTACACATTGGGAAGGTAAAAGTTACAAGGAAACGGCATATCGATGGTGACTTGCTTCCATAATTTGTGTTCAAAAGTTCAAAAATGGTTTGCGCACAATGTTGAGCTTCACAAACTGCAACCACACGCATCCATGGTGTCTTAGGAAAAGGAAACAGAGAGAATTAACAAGATAAAGAAGTTGTTTTTCATTGTGATTGAACAATGTGTAGGTGGGATGAAGGGCGACACATCACCCCCCCTCCCTCTGCCGGGAAGCCCCTGCTCAGCCTCGCCCCGCCAGGCCCTTCGTTAACAGGGGCCTGCTCGACGGCCCGCTCGCTAATTAAGCCGGGTTGGAGCGCCCGGCTAATTAGCCACCACCGCTGTCCTGACCCCCCACGCTTCTGTTTTCATCAATCCCCCCCGGTTGCCGCCAGCCTTTTGATCAGCCGACTGCCCTGAGCCCGTCTTTGATCTGTGGATTCACATGCAGATCTGCCAGGGATTACTACAGGGGAAAGGCCACAATAAAGGAAACACCGGAGTACATGTGGGATCGGGCTTTGTTATGGTGCCTAGCATTTTCTTGGCACCAGGTGGGTCTATTTAAGACCTTAGAATGTAAGGTAAATGGCAATAAACAATGTACTCAACGCTCAGAAATAGTCCTGAGTGATTTCAGAACCCCAGAGGAATCTCTAGCTACTACAAACTGAAGGAAAATATGCCTTGATTTGTTTACTCTTTATCATCATCACAGTCGTAGTCATCCTCATCACTGTTACCATCACTGTTCAATCTTCATCTTCTTAATCTTCACCATCATTTGGCGTGTTTGTTTATATGCCATATTGAAATGAGAGTGATTGTTTACTTTCCAATAATGAGATCAACGCCCCATGGGATTGTATAATGGCAATCCCCTATTTCAGAATTACAGCATTGTAGTCAACCTCATGCTCATTAAAATCCACTGATGATTGCTCTTGCTTTCTTTCTTTTTTCTACATCGCTCAGATATATAGTGTCTATTCCGAATGGATGATGGGGAGAGGATTTTCCCTTATTTATTCCCTTAGTTACATACCACCAATCCAGTTGTCACCATTCTCTAACAGTTGGATAGCAGAGAGCCTCCACATACTGATGCACACACAGTCCTTAATTATTTGTTGGTTTGAGTGTAATAGACTGGCAATAAACAGCACGCCTGTTACACCTCTGTCATTAATGCACTGTGCACAGAGCCACAGCTATGAAAACACAGAGCAGTACGGGCGTGATTCTCTCTCGCCAAGCATTGTTTGGCTACTTTATTTTCCTCCGCGGTGATACTGCGTGATTGCTCCGTGTCTCATCATCTGGGCAATCCCGTTAGCTCTCATATTACCATCAATCAAAGGGCAACCTCCCCGCCGCATCCTTCAGCCGGCCTGTAACACCCCCGCTGGGTTTGTTTCACCGTGATGGCCTACTTGTGTTCGGCCCTCCGATTGGTCTGCGATGGTAACACTCTCCTTCCCCTGCCGTTCCACTAATGGAGCACCAGCCAGTCTGCCCCGAATGCCCCGTTAAGGTCCAATTAGGATGTAATGGGGGATAGAGGCCACGGGGGTAAACGCTCCCGTCCCACAGCTCCCAGGAAGGATGCGTTAATGGACAACCTGGTGAGCTTAGCGGTGCGTAGTCAGGCACACGCGTTTACACGGGTTCACGGACAATGTCCTGCGCATTACAACTCTCACTAGTGAGTCTTTAAGTGGCTCCTCGCAAATCAGTCGGGGAAGAGGGTTTACATGTGCCAGAATGGTTGGTTGTTCATTATGACATTCATATTTCTTCAGCGATTAACCAGTAGCAGTTGACATATGACCAGAGTTAAACTAGTCTGTTAAACTCACTCCTCTTGTAGAATACTACCCTTCAGTTAATTCAGGAGTTTTGAGTTTTCTTGATCTGTTTGTCTCACACTGACAGAAAGCTGTAGCTCTTGCTAGAATAAGGCAAAGAGCATTCTGGTGCAGACCTTAGATCGGGCCCAAAAAAACAAGCCCGACCCTACCTGAGCCCGTGCACGTTCTGTCTGAGCCCGGCACGGGCCCGTCCCATTGGCTGCATTTATGGGCCCGAGCCCAGTTTAAAACCGAAATTTTCTTAGTAAGTTGGCTGTTTATAAGTAAACTTGAATGACAAAAATCTGTTCAGAATTACGTGTGGGATCTTACTGAATAGCCTACTTCCTCTCGCAAAGGACTCGCAAAGCGAGTGGTGCCGTAGGCAGCGAAAACCCGACACTTATTTCAAATTGTAACCTTTGATTGACTGGTGATAAAAACATAATTGACACAAGGAATTAACAATCAGTCTTTGCAGATTACAGAGACATTTGAATGACAGAAATCTGTTCAGAATTACGCACGGGATCTTAATGAATAGCGCTACATGGAGCGAAATTTGTTTCAGTTGGTTCAACAAACCCGAGCAGCCTTTGCGCATGCCTATATATATGTATATATATATATATATATATATATATATATATATATATATATATATCTATATATATATATAGATATATCTATATAGATATATATAGATATATATATATATATCTATATATATCTATATATATATATAGATATATATATACAGTATATCCGGGGCCTACATATAACATTCTGATTATCACACCAAATAGCTTACTCCCCACCCCAATTATTAAAAAAAAAAAAAAAAGACGTTATATCTGACCACGAGACCGGCTCGGCCCGGCCTGGGCCTGAGGAATGGAGGGGAAATTCCTACCCGACCCGGCCCCGACCCACGGGCCGGTCTCGGGTTCGGGCAGAGAATCAAACCTCTGTTCCGGTGGCCCTCCTGTCTTGGTCCCACCCCTATGATGGCAAATATTCTGGTAACATAATTTACAAAAACAACTTACTCATATGGCTATCTCTTTGGACCAACGTAAAAGCACTAGCAGTGTTGCAGAAACAACATGTTCTACAGCTATTTAAAACATCTTCCAGTAAGCCAGCTGAATTTGTTTTGGTTAACACTGTTTGAATCCTAGGAATTCTAGTTTCATTTTAGCCGTTGTGTTTTGCTGTACCATTACAATTTGGGCATTAGATGCAAAATAGCTTGACTACACCAACATGAATGTGTCCTCAAAATATATCTAACATGGCTAAAATAACCTGCTGAAGATGCAAATGATTCAACTGATATTTTTCACAAACAGTGAGCTTTCTGTATTAATACAAACTCATAGAACAAAACCAGCAAACAACGAATACGTTGAGCTGCACCTGCTTGCTCACTTATTTTTACGACATGACTGGCTTAACACAGTTGGAGAGCTAAAGCTGCATTAGCAAAGATAGCCAGCCTCATCATGATTGGTTGCCTGAGAAAAAAGCGGTTGAACATTTTTTAACTTCTGCTCCGCTCTGCCAAAAAAGACACGCTTTTTCGGGACACGTCTTTTTATGTAAAAAAGGCGGTGGCAGTTTTGAAAAAAAAACATATGCGTGAACGCAGCCTTAGTCGCCACTATTATTTCAGCAAGTCAACCACATCAGAAGCACAGATTAATTACATTAAGGCATTGTCAATATTGCATTCACTCGCCAATGGACCCCCTCATTGTTTTACTCTATTTTAATGTTTACATCATCTTTAGCATCATTTTACTTGGGCGGCCTGTCCTGCCTGCTGCGTTCGCTCGCCTCTGATTACAGCACCTTGACTTTGCCGCCGCCGTTCGGCTCAACGACCTGGAAATTTTCGGCGGCTCTACGAAATTTCATCACCATCACCTCGGTGCGTGTATTATCGCCCTGCCTTTTTGTTGTAAGCAGTTTCCATTTTCTGGGAACACTAAAGCCCCTTTCACCCATCGAAAGCTGATGTGACAGTTGACAAAAGTGCATGATCCATCTGCGGCTGGATATGGCTCTTAGTCGCCATCACTCATTCATGCCTTAGATGGAGGGAACAAAGCGAAGGGGGGGAAAAACAAGAGGATAATCCTTCAGGATCAGCTGTGTGTGGGTGGACATGAGAAACTGCAGCTGGCACAACCTCTCTCTCTCTCTTCCTCTTCCTCTCTCTGTCTCTCTCTCTTCCACTGTCTCTCTCTCTCTCTCTGTCTGTGTGCCTCTCCTTTTTTCTTGTCTGTCCTTAACTAACACCGTCTGCTTGTCTGTACACAGTGTGGTGTGGACAGCTGATAGGAGAATGTGCGCTCTGTGTGTGTGTGTGTGTGTGTGTGTGTGTGTGTGTGTAAGGGCCCACAGCTCTGCCTGAACAGTGTGTCAAAATGGCAGACTTCTGATTGAGTATTGGACACGATCGCGTTGTTGAGACCGTTGTCAGAGAGATGTTACGAATGCGTGTGTCTGCACCATCATTAACATGTGATGTTGGACTTGGGTTTGCAGTCACTCAAGATGATGGACATCTCAGACGAGCTGGCCCAGTATCAGCCTCTAACTGCACACATGAGAGGTCTTTGGTTTGGCAGCCTTGGACACGTTCACACACTCGCTGTTAGAGGCTTAGGAATCGCAGACCTATCCAGAAAAGTAAAAGCAGTACATTTCCACCCAGTGGATGCAGTAATAGGTAATCAGGCCCGGTGACAGCGACTGTGCTGTTTGTGTTCTTAAATGTCTTAAGGCCTTGTTGAAATCTTTAAAGGTGCATTATGTATGATTTTTACTGCCCCGTAGCGCAGAATGACCAGAATATAACAGTTTGATAAGGTCGTTGATCAATACCAGTGACTCAATGATTACTTCACCAGGCGCTGAGGTTTCTGGCCTGCACTCTGTTTTGGAAACAACCCCCCCTCCTCCCCTTGCATTTCTCAAGCAAAAAAAGGAAATGACAAGGCGATATTATTTTGCATGCTGATATATTACCTCTTCGCTGATATATTACCTCTTCACTAAGCATTTCTGTTGGATCTATGCTCTAGTTAAATAGCTTCTGTTGTGAAAACGTGATTCTCATAAATCTGTCAATTACAGGCGAGGTGTGTCAGAGACATGTCAATATTGTTGCAATTCCTTGGTCGCCAATAGAGGTTGGTAAAAGTCATAAATTACTCAATGCCCCTTTAATATTTGACTCGTAGATTAGGCGGAAAATTTGAATTATTAGTATTCAAATTTAGCATTTAAAATGCGATGACAGCAGTTGAAATGTAAACGCCAACGCTTTGTTTTTCAGGCTGGAGCTGTCGTTTACCACTTCCACGGGTTTGAGATGGGGAGGGATGAAAAGAACAGTTTATTTGAGTCATGTAAAGGCGTAAAGCATCAGCGGACAGACAGAGAGGCGGGCAGGCAAACGGACAGATTAAAAGCAAGATCTGAGGAGCCTCAAAGTGTCTCTGCTGCAGAGGGCCATGTCAAACTGACAAAACGGCAAACAGCAGAATTGATCAATGTGGCGCCTCACTGTGCTGCATCAGCTCTCACCGAGATACATGCTGCTCCTCTTACTCCTGATATATTTCTCTCAGGTCAGGCTCCTTTCATTCATTCCGCAGTACTTTGACACTGTATTTTTCAGGCTGCTGCTGCAAAAAAAAAAAAACCAAACATATTAGGAGGGATATTTTTAGCAGTCAGTCCGAGTAAGTTGAGGAATGCCCTCGTTCAGGGGAAATGCAGCTCTCCGGTTTCCAGGGAATAAATAGACAGGTGTTCCTTCAAACAGATGCACTGCAAAAGCAAAAAAAACAAAAAAAAAAACAACAAAAAGGTTCTAGCCTGGATAATGTTCTCAATGCGAATCCACTTAAAGGGATTCTAACTCTGAAAGAGGTTTACAGTACGGCGCAAATTGAGAAAGAGCAGAGAAAGCACTTTGAACGGCTGCTTGGGGAAAGTGGCAGTCGTCCAGTTTTCAGTCCGACGGAGAGTGCTTCATAAGCCGCGCGTTAAGTGCATGGGGGGGATGAATGAATGAATGAATGAATGAATGAATGGAGGGATGGATGTGACGTGAGACCTTGGGAGACCCGTCCCTGTACAATGGAAGTGCTGCAGCATTGTAATTGGTCTGGAACATACCAAGGAAAAACAGCTGCAATCGGCTTCAATGATACCCAACCATTAAAGCACTGAGGAGGAGAAGGAGTGCTTTATAGTACAATACAACCAAACCCTTTTGTAATTGGCCCATATCTAACATATACCATCTGCCTGATATCGTAAAGTTGAACTCTTTTAACTCTTAATTTCATTCCTTCCTGCTCCGCACACACAAGAATCAAACAGAGATGGAGAGTGATAAAGTGTCTTTTGCTTGTTCAACAGATTACATCTCAGCTTCAGGCTTTACTTGGTATTTGCTTAAGGTAGAGTTTGCACCAACCGCCATTTATTTGGGAGCTGTCTCGATGTAGTTTCAGTTTGAACACGATCTGCTTGATACATGGACGATTTTGCTACCCTACTTTATTGAATCCTAAGTGTGCTGCAAACCTCTGAGGCGAGAATCCCGAGTGGAATGGACTCGGCTCATGAATGTTACATCCCGAGTTTGGTTGAGGATTGACTCGTGAATGAGAACTGTGGAATGGATCTGTTTTTTTTTAGTAGATTTGCCACCAAGATTATGGTCCATAGAGCAATTGAGCAGTTTGTTTTCCAGGGAACATATAGTTACAGGACATAAAGTAGCGTTTTTCACCTTCCTATGAAGTGACTATATAATGTGTCACTAAAAAGTCTACTGAGTTTTAAGTGATACTCATAACTGTGTGAAAAGCAGTCTATAGATATATAGGGTTGGGGTTAGGGTTAGGGTTAGGCTAAGGTCAGGATTAGGGTTACATAGTCTGTGGAGATGCACCAAACAGGCAAGTGACACTTTGTTGAACATCTACTTTTTGTCACCTTATAGTTAGTTGAGTATCAATATTGGACTATCCAAATAAAGCATTACCCAATGTATTATCTTCATTCAAAGTCCCAGAACCAAGCGCTCTGAATCATACTCTAGGCCTTGTTTAATCTACCATTACTTCCCTTAACCTGTCACCACTATACAGTCACCAGGGGTTAATTTATCTCTAACTGTTCCTCTATACATTTACGCTCTTAGACTTTGCTGAGTCTAAACTCTTCTTCTCTGCATGTAAAAGTTGGTCATGATGCTGAGTATTTCCTTATTTGACTATCCAAACTGCAGTATGAACAGGGATACTGGCCCACTGGGAGAAGCCTCTGACAGAAAGATGTGAACTGCACCGGACTTGAAACGGGGGAAGAAGCTACTCCATGCAAATCCATGGTCTGTGGTCAGGGGTGACAATGTAAACCAAGCACAATAGATGGATTGTTCTATTACTACTGTCTTACAACACAATCCCTGATACTATCACAATTACACACACACACACACACACACACACACACACACACAAACCGATAGCTCCTTAACTACCCACACTGATGAGCTGTTTTATGTTTCTCCATTAAACCATAATGTTTTTCATACAGTGTCTAATTTAATATTTATGGACTGCGCCTGAAGGGATCAACTGGGGCAAAGAGGAGGCTAATGATACATGGAAGGCTCTGATGGCTTTGATGACTGTTTACACACACACACACACACACAAACACATCTATTGACTGGACCAAATGGACTTCTTACCCCAATAATGTCACTAACTGTATTACATGGGCCTGGAGTCGCTAGTATTTGTGGATGACTTGATTAGCATAACATTGTATGCGCTTTCCTGTATTCAAAATGCAATTTCTGAAACTTGTGAAGAAATGAAAATGTGGAAGTGGTATCTTTCTTTCAGTTATTATGGTAATAACTGAGAACTGAGAATATTCAATGGTGTAATTCTTTCCTCAACACTCTTTATCTGGATAAAGCCTCAAGTGTTTGCTGCTGTCTTCAAGTACAGTGCAATAATGTCTTGATGTTCTGTCTGTACTTAAATGATTTTGACTTTAAACATGAGTAGCTTAATTGCAAACGTAATTCATTGAAACTCCCATCTGTTTGATATTTTGCCTAAGTGCCTTTGGGTTTATTTTTAGCCCTTGGAGTGCAAAGGACTCAATTCTCGCTCACCGCAAGAGAATGCAGCGATTGAGGTAGATGGTCTGAAAATTCAATGACAATAAGAGGCTGACGTTAACCTCTGAGTGTGTCAAAGGCACATTGATTGACCCGCCACTTCAACTGTTATGGCTCTTTCTCCAAATCTGAGTAAAAAAGCGGTGGTGATTGCAGTCATTTGACAATCAGCGGTGGACTTTGTCCCCTGGGGGATTTTTATATTTGTTACAGACAGTGGTGTCCTGGGATTTTATGTATTCTATTTCGGCAAGCTGTCAGGATACACATTTTGAAATCATTGCCTCATACCAATACCTTCATATTTTCACCCCATGAAAACGCATTGGATTTATCAAAGCACAAAATGATTTGTTTTCCACCTTTAACTTGACATGTGTTCCATACTGTACGCAGAACATGATCTGTCCAGTGCTTGCTTTACAAAAAAGCATACATTCTCATTGCTTGGATTGACAGTAAGTTAACTGATGGACTGATTCCCTCTTGCGTTCATGGGTTCATTCATTCTAATGCCTCTTCTCCTCTTTTGCCTCCCTCAGGACCCCAGAACGAAGCATAAGTTTAAGATCCACACTTATGGGAGCCCCACCTTCTGCGACCACTGTGGCTCTCTGCTGTATGGCCTCATCCACCAGGGCATGAAGTGTGACAGTAAGTGCACAAGGTTTCACAAGGTTTCACAAGATTTGAACCTGAGGATCACATCATATAACATGGAGCAACTTCAAATGTAGAAACATCACCTGCAAATTTAGGTAAACTAGGCGCTCCCTGGCGTTTGGCTTCAATTTTAGACATAAACCCGCAGCGATTTTGCCTGTGCAACAGCACTTTACAGTGTGTCCAGGCAGCTGTGCCTCATCAGCAGTATAAGTGGACGCTTACAAAATACATCAAACCTGTCAGGTGGTATCACAGGCTAAAGTGGATGCTCGAAAACGAAAGGAGAAAAGCCAATCCAGTGCAGTTCTGTGATGCGGGTCAATGATGCTTAAATACAGCATGAGCTGGGGAATATCAGTGGCTTAAGTGGGTCCATGCACATCTAGTTCTCTTTATCAACATCAATGCCCAGGAAAGAAAAAAAAAAAAATCCCATGAACCCAGTTGTTTCTCTTCATCGAATAGCACATCTATGTGTATTTTCCCTCCTCTTGAACTTCCCCATATTAAATTATGATACTATACACGATACACTATACGATACACGATATACGATATACAATATATGATACATGATATACGATACACGATATATGATACATGATATGTGATATACGATACACGGTACACGATATACGATACGATATGATGCAATATACTTTACTCACTCACTCACTTGGACTCACAGTGCTGCTTGTTCTTCACACACTATGTATTGTATCTGCAGCTATGCTCAGTGCACCTTAAATATCTATTATCAAAGCTTCACCGAGTCTTTATCAATATCCTTTCCTCACCGCTCTTCCCCTTCACCTTGTGTTAGTAGATTAAAACCTGAATGCCTTAATTAGCTCCTAAATACATCATCCTCCACCTACTACAGACCACCATTTATACTTAATGATGGCTCCGGGGTGTACATAAATAGAGATTATGATGTGGACGGCACGGCAAATTATTTTGGCAGATCCATTGCACCTCTAATCACGGCACAGTGAGATGACAGTGTATTTTTAAGCATGGGTGAGACACACGGCACCGAGGCCCATCTCAGAAGACTCGCAATTAGACACAGAAATTAGGGAATGTATTTGTTTGTCAGGGGGCCTGCCGTTACTTTCCGTTTCATCTTTTCACCCCGCTGACACGGTGGCGCGATGATGTAACCACTGGTAACACACATATCGCTCACACACACACACGCATGTACCATGTATGCATGACATCATGGGTTTGAATCTGGGTCACAACCTCTCTCTCGCACAGCTATCAGAAACATAATCCTTTGACATAATACCATATATGGTGTGCTGTGTATATACATAAGACATATGAAATGGAGGTATGAGGTGTATGAAATGTATATGAAAAGTCCGATAATGAGACACACATACTGTATGTTTTTGTTAAAGCAGTTATTAAAGCATTAAGCCATGAGAGGCTCTGCTGGGTTCGCCGCACATTGTTTTTGTAAAACGGCGGTAGAAGTAGTGATTTTTGTTAGCTCACTTACTATTTTAATAATTGACTGTTATGTGGTCACAGGTGTGTGTTTATACAGTACAGTATATTGTAACCTTATATCATTCATATTTAAAGTAACTGATATGTGGGCATAGGTGTGTGTTTATCGGGCCTCAGCCAATCAGAACAAAGCACCACAACTATTCATTTTGACTGATCAAATGCATAAAGCTCGTCTTCTTCCCTAATACCTTGGATGCCATCGAGTCCTTTCCCTCACCTCTTTGCTCTCTCTCTCTCTGTCTTCCCTTCCCTCCCCTCCACCTCCCAGCCTGCGATATGAACGTCCACAAGCAGTGTGTGATGAACGTGCCCAGCCTTTGCGGGATGGACTTCACCGAAAGGAGGGGGCGCCTTTACCTCAAGTGCGAGGTCAGCGGGGATAAACTGCACGTCACAGGTAGGCCAAGGACCCAACCATCCCTCACCTGCTCTCTGTAACACACAATGGGTTTTGGTGCAGCAACTAATCCTTACCTTGAATTGATTCTGTGTGTGTGTGTGTGTGACCGTTCATTCATTCATGCCCCCAGGTCGGCTGGGATGGGCAGCCGAGGATATTTTGGTGTTTTCAGAGCCTACTTGTTTTTGTTCCTTTTGCGTGCCTGGATTAGGGATGTAACGGTATGGAATTTCACAGTACGGTACGGTATCTACCAAAATACCACGGTATACGGTATTTCACAGTATTCATTTTTTTTGTAAAACTCTTATTGTTTCTGCCGTTTTAGCAACTAAATGTGGGGAAAGGTCTTCAGTCTACTTGAATGAATCGTTTTTTATTGACTGCTGCGTGAGTAGTGAGATAACGTTAATGTTCTAGCGCCCTGCAGGGCAACATCGGATAGTTTATTTTGCATTAAAGATGGAAAATACACACAACAATCTTGTAATCTAGTGCAGTTTAATAATGTATATTAAATTACAAAGTCCACTGTTGCAATTTAATATTGCTAGCAACTTGAAGTGTGATGTTTCATTTTTTCCCCTGGCTGTCACGAGCAGAGCTGTGGATAGGTAACCCTCCATTGTAGTGGCGTGCGAACATAAATTTATACCGTGGGCACGGTATTACAGGAAAAGGCTCCCGGTTCAGAACCGTGGTTGCTTGATACCGCGGTATACCTTAAAACGGTATACCGTTACATCCCTAGCCTGGATCAATTTCAACACATCGCCCCATTTTGTCAATAAACCCAGGCTGGCCCATTTCACCGAGACACGCGCTCTCTGTCCCCCCCGCTGCCATTAACCTGAACTGAACCTAGCTTGCCTTTAAATCTGCCTCACCGCTGCCGGCCATACAGAGAAATCCGGCCGGTAAAACGCGGCCGTCCTTGCGAATACCATACAAGCGACCCAGGCGCGCGGATCGATACGGCCTCTCCCGCTATCAAGCACTCCCCTGCGAAGAACAATTCGCCGTTACGACACGCTTGGAAGGCGCTCCTCCTAAACCCAAACCGTAGTCCCCGCGGTGCCTGTGTGTTCTGGTGCGTGGGCCCTTTGTGTTGTTACCCGTTTTAAAAACCAGTCACGACTCGCTCTGTGTTGGCCGGAGTTTCCGCTGGGTAAGGACGAGCGCGGCTGAATTGTTCCCGGGAAGCAAATCGGACACCTAATATATTCATTTATGTCTCATCAGAATTACAGAGGGACAGGATCAGAGCACTCCGGTCGTGAGTGGGGTCACGACAAATACAAGCGCTATCTTCCAATTATTCATTGGTGGGCTGTGCTGCATTATCATATCATTGGCTATTCCGGTTGTTTTAATCACTGATATACCTCTAGTTTCAAAGTGACACCTGTTCTTTGCCTGCCAAACTCAGGAAGGACAGCAAAGCAATGATTTATACTGATTCTTAGTATTTATTTTGACTTGAAAACAATGGAATTTCCCCTCTAGATATGAGCCGAACTGTATCTCCATATGTTATGTAGATGAGTTTCTTATGGGAACGACCTCAGCCACAACTGTGAGGCACTGAGGCACGCGGTAAATCCCCTGGCTGTAATGATAGTGCATTAGCACATCTGCTAGAACAATAGGGCCGGTTGGGAGCCGACAGCAGGCGCACGTAATTATTCAATTAGCAGGCTAACGGGGGTCAGCGCATCACAAGACCCCGGCTCACAGCTTCACTGACTTACTCACTTATCAAATTATCACCTAGGAGGTACAGGCTGAGCACGGGGTGAGGGCTGCTGCGGCACAACACACACACATGCAGACAAACACACACATTTGAAAACATTTATTCTATACATATGACTCAACTAGTGCGAGGTTGTCTTGTCTCTTACATTACAGGTCTTTGCTCTCCTCCTCCGTTTTTAGTTGGAAATCTGCTAATTAAAGCGTATTCTGCTGTTGCACTCGTAAGTCGCTCTGAACATGAGTGTCAGCTAAAAATGTAATGTAACATGTAAATGTAAAAAGGGGTTAGCCAGTAATTGGACACTTATGGGTACATAAAGCCCCAACTCTGCCTCTAATGATGACTAAAGTGGAGCAGAGTCTTGCCAACTGTCTGGCTCTTGCCTATGGTAAGCCTGCTACTCTCAGCCAGTTTAGCATCTCTCTCTCTCTCTCTCTCTCTCTCTCTCTCTCTCTCTCTCTCTCTCTCTCTCTCTCTCTGTCTCGCTCTCTCTCTCTCGCACACACACAAACAGGGATTTCATTTTTCATTAGTTGGCGTAAATGTGTCCTCTAGATGTTAAAAAAAGTTTATCAAATTTTCTTTTAAAGTGTTGAAACGCCCAAACATTGACGGCAGCATAAACACACTTAGCTCACTTCCAAGCGTATTGGCCCAGTCAAATAATGCCCAAATATTTAGTTTAGGTTTTGGGCTGAACCCTAAACTTGCTTCTCCTTCCCTCTCTCCATCTGATTTTACCCTCAGTATGCATTCATTTCTCACAATCCAGCTGACCGGATCTGGCAGAGCACTGCTGGTTTTCTGTCCTACCGGCTAGTTAATTGCAGTCTCTGATTAGATGGCTGGAATAAAGGACCAGGAGAAAAGAAATTAAATATTAAAAGCTATAGCAAAAGGAGGCAGTGGAATGCTCGCACTTGAAGAATTAAATTTAGATAAAAAGTGGGGCAAAAGAAAAACAAGAACAGAACAGTTGAAGGAACAAATACAAAAGAAATCTCCTGCTCCTTCCATCAAAAGAACCCCCCACCCCCACCCCACCCCCCCCCCACCCCCTTTACCATGCACTCTTTTCTGGTCTCCATTCAAGAAATCCCAATTTCCTGCTGGATCAGTGTCTTATATCACTGTTAACCCTCCTCATGAATTCCTGCGGCTTCATCCGCCTCAGAAACATTCCAATCCAACGCTGCTGCTTTCATTTTGCTGAGCCATGCGCCGCCGCAGACTCCTGTTGCTATCAACTCAGGATCGAGCGTGTGTGTTTGTGCATGTGTGTGTGTGTGTGTGTGTGTGTGTGTACACCAGGGCTGGGCATCCAGTATAGTCTGCGGTTGGAATGAGAACTTGCAGACTCTCCATTCCCTGATGTACACATACGTGCGCGAGTGTTTGCATGTGAGCGCATGCGTGTGTGTGTGTGTGTGTGTGTGTGGGTGTGCGCATAGAACTGCTGTACCAATCCGCAGCCCACTCAGGCCAGATTGTATCACAGATAAACAGTGCGCTGCTGTAGACGGAGCGCTAAGCAAACAGGCTGCCAAACAGGATAGTGTTACACCATGCAGGGTTTAGCAGGGGAAGGTGTAATGGATAGCTAGGAGGAGGCAACCTTATAAAGCTCATATTGAGGTTTATCATCCCAGAAACACCCGTGTGATCCTTTTATTGGTGTGTAAGGGCGGGATGCTGTGTGTGTCTTGTGTGTGAGAGGATTTGTCTGTGTGTGTGTGTGTGTGTGTGTGTGTGTGTGTGTGTGTATACCTGCGCGCACTGTAGCTGTGTGTGTACATGTACATGTGTGTGTTTGTGTGTATGGACACCCTACGATTGGTCAATTTGTGTCTGCCCTACTTGTCTCACAAACATGGTGATTTTTCATTAGTTTTTATTTTTATATCGTTTTCAGTTTTTATTACATATATTTATTATACATTTTTATTGTTTATTATATATTTTATTATAGTTTTAGTTTAGTCGGTTCATTTTTAGTCCGTTTTAGTTTAGTCTTCAGTGTAGGTTTGATAGTTTGTTTAGTTTTAATTCAGTTTTATTAAATATCAGGTCCAGTTTTAGTATTTTTGGTAACGGTGGTATTTTCTTGTTTCACGTTTTCTGTGCTTATTAATTAACACCTATGTATAGTCTTAGTTTTAGTTTACAATAATAACTTCGCTCAGACACGCAGGCCAAGCTGTGCACACAGATCCCAAGCTCCCCTATCTCTGTGTCATAAATCAATAAGGCTTATTGGAGCCATCTGACTCCACAGAAAAACACATGCTGGAGATATTGAACCTGTTGAGCTTGGCTTCAAGAGAGGCCTTTTATGTATATTTTGCCTCAGAAGCCCCAAAACAGTGGAAGTGGGTTCAAATAAGATTTAAGGGCCTAAAGCAGCAGACTGATACCTTCTTTGTATTCTGGTGAATTCTTTCCACGGCGATCACCGGCTGATGCTGCTTTTTTTTCACAGGACTAACTGGTGTAGCGTTTATTGAACTCATTTAATTCGCTGTTTAAGGAAGATTAGCTTTAAGCTGGAGCTGAAGTGCAAGAATCTTCCTGCCAACTCCTACTACACACACACACACACACACACACCTACAGTCACAGTATCAGACACACAGCTTCCATCAGTATAGCCAGAATGTCCAATAGGAAATGACATGACTGCCAGGAGAAACACACAGACAGACAGAGAGACGAAGACACCATCCATCATCAGAATAGTGAAAGTACTGTATGTGTTTTTGTTGTTCGAAGGGACAAAACCAGTCCTGTTTCCGTGGCGAAGGACGGGGAGTGGGCTCGCTAACCTTTCATTCCTGCGAACACACAGCTCCCCTCTGTCCATGTGCCGCTGGAGACGCCCTCCAGCTTGTCCCGGCGGACCTATTGTCCATTGACTCAGGCCTGGTGGGAGGCAGAGCCATAACAGCGGCTGGGTAGTAACATGGAAAACGGGAAAAGCAGAATTAGGTTTGAGTCAATAATATGATGCGTCTAATATCCGAAAGCTATCCACATTCTCTCTTTTTTATTTATTCTTATCCTCATCGCTCTGTGTGTGTGTGTGTGTGTGTGTGTGTGTGCCTGCTACTCCTATGGGGGTGTGTGAAAGACAGTGGTAATAATTCCATTTCCGTTTCGCTCCCCCATTGACTCACCCAGTTCTGCAGCAAAGCCTCATTTAACAAGCCCTCTGCTTCCCCCCCCCCCCCCCCCGCTCTCTCTCTCTCTCTCTGTCTCTCTCTCTCTGTTTCTCTCTGTTTAACCTTTTCATTAGATTTTATCCTAATTGCCCTCCTCCTCCTCCTCCCGTGGCCCGATATGTCTCTGTTATTTGGTGGAATAAAACTGCTGTGGGAGTTCTTGTGTTCAAGAGTAGGTGCAGTGTCAGTGCGGCGTAGGTGTGTGTAGGTCTGATCGTTTTGCTGAGAGCGGATATATACTGTAGGCGGGGGTGGATCTGGGAAAACCAGAATTTACTGTCGAAGCTGCTGGAAGTGGAGTGGTTCTAATTCGATGAAACAGATGTGATGGGAGAAGTCTAAAACTCTGTTAGAAAGCAGCTTTTGGCGATGTAGCTTGCATTCCTGGCCCCGTTTCGATGTTTGGTGGTGTATTTTTCTTATTCCCGTGGATAACTGGGCAAACATAGAAGACACCAGGTCACATCGAGATATTTCCAGCGCAGCTACAATGGAGTTTGATAGTAGAAAATTGTTCAGCGATCTAAAATGTCAACGGTAAATGTCAGGTTTTGGTGTCAGTCCCTCAGAATCAAAGAGCTTCTTTCTGGACTCTCCGTTCTGCACAGATGTTCAACAATCATACAGGGAGAAATCCATCGTAGAAGAGGAAGAGAGACCACAATGCGGCCACAACTCTGGGGCTAGTCTAAAGGCATTCTGGGAAATGTAGGAAATCACTAGCTGGAATAGAAGTAGACGAGGCAGGTTGAGGGAAAGTGGATACACCACAAAAGTAAATTACCATACATTATCACCAAATAACATCACAAATCGATGGTATCTAACAGTGTGAGAGTATCTGCGGGTGGACACACCCACTGTCACCCAACCTCCCGTCCTCCAACATTCCACTCAGGTGTCTACAGAGGTGCTCACCCAGGTTTAATAACACAACATGTAATTACATCCAAACCCTGTGCATTGGTAAAAGTGCTCAGACCTTTCATCATACTGTATATTTTCAATGCATTTACCTAGAAGTCTAGTGACAAGGTCTATTAAGATATTAAATCGCTCTTGATATGATTATATACTGTAATAAACTCATGTAGGGGCCCTGATATTTCATCAATAATTAATCAACTTAGAGTAACATGGTTAGCTTGGTATGAAGTCAGACAGTTCAAAAACAAGGTATGCTATTCTAATGGAGAGAGAGAGAGAGAGAGAGAGAGAGAATTGACCATAGCCTGCAGACACCAGGTTTCCCCACTGTTTTCCCTCCATACCTAGTACTTCATCTGTCTCTCTCTCTCTCTCTCTCTCTCTCTCTCTCTCTCTCTCTCTGTAACCGCGTTCAGCTGAGTTCATTTATCATTGAAACGTCAGAGGTCCCCCCACTTACTTTTATCATTTAATTCTGTAATTGAATATCTGCATGCTCCTCATCAATACGCTGTTTTCTGCGCCGCTGTTGCGCGCCAGCTGCATCCAGATCCACAGAGGCACTTTGTCCTCTCTTAATCGCATCCACATTCCCAGCAATTTGCTCACTCAATCAACCCATCAATAAAACAGTAAGGATATTCTGCCTTTCCGCGTTGGCTCTCGCAGTCCGAGGTAGATTTACCGGGAGGCGAAATTGAAAATTCCCACACATCAGTTGGAATCAATCTGGGGTTTGGACGCATCCTGTGTGTTGCCAATTGCTCATCACTGCGCCGTGATGTGAATGCAATTTACTTACCGCCATTGCTTCCACTCTGCAGCCTTGTTCTTATGGTAATTTCCATGTCTGTGCAGTAGCAGTGTCTGACTCATTACGCAGAATAGCCTACAGTTTCTTGCCAAAAGAAAAAAGACTTAAAACCCGGCTATTATTATTTTTCCCTATGAATCAGAGTTGAGATGGAGCAGCTGACAGCGCTGGCATTGGTACCAGTGCCAGCACTTTTTCCACTGCAGGGCGTTGGCACGACCAGGGCCACTGGAGCAGCAGTTTCTACTGGCTTCATGTTCTGTAGTCAGAGCTTCGGTTATTCAGCTATTTTCTTGCATAGTATATAGGTGTTATGTTGCTGATACATCATATATATTATTAACATATTATTGTAGAAAGTAATTTATAACAGAGTTCCCATTTGTTGAGAACATAGACACCAAAATCATCCGTGTCTGTGGTAGATTGTTCACTCCGGTGCTCCATGCTAACACATTAGCATACACTATGTTGACTGATGGTAGGCTCCATGCTAACACATTAGCATACACTGTGTTGACTGATGGTAGGCTCCATGCTAACACTTTAGCATACACTGTGTTGACTGATGGTAGGCTCCATGCTAACACTTTAGCATACACTATGTTGACTGATGGTAGGCTCCATGCTAACACTTTAGCATACACTATGTTGACTGATGGTAGGCTCCATGCTAACACATTAGCATACACTATGTTGACTGATGGTAGGCTCCATGCTAACACTTTAGCATACACTATGTTGACTGATGGTAGGCTCCATGCTAACACTTTAGCATACACTATGTTGACTGATAGTAGGTAACTAGTATTAGCTAAAGTATGAAGACGGACCTTTTAGTAATAAAATGTTGTTAGTGGTTTTTATTATATGCCATTTAGATTCATGCATTTTAATAATGAAATATCCTGAACTCAGTATAGCTGATGTAGCCAGTTTTATTGGTGGAACTATTTCTGGTGAGCAGCTATGTATTCATCCACTGTGCAGTGATTTTTAGCTGCACAACAGTCTCCCATCACCCACCATGTTCACTTCTAAGGAAACAGAACAACACCTAGTGCTGTGGGAAGAGAGTCTACAGGGAAAGTAGTCCCTAGTAGTTCAGGACAGTATCTTATTTGTATCACATTTTGTGTAGCTTTTACCAATATCCAATAAAAAAACCTTCCATACCTTACTTACCGTTTAGCTTTAGAGCTGCTACAAGCTCTCATTTTCTCACTTTAGAGATAATGCTAGTCACCTACTATCACTTATGCTAAAGTGTTAGCATGGAGCCTACTATCACTCAACATAGTGTATGCTAACATGTTAGCGTGAAGACTACTATCACTCAACATAGTGTATGCTAACATGTTAGCGTGGAGACTACTATCACTCAACATAGTGTATGCTAACATGTTAGCGTGAAGACTACTGTCACTCAACATAGTGTATGCTAACATGTTAGCGTGGAGACTACTATCACTCAACATAGTGTATGCTAACATGTTAGCGTGGAGACTACTGTCACTCCACATAGTGTGTGCTAAAGCGTTAGCATGGAGACTACTGTCACTCAACATAGTGTGCTAGTGTTAGCGTGAAGCACTGGAGCGAAAAATCCACTGGAGATTTGGGAGTTTATGTTCTCATCACTTAACTGTTAAGTTGACCAACGGGCCACAAACTCTGTGTATTCCTGTAAGAGTCATCCTCACTGCATGTGAAAGCCAGGTTGCATAATGCCAGACACAGAGGGTGTGTGTGTAGGGGTCAGTAGAGACTGACCGGGACTAGCTGCCATAGAGGCCTTATTGTTGCTTTCACCTACACCGCCAGTCAGTCACAACCCTACACAGTCCAGCATCAAACAAGACCACGGTAGCTTTAGCGCTGCACAGTTAATAGTGTATAATCATATATTATGATTTCAGTTTCCACAATTAATAACATAAGATGAAACTCTAATGATCCATGTGGGGAAACTGGGATGTTGCAGCAGCAAAAGTGATACAGCACAAGGGAAAAGACATGCAAATGGAATAAATAATGCAACTGACAATTTCACCACTGCATGTTAAGTAGAAATGTATGAATGAATTTGTGAAAAAATGAACTACAGCATTACGATGGTGTGCATAATAACGCTATGATGTAGCCAGGTTAATATGTGCGCTATCAAAGATATTAAAATATATGCAGCATGAGATAAGTGAGAAAATATACAAGTAGCAAGATATATGCAATTTATAACACAGAATATTAAATATTGAAACCAACTGTAGATGTAAATAATAAAGAAATGGAATAGAAATATGTTGATATAATGTGTTCCTTAAACCATGGAGACTAATAAATGTAAATAATCATGACCGCAATATTAATACGTATCATAGCCTAACCATGCAGCCCCAAGTGCTTTATTGCTCTCTGTACACAGTAAAGCCTTATATTGGAGGGAATGGATGCTCTTAAAGGTCCTTGGAAATGGTGTTTATAGGTGAGCAGTTTGAAATTCAAACTAAATCCGAATACAGTATGTATTGAATTTGAAAAGTATATTGGGTATCTCTACAAGGTTTATACAGATATAATATATATATGTATTTGTGTACATTTGAAGTACAGGCATTGCTGCACCATCTTAACAAGTAATTCTAAAAATCTTGTTTACCTTACAAAATGAAAAAGATAATTTCACTTAAAACAAGTGACAGTATCTTGAAATATGTTGGATCACTCCACTAGTAGCAAGATATTGTCACTTTGCCACAATATTGTCAAGTTGATTTGCATTAGAAAGAAGTAAGATTTGAAGACTAAAGAACTTGTTCCACTTCAGAGAGGAATCCTGAAGCAAAGCCGCTGAGCGTTCGGCGTGAATCATTTCCATGTAACATTGCGTTACAAAGCAAACAGTCATGCTTCCTAATGAATCATGTTGTTTTTTTTTGGTGCAGTCTTTTGCGGAGTGGGTTTTCAAAGAAGCGCCGAGGTGCACAGACGGGGTGGGTGGAGAGCGAAACTGGTTTATGGGCTTTGTTTACCCAGGGAGGTGGAGTACAAACACGGCTGACCTCACCTAATGTCAGCTGAGAATAAACAAGGCTTTGTGCGTTGTGGATCATATGAAACCTTGTAACCGGCGGAGGAATGGATGCTGTAATATCCACACTCAGACCCACTTACGTCTTGTACAGTAACTGACAGCTGATGGGGTTTCCCTCATGGAGAAAATGCTTCACGTCCTAGAGAACAAGCTAAGCCACTGACAATACATCGCAATATGTCAGACTTGCTTGGATCGCACTTGCCAACCTTGAGAGTCCATAAAAAGAAAGATTTTCAAAACTAAGACACATTATTTCCTGCAGTGCAAAAGCTGCTTCTGCGTCTTTTCATTTCTTTCTAAAATGATGATGATTTCTGATGATTTCTAAAATGATTCTATCTTCTCTTAAAGAATATACATTTATAGAAATTCATAAAATTACTTATTTCCAAAAAACAAGAAAAAACTCCTGCACACTGACGAAGGTCTTCCGGACTGAAATGTTTTAATAAAGTATCCTGTGCAAGTATACTGACTGTGTGCAGGAGGTTTTTTTTCTTGTTTTCTGGACTACACTTTTCTCCTATGCACCTGCCACTTGCTTCCCAGGTGTGCAGAAGCTTCACTTTTTACTATTTATATTTTGCAATTATATATATATTTTGCAAACTTGAACATTAAGTTCTATACATGTAGGCCTATAAGCGGTATAGGTGCATTTGGCTTTGTTAACCTTTTGGAAACGGCAGTGATAGTGCAGAACCTAGATTTCTTGTGTTACTCTTTTTAACATAATATAGTAAATCTCCCGGGAAAATCGCTTGGTCGTCAATAGTTCCTGAATGGATGACATTTTGTTAAGAATCACCTCTTGCATCTACACCTCTCTGTCATTTTAACACCTGCACATACACACACAGACTCCCTCCTCCCTCTATCTGTCTGTCTTCCTTCTCTCCATCTCTCTCCGTGTCTCAGTGGGACTTCTAGACAGAGAATGGCCGAACTTTGTTGGCAGTGTGCTCTCTGCTGCCAGACTCCCAGAAGTCATGTCATTGGTATTCCCAGTCTGTCGCCTCTGTGCTGCCTCCCCTCCCCTCTCCCTCTCCTCGGCACGACACACACATTTAAACTCACGCCTCGGCCTCCCTTCACTTCTGTCTTTTGTTTGCTTTTTCTTTCCGTCTTTGTTTCTTTCACTGTTTCTCTCCTCCCCTCCTTCCTTCTTTCCTACCGAGTTAGATCGAGTTACATCACCATTTAAACAATTTTCCAGCCGATAACTCGGTTTTGCAAAACAGAAATGCAGAGGAGTGCGTCCTAATTGAGTCAACGTTTTGGTCGGCTGGCCTTTTTCAGATCATGAAAAATGCAGACATTGACTTTTCAGACTTATTTTCCCTTGCAGACCTGTGATCTATTTCTCCAACAGCGCAGGTTAGAGAGCTCTATGAATTTTCCAAAGTCCAGATTCAGGTATTTATTGGCCTAGACTTTGTGCGATGCTTAACTAAGTACTTAGCCCAGGCAGATTTATTCTGCATCAGAGCGTGTGCAATAAGTTTTCCAAATGGTGCGCAGGAATCCAAAATGACCAGTGAACTAAAGAAGTAGAAGAAAGGCCTAGAAAGTCCAGACATGGGAAGAGAAATAGGAGCAATAAAAAGGATTAAAACTTCTTACAGTCAGCAGTAGAACCTCAGTAAGGACGGGGTTGAAGAGGCAATCGGCGGTCCTGAATAAAAACCTAGCTACACTGATTAACAGTAATAAGTTCAGTAAAGCTCAGTTGTAATTTTAGATTGCAGGAGGGAGAGAAGTCCTTCATCTGCCAGTAATGTACATGATGTTTGGTGGCTGTCCAGCTTGGCTTGGTTTTTCTACATTCCCTTTTTAAGGTGCCAGATGTCAACAAGTTGTTCTTATGTGTGTGTGTGTGTCAGTGAGTGTGCACGTGTCTCCAAGTGAAAAAAACTGAAGCGCACACAGATACATGACACACATCCACACACTACACTACAAAATGTGTGATTAAGGGCTTTACAAATCAACTTGATTTGACTCGACTTTTACACACAGAATCCAGTCCAGCAGAAACTTGGCAGAAAGGTCTCTGAGAGCTTTTTTTTTCCAGCTGGTGACTGCTGGTGAAGACGTTAAGATGCTCCCTAAAGTGCAGTGGGGAAAGGATAGTCAGACAGTTTCTCCAGCCTCTTTTCCAAGCAGGAATTTTCAAAACCCCAGATCACTTTGATTGGCAGCTTCACCCCTCCCCGGTACGAGAGAAGAACCACACACACACACACACAAACCCATTCATCTTGTACGGCTGAGAGGAGGTGAAACCATATAATTACAGCTGTGTCGCTGGAAAAGCACAGGCGCAGCAAAGCTCGATTAGATAGTCTAGATTTCCCCCTACTGGCCGTGACCGGAAGCGCACTTTAAATTGATTTAGTGGCTGGAGGAGACTGGTTTGCAGTCGATAAGCACATCACCTGCTGGTCTGGGCGAAGCTGAAGACACACGGCAGATACAAGCACAGCCCACACACTCAAATGCCCTCAAGGTATATTGACAGAGTTATAGCTTGAGAGAGTTGTGCAATTTACAGTTGTTGAGCTATAGATTTCCTGATATTCTAGCAGCAGTTCTGGCAGCAAAGACTGTAATACTGAAGGAGTGTGGGAGCAGAAAATGTCTTTGTATCTTCAAAACTCAAATATTTTCATTTGATTTGAATGGTTTGGCAGCTTCAGTCATGGGTCAACTGATTATTTAAAGCCACAGTCGTCATTGTACAGGAGCCAAATATTCTGGGAAATGATGAAGATAATGATTTATTTATGATAATGCAGGCAAATGGTATTACCCACAACTAGCGTGACCACTGAATCACACACACAAACACACACGCACGCAACACTCAAAACACAACACCTGCCGCTGAACAATGTCCCTTTGCAAGTCTATTTCGAGACCTTTTGTCAGAAGGTCATTTGGGTGCCGGGACTTTGCATACATCGTCTTTGGACGACGTGTTAAATATTCAAAACCTGACCTTTTGCAATGTAAGAGTTGAGAGTTGGAGAAGGAGCTTTCTGGGACGAACATGTGAAAGTTGAAAACACAAACATGCGAGCGGGAGCTTTGGTTCGCTCAATAAATCGACATACAGTACAGCTCCACTTCAAAGTCCAGTATTACCTGGACGCCTAAAGAAAGCTGGGCATATAGATCGGATCAGTATTCATGAATATGGTGTGTAGATTTATGAAACTCTCCTTCAGATGTTATGCATCTGTTCTGACAATATTGAATCCAATGCCACTGTTAGCACACCACATCATGATAGAGTGATGTGATGTGAAACTTTATGCGCATGTGAGATAAACCAGAACTCATGCAAAGTGTGACTGAATTTTGAATACAAGCCTGGGGACAGCTTACTTTATTGACATTCATACAGTAGCTTACATGCAAACAGTGCGTTGGACCGGCTTGCTGTCTGTGTGTCACATCTCATTGTGTGTGCGGAGCAGAGAGCGGAGTGCTCGATTGTGATTGTGTGTGAACGGTGGTCATTTTCTTGTTGCTCTCGCGGACGTCTAGACACTGTGGAATCACGCCCTCCGCATCCTCATTGTGCGCGTTGTGTAAATCGCCGAGCGCTCCGTCAGCCTGCGGCTATTAATAGTCAAGGCAGAGCTATAATTCAGCCTACAGTGCGAGCCGCGCAGCCAGCTGGTTTGTCAGGGATGCCGCACGCCTTACAGTGAATGTACAAAACATTGGGGACCACCTGCCATTTCCATGCTCCCTTATTGAGTTTGCGCATCGAATCCGTTTCCGTTCCGTTTCGCCCGCTGTGAAACGGAGATGATAAAGCGGAGGAGACTAGTGCAAGGGAGGTTTGTAAGCCTCGAGGCAGTTGGGACATGGGTTGTGCAAAGCAGGGCACAACTCAGTATAAGGTGTTGTAATAGGAAGATAGTAATGTGTGCACATGATGGACATTCTAATGCCATTTTCTGATTTTTAACTGAACATATGTGACGGTACATCATAGAAACTTTCCTGCCCCTCAAGCATATGCTCTCTCTCTCTCTCTCGCTCTCTCTCTCTCTCTCTCGCTCTCTGCCCATGGCTTATCATATTGCGTCCTCCCAATTTGTAACAAAAGGCTTTACCAGCGGCTCAGCAGTTAGCCTACGTCTCGCAGTCTTACAGCAGTCACTTAGCGCTTTCACTTCCAGGTCAAAGGTCAGACATCATCTTCGCCACTTGGGCCGCCGCTGTAGTGTGACTGACAGGGCCACATGGAGAGAGTTCTGGGGTCTCTGGGGGCCGAGGGGTAGCCAGGCATGGCAGGCAGGCATTCGCCCAGTCCCTGTGGGGATACTGTGTGCATTGGTGTGTAGATGCATGTGTGTGTGTGTGTGTGTGTGTGTGTGTGGGTGGGCACAAATATATGTGTGCACGCAATGTCCTTTGTGGGCACATGTATGGTCTGTATGTGCATAGATCCGTGTAGTGTATGTGTACGTGCACACTCATTTACACTTATATGTGCAGTCATTTATGTTTATGTGTGTGTGTGTGTGCACTAATTTCTGTGTGTGTATGTGCTGTACTGTAGCCCAGGTCTGGCGGTGCTCCATGGCCCAGGGCTAATGAAGTGCTAATGTCCCTGGTGTGTCCTTGTTTACTTAAATGCTAAACACAGGAGCATAAGGAGAGAGTCTGCCCCTGCTTAAGCATGACACAGCTTACACTTTCAAATCACAGTAACACATAACATTTCATGCATTTGCTACCTATATGGCACGATGCTCACTGGCTGTTACTGTGCTTTCATTTTGGATCTCTCCTAGAAAGCAGTGACAGCAAACCACAGCTTTTTCAGAGCCAGTGTAACATATTAGCAATGCTCTAGGCACTTCACCTGTGTCTCTGTGCACAAGGTAACATTTCCCTCTCTTTGTTGTGTCCTTCCTCAGTGGGTGAAGGCAGGAACATGATCCCCATGGACCCCAACGGCCTGTCTGATCCCTACGTCAAGCTCAAGCTCATACCAGACCCTAAAAATGAGACCAAGCAGAAGACCAAAACCATCCGCTCCAGCCTCAACCCCACCTGGAATGAGACCTTTAATTTGTGAGTGAATTAGCTGGTGTCGCCCATAGGCTCCGTCCTACAGCAGGCCCACTCGGTTATTATCATGTATTAACTGTGATGTCATTTGAACATATTTTTTTGCTGTCCCCCTATTCTTTTTGGATATTTATTATATGGTATTATGATTACTCTAAATATAATGTCATCATTACATAAAACACTACAAACGCTACTACTACTACTACTACTACTACTATCACGACTGCTATTACTACTACTACTACTACTACCACTATTACTACTACTACTACCACTATTACTACTACTACTACCACTATTACTGCTACTACTACTAATTCTACTGCTAATAATAATAATAACTAGGTAGCACTTTCATTAACAACATTACAGTGCTTACAGAGTTCTTTGCAAAAACAGTTTATAGTTTATATTCTTAACAGTTCTTAGGTATTTTTTTGATTGAAATTTGAACTGATGTACTTTGAATAATGTGTACATGTGCCATCTGTGTGTCGCACAGCAAGCTGAAGCCTACAGATAAGGACCGCAGGCTGTCGGTGGAGGTGTGGGACTGGGACCGGACCACCAGGAATGACTTTATGGGAGCGCTTTCCTTCGGCGTGTCGGAGCTCATGAAGGCTCCTGTCTGTGGCTGGTAAGACTCACTTCTGTAATCACTGTTGGTGGACAGAACCATGTGTCTAATTTTGTCATTGACCCTCATATATTGTTTGAAAATTATCCAGTGGGTTTTTAGTGGGTTTCCAGTTTCATGCCCACCGGCTATGAAACTCACTGAACACATAAAAGACCATGAAAAACACCAAAAGTCGCATGTTTTTTCTGCAACAGCAGCATAATGCAACATCGCATTGTAATCCCCACCATCATCCTCACCATCCCCACCATCATTGCCAGCACCATCTGTACCATCAACACCACCTTTCTGAACTCTCACAATATTAAACCAGTAAGCCATTAGAGGCCGTGCTTTACAGTAATGTTAATACAGCTAAGAGATGTTATAGGCATTGTTTAGCTGGTCTAAAATCACTGTAAAACACAACCTCTCATGGCTTATCGCTTTTTGCTTTTATAAAACAGAGGTGACACACTGCATTATGCAAAAAAGAATGCAAATATTCAATAAATAGTTTACTTTTAATCAACAATAGTTAAATAATAGTCATTATTCTTCCACCAAGCAATATAGTTCAGCCCTCATGAGTGTTTTTTCAGTTGTTGATGTAAATAATGAATATATCACTGTTATGCAGTATGCATTTATATATTCTAATATTATATCATAAATATTTAAATTAACTGCTATATGGTCACAAATGTTTCTATCTGGTGTTTTACAGCGCATTACGAACGTGACTCAGCCAATCAGACTATACGTAACAATAATGTAGTAATGTGATAAATATAATGATGGTTGTGCTGCCAGTACTAACAGTAATAGTGACCATAGTAGCCATAACAGGCAGTAATAGCACCAGCACCCAGAAACAAAAGTACAGTTAAGTATTGGTAATTTATCATCTTTATCTCCATTGCCTCTTTGCACCCATGCTGGTAAAAAAAACAACAAAAAAACACCTCATAAATCACAGCTGACATCCCAGGTTGCACATCGCACACCCCCCTTTGGAGTATGTAAGTTATGGTCTAGACTTTATCCAGTGACTTCCCTGGCACTGATCGATGGCTGCCTGGAACAACGGCCCCACCAGCTTTGCCCCAAAGGTGCAAAAGTTTCCCGTTCGGCACTTATTTAATTGACGACCGGCTTCAGGTCTGCTTTGAGCTGCCTCCTCTTAACCCTGGTTCATAAACACTGTGATGTATGTCATGACTTAGATGGTGCCAAATTCACTGGAGCCAAAGAGACTATCGGTTTATGATGAGCTGCATCTCCAGGCCAAGCGGGTGTAAATCAGTGGACGGGGGAGAAAAGACGACGGGAGGGTAGAAGGATAAATCAGCTGTCTCTCTCTCTGTCTTCCTTCTCTCTCTGTCTCTCTCTTCCAGGTATAAGATGTTGTGCCAGGAGGAGGGGGAGTACTACAATGTGCCCATCTCAGAGGAGGATGATGGGAACGAGGAGCTGAGACAGAAATTTGAGGTGAGGGTCGGGTTGGAATAAACAGCATACTGTCATTGGCTAATCTGGAAACTCCTGCTTTGAGCCAATTAACATGTCTATCTATCAATCTTTCTATCTATCTATCTATGTATTGATTTGTTAATCTATTTTTAACAATAGATCTAATATTTTGTCAGAATTCTGAGGTGACAATCGACTTAGTGTCTTCTCTAGAGTGTGTACAATTATATTACAGTTTCTCAATTCTGATACTTGTTCCTCTGTCTTTTAGCTTAATGGAAATACTTTCTTTTTCTCTCTCGTCCAAGGTCGCTTGTCTAAGAGTCTTTTCTGTTGGGTAACGTGTGAGAAATGTTCCGGTCTTTGTCTATATGCGATTAAGTTTGAGTCACCATTGTAGTCGATGCGGTACATCCGTAATCGACACACTTGTCACGCCTAGGTCGGTACCTAAGACCACTTATCATACTAAGCCCTTGAAACCTGGCGGCATCTTTCCTGAGCCACTCCGACTTCATTCATCTCATTTAATTAAATCCCGACAACTTCTTCCCTTCATCCACTATAAATGGATCTCTTTGCTTATCCACGTCTTCAGCTCTAAAGCAAGCGTGTCCGGCAGCATCTGGAAATGATACACGGACCGTCACGCGTTCTCCATGGCAACGGGACGTGCTGTTAAATTAAAAATGACGGTGCGACGGCTGCATCTTTCAAAGACCTCCTCACCTCATGAGGTTTTGAGCATCGGCGACTTTCTCCTCCACATGAAATCGGCAAACAGGGTTTTGTTCTTACATGAGAGGGATTCCAGTCTGGTGTCGAACTAACACAGCCCACCCACAGTCTCTGATGCATCTCTTTGAAATGGAAGTGCGCTGACAGATGTCTTATGATCTACAGAGGCGTTTTCATCCCAGTGGTTGTTTGACAACTGCATTATTTGAAGACTTGATTATATGACGCAAGGCCGAGGGTGTTCTGAACCCCCATCTTGTTGTATGTATCATCGCTCAGGCTAATCACCTAGGACGGTTGTTTCAAAAGATAGAAAGCACTTAACAGTTTTGCCGGCTGGTGTGTCAAATCTTTGATGCTCAACATCTTAGAACTGCACTCCACTCAGATTTTCAGATTTTCAGATTTTCAGTTGCCTGACCTTTTACTGGTCAGTGTCCAAAAGAGTTTTAGTCTCTTTGATGAGTTAAGTGCCCAGAAGTGAAGTGCCTATGATGTAATGATAAAGTTAAGCTTTTGAATGGACCATTGGTCATAGCCAATAGCCAATAGCCAACAGGTTGCTTGAGGTGAAAGCAGCCTGAATGCACAGGTCTCTTAATGACCAATGTGCCCGATTCTTCGTGTGCGTTTCTCCCTCATGTTCTCTACAGGTAACTTTTATTTCCTCACAGACGTGGTTTATAGAAAACGATTTTCTCAAGTAAACCATAATGAAGCTTGATAGCGTCCAGGTATACAGGAGTGACGTGTCTCACCCCCGATTGACTGACCTGAATTTTCCTCTTGATGACCATAGCACCTTGCCGATAGCGCCGAGGTAAAAAGAGACTTTTGTGAACAGCATTTGAGCGTCTAAACCCAGAAAGCGTCCGTCAACCTCCACCTCTTTGTCATTTCAAATGCTACACACCCACATACAGGAGAGGTCGCTGATGAGACACAACCGCAAGCTCCTTTTTTTTCTCGGGCCAATTTGCAACATCACTGTGTTTGGCCTGCTGCGAGTGAAGCAGCTCTGTCTGTGGCCGTCTGATTGTCTGTAATAGGGTTCGCCTTCTCAATGGGAGCCCAGGTCCCAGGAGGAGAGGTGATTTTTCATGGCATTTCTGCTTCACACAGGGGAGAGGGACGAGCAAGATGAGAAAGAGCGAGAGGGCATGATGTGACAGAGGTCGGGATTCGGATTCAAACCCACAACAATGCAAGTTCGTAGGATGTATCTTATCCTGCTAAAAAAAACAAAAAAAAACTCTAATAGTCTCATCACTCCCTGTCAATGTGTATTCTTTACTGCCAAGATCCTGTCTGGCACCTGGCTTTGACACTGTACTGTGAATTTAAAGCCCCAATGAGGATTTTATTTATCTATATTCATTGTAAATTCTCATAGATTACCTAAGATGTTTGCCTCATATATGGAAAATAAGCTTTTTTTTTTGACCAATTTTCATTACTCATCATAACTCAAAACTAGGTTTGTTTTACTTAAACATAACCAGTGTAAACAAACATTTTACAGCTTCAAAAAGCTCTTTTTTGCCTGTATGTACTGTACTTATGAAAGAATGAAAGAATTCCTGCGCCAAGAAACAGCCAATAGAAACAGTGAATTAGGCTGTAAGTCACTGTAATCAGCCAGACAGCTGTCCAGTTGTCAGTTGGAGACACAATGTAAATGAGGCCGATGATAGGATGACGACGGGGCATTTTGGGCCTTTTCTTTGGGACAGGAGAAGAGGATAGAGGGATGAGAAGATGAGGGAAGACAGAGAAAACGGGAGAATGGGAGTGCTGATGGAAGTCACAGCAGGTTTAGAAGAGAGTCGGTCCACCTGTCGCCAACATATGTACACGCCGTGGCCTGATGCATTGTGGTCCTGAGTCAGGGTGCCGGTGCTTTGTGTGTCAGTTGTCAGCTGAGAGTTCAACAGCTGGCCCTCCACCCTGCTCACACACACACACACACACACACACACACACTAGTTAGACAATAGTACAGCCCCCCAGGCTTTTGAAGTGTCAATCCCACGTCATTGCGATGACATATCAGACATCACAGCGGGACACCAGCACGCCCACACACACACACACACACACAAACAAATAAACACACACACAAAGTGATTTCAGAAAGGTTATGCTCTGTTTCATCTCACTCGACTTTTTACATTGATACACAAGGAACAACAACGTTTCCAGTCATTTGTAAAAGCAGCTACAGATGTGTATTGTTCTCAGAAAACTGACTAACTGTACCTGAACCTACCATATTTTCTTACTTTCAACCAGCCAGTTTACCAGATATACAGATATACAAGACTTACAGAATAGGATAGAAGAGAGGAAAGTATCCAGAGACATTGTAGTGGGTAGTAGTAGGTGAATTCCTCTAAAATCTTTTCTCCTCCTCAGCCTTTCTTCCTTCACAACCTTCTCTCTTGTGTCTTGTGTCTCCCTACCAGCTTTCCTATTTTCCCCATTATTTTCCATCCTGCCGATCGATTCTGACCAAAATCTCATCAGCTGCTTCACAGCCAGCGTCTTGCTTACCAGGGTGCTGCAGCTCTCCCAATACCAGTCCTATAGGGCCAATGGATCCTCCAGAAATCAACCCCAAAAGCACCCAATGTAATGAGATGAGATGTAATGAGACATGGATGTATTTCAATTTTCTGTTTATGACCTTATGACATGACTTTCACCACATTTTGCACTACTCTACAAACTTCGAAGTGTCAAAACTATACAAGAAGAGCATGACTAAGACCATTTTCATTGAAATCTTTTTACCAACATGTCTCATTACAGAGTGACCAATAAATGTGTTGAAGAAGACATGCCTTTGGTTGCTTTTGGGGTTCATTTGTGGAATCCACTGGCTCTATAGGACTGTAATGCAGATCCAAGTTGCTCTATAGTGAAGCAACTGATGGGATTTTGGTCAGAATCGATTACTATTATGGAAATAGATGGGAAAATAGGGTCCAGGTTGAAAATGACCAATTATTAAGAAGCACAACTTACGAACTTAACTACATTACAGACTTATAGATGTGTAGAATGTTTTTATATTTTTGTAAGGCCTGAATCACCAACACTTTGATAGTGTGTCTCCTTGTTCATCAGTCCAGTTGTTCTCTCTCCTCTGCAGAACAACTGCAACCCTAAAACATAACCTATTAAACATGATTCATGAAAAATAAACATTCACTTTCGATCATTTTCATTTGAAGAGTTGGAGGGTTTGAAGAGTTTAGGGATCAACAAGTTTGATCCTGTTGTCTTTATTGTATCTGTTTTGGACTTTATGGTCTGGAGAATGTCTCAACCTCTATCTTCTTTCTCCTTTTGCCTCTCCGTGAACCCCCCTCTGTGGTTCTTTCTCTCCCTTTCTTCCCCTAGCTTCCCGCTCTCTCCTGTGTGCTTGGTGAGACCTACAAAATGCCTCTTCATCCTTTTGTCTTGTCTGATCTAACGCCAGAGTTTCTCTCCTCTCTCTCTCTCCCCTCCCTCCTCCCCTCCCCTTGCCCTCTCACTCTCAGGACTGCCAAATTAACTATCACCTAAAGGTAGCTCTCCTGTCCTCTCCTCTCTCCTCTCTCCTCCTCTCCTCTCCTCTCTCCTCCTGTCCTCTCCTCTCCTCTCTCCTCCTCTCCTCCTCTCCTCTCCTCTCCTCTCTTCACTTGTTGTGGTGATTTGTTCCTCCAATCCTCCACTCCTCCACTCCTCCACTCCTCTTCTCTGATCATTTGTATGTGGTTCCAGGCTACTGCAAATAGATCAAATTTACTAACAATTTGTTCTGGGTGTGGGGCGGGGATCAGCGAAAGAAAGAAAGGGAAAAAAGCAGAGTGATATTTCTCCAATAAATCATTGTCTGTACCGGCCTTATGGCTACTTTCCCTCAGAATAGACACTGCCCAGCCATCACAATGTGATTTAAATGGAACTGGAAATGAAATTGCTGGCATTTTGGCACTTCAGTATAAATTAAGAGAGTTGGATAATGAAAATGGAAAAAAAAAAAGATAATTACAGAGGGATAATTTCTTTGAGCACCTTGGGGAAAGGCATTTGTGGGAGGAGATTAGATGCCACAGTTATTCCTCATCCTTTCTTTCTTTCTTTCTCTCTTTCCTTCTTTCTCTCTTTCTTTTTCTTTCTTTCTTTCTTTCTCTCTTTCTCTCTTTCTTACTTTCTTTCTTCTTTCTTTCTCTCTTTCTTTCCCTCTTTCTATCTTTCTATCTTTCTTTCTTTCTTCCTTTCTTTCTCTCTTTCTTTCTTTCTTCAGATAGAGGGTTCTTCTTCAGAGGTTTTCCTGTCAAAAGGGGGATTGTTAGTAAATGCTGACACCGTCATGCTCACAGTTCCTGTCTGTGTAACTGTGTGTGTTTGTGTCTATGTGTTGTATATCTGTCTTGTCTTGTCTGTGGATCACCCGCCTGTCTCTGTGTGTGTGTGTGTGTGTGTGTGTGTGTGTGTGTTCTAACCTTGCTGTCCATGTGTTTCTGTGTCTAACCTAGAAGTGAGTGGCCATGTTTCTTTTTTTCTTTTGATCTTCTCATTCACCTGCCATATTTTCTACTTCATCTACCTGGAAAGCATCTCTACTGTATTTGTAACCCTAGACTGTGTAATACACACTTAATGCATACAGAAACCCAACATGACCACTAGATGTCGCCATTGCACTTAAATACACCGCCAGTGCTTGCTGGCAGCATAATGAGCTGTTGTGTTCCTGTAGTGTGTGTGTGTGTGTATGTGTGTGTGTGTGAACTTACTAGGCCTTTGTCCTTGTATTTCTGCTACTTCTTATTATTCTTTCACCTTAACATCTAACTACTTCTTCATACTTCATAACTACTTCACACTGTTCCTATTTTAAAGGTATAATCCACTCCTCCTCATTTATTCTCCATACAAATGTTTCATGTTGCTTGTTATGGTAGTTTTTGTTTGTTGGTTCTTTCTTTCTTACTTTCTTTCTTTCTTGCTTGCTTGCTTTCTTACTTTCTTTCTTACTTTCTTTCCCATTTTTCAACTTTCCTCAAATCATACTGTGCACTATGCCAGTGCAGTTGGTATAGTGTATGTAAACAAACAACGACAGTGTAAACTAATAAAAATCATTCCGCACTGTGCTCACAAGCACACACGCTCTTTTAGAAAATGTGTTTCATCTATTTGTGACTAGAAATTTGTGCAGAAATACATGCCACTTTACAAGTAAAGCTTGATTCAGGTCCACCAGTCCTCTTCTGTGTGTGTGTGTGTGTGTGTGTGTGTGTGTGTGTGTGTGTGTGTGTGTGTGAATGAGTGAGCCGGCCATTGTGGTTCACCTCCTGCCTGTTTGTGTGTTAAAGTGTCACGAGTGAGTCGGCCGTTGTGGCTCGAGCCTACAGCCGCTCCGTCGGTGTGTTATCAAGTGCTCTGAGTGAGTCGGCCATTTTGGCTCCCTTCTCCCTGTGGTTTCAGGACCGGGCAGTTGCGGAAGACTCTGATCAGGTGCGTCTGAGAGGAAGGAAGTAAGGCTGCTCGCTCGGCTCGGCTCGGCTCGGCTCGGCCAGGCTCTTTTCACTGGCTAAAGCTTACAGGTGTGCTGTGGTTTGGTGTGGTCTGCTCTGCTTGGCCGCTCTCCGCTGTTAGTAGCAGACTATGGTAGACGCCATTAACCAAACTAAAGCTGCTCCACATCCGTTGTCATTCAGACTGCTAGTAAATAAGTCGGAACACTTCGTAATTGCTTAAGGTGAAATGTGACACGATGCCGTAAACTGGGATTTCTGTCACACCAGTTGTTATTGGATGCCGCCCCTTTTTTCTCATTTTGGGCGTCACTTTTGGTCAAAAAAGCAGTCTTTAAGAAATGTACAATCAGATAGTTGCGATTGCAAGTTTGGAACAGGATCCATAACCATGTAGAATAGACTGAGCATCCTGAAATGTCTTAAGAGCGAGAGAGAGAGTCATCCTCCCACATAGACAAGAAAGAACTAGAGCTTGATCATGCCAGTATGATTGGCTATTCCAAATATTCCATTTAATCCCTTTCTGACAGTGAATCAGAGTTTGGACCGATGGTTTATGAATAATAGCATTTGAAAGAATTTGAAAGATTTTGCCAGTCTGAAAAACATTTTCTTCGCACAGCAACATGAAACAACCTGTCGCTTCCTCAACATTTATCCAATTTAAATTCAGCATATCATGTGTAGTACTGTCTGATCTTGCTCTTCCGATACATATGAGAAAGCACACAAGTCTTCTCTGTCTCACATTTGCTGTTGAGTCATATTATTTTCCCCATAAAACCAAACTTTGGTGAAGCATTGCCAAAGCATTTAATTTTGTCTTTTCATCACATAAGAGATTTCCAATGGATGTTGTTGTTTTTTTTTTTTTACCATCAATTGCAATAGTCAGCGATGATAAAGAAGATATAGATGACAGAGTGGACTGCTTGGGATAAAATTTTGATATGCATCTTCTATAACCCTAGATTGTCAGGAAAAAGTGAGGGAAATCGACAGTTTATCGCACTATCATCCCTCTTGTGTAGTGTGTGTCGGTAGATTAGAGGTGTGATGTTGAGGTTCAGCATGGGTTTGGATCTCTGTTTGGCCTTGGCTGTGTGTGAATACTGGACGTGGCATTGTGGGGTGTTTGTGTGGAGAGACAGCGAAACGTACGGATAATCACTTTTTTTTTTTATCTTAGCTTAGCATTAAGAAAGTCATGAAAGTGTGTGTGTGTGTATTTCAGGGTGAGGCACTGCAGTTTTCTAGACGCCTTCTAGGAGCATCTTGCCCTCTTGGGAAACTGAGCATGACTTTGGCATGAAGGAAACTCACAGTGGAGAATCCTGTTCAACATGATGGAGACTTATTTGGTCTGGAGGTGCATGTGCAGTATGGTGTCATCCTCATCGTTCTTTTACATCGTTCTTTTTTCTTTGCAAGTGTCACCTAAAAATCATCGGTTTGGTTCGGCTCTCCGGCGCGATCACGACAATAGAAATGTATTTTTCTCTTTTTAACTTTGCCTTTACCAAATGAGGAAATGCAAGAGAAGAGATTTCAACGCCTGTTTCCAGTTCTGATGGGGCGTCTTCAACATGTGTTTTGCAGGAGATATATTGGATAAAAGTGTCCACCAATGAACAGGTGTAGTTACTGTATATAACGGTATACATGCATAAGTGTATGTGGCCAGACCACTGATGCTGGGCCTCAGTCTGAAGGAGATTATTAAAGGGTTACTTTGACATTTTGAGTTGTTTGGGCTTCTTCAGAAACTGTTCCTCATGGAAACCTTGGAGCAATGCTAGCTGCAAGCTTTCCCATTGGTTTCAGTGAGGATTGCTACCAGCGTTACAAAGCCATAGTTGGAAAACTTTAGGACAATATATGACAAGAAGACTAACCAACAAAAAGTCAAAAGGTAAAAGTATCCCTTTTAACATCAGTAGTCATGCATCCATCTTGTTGGGAGAAAATGGAGGTAAACCAGTGATTCACTTCACTTTCTCACTTGTAAAATCAGTAGTCTTAATGTGAGAAGTTTCAAGTCCCTTTGGCATCAACACAAGACATACAAGATGGTCTCTATGTTTCCTATACATACAATGAGATACAATGAATCTCTATTATATTTCTTTGCCAGGTATTTGTCATACAATGAGGAATCAGTTTCTCTCTTGGTTTTTCATGTGAAGAAGTTATTGGCTGAGGAGCAAATGCAAATACTTTTTTGCCCCGATAATGCGACAAGTGCATGGCAAAGAAACAAAACATCACAATGTCAAGGCATCTTTTTTAAGTTTCTAATAGGAACATATCCTACACTTGATGAAAATGTATCTGCTATGGAGCCATCTTCGTCTGTATCACATCTGCTCCACAATGGCACCACAGTTCAGTTTCATTCCACTCCATTACTTTTGAGTTCTGCTGTATGAAGTGTTGTATAGTATGGCTGTGAGTCAGCAGTGTGTGAGTGCACATAGAGGTAAAAATGGAACACTTAAAGCTGTCCTGTGTCATTTTAGGAATGTAATTCAAACCTATGAAATTACTGTAGTGGTGGAAAAATTAACGGATCAAGGAGGGAAACTGGAGCTGTTGCCCTGTCGAGGTCCCGCCTTCTCACTACATTTACAAAGAAGAATCCAACGCAAAGAAGCTTCTCCTAAGTTTACCATTGGTTCACTATATTTCAAAGATTTTTGCATATTATAATTAGGAGTTGTTTTTTTCTCAGCCAAACTACATAGTGCAGCTTTAAGTCACATGTGCGTGCAGTCAATCTGCGTTTGTAGATGTACGTGTGAATCTCTGCTAGTTTGTTGCGTTTCTCACTCTGTGTCCCTCTTCCCCTTGTCCCCCGGAGTGCAGAAAGCCAAGCTAGGCCCCACCAAGAAGGTGATCACCCCGACGGACGACAACCGCTCCGGCCTGCTGCCCTCCAACAACCTGGACCGGGTCAAGCTGGGCGACTTCAGCTTCCTGGCTGTGCTGGGGAAAGGCAGCTTCGGCAAGGTGGGAGAGCGGGGGAAAGGGGGGTGGGGGGTAATGTTACACACAAATACATGCAGATGAAGCTTCACAGACGCGTGAACATGTAGACCCGCACATTTATTCAACATTTATTTACTTCTTCCACCAAAATGCACCATGGTCGGCAGTAGCAAGCAAGTGTGAACCAATTATAAAAGAGGATAAATAAAGACAAATAAGATTCTATTGATATAAAGTGCTACTGGGTAGATCATTTATCTGCCGAATTTACCAGAAGACCCCAATTATTTCTAAAAGGTCTTACATCATGTTCTACCTGCCATGTATGTTTGTCAGTACATAAAGTATCATTAAATTATCCGATTTTTGAATGGAGTTTGGCATGACATCGTCTCCATACGATACAGAACGGCTCACCGGGGGCTTTTATTGTGAAAAGGAGAGAACAGAAACTATCAACAACAACAAAATAATTACCTCAGTTTGGAATGGATGGATTGAATCAATGTGAAATCAACACCACTTTTCCTACCCTCCTCTCTCTCTTTCTCTCTCTCTCTCTCTCTCTCTCTCTCTCTCTCTCTCTCTCTCTCCCCCCCCCCTCTCTCCCTCTGTCTCCGAAGGTCATGCTGGCCGAGATGAAGTCCTCCGAGGAGCTGTACGCCATCAAGATCCTGAAGAAGGACGTGGTGATCCAGGACGACGACGTGGAGTGCACCATGGTGGAGAAGCGCGTCCTGGCCCAGCAGGACAAGCCGCCCTTCCTCACGCACCTCCACTCGTGCTTCCAGACCGTGGTAGGTACCGCGCAGCGCTCCCGGACGCGCGGCGGGACGAGTCACGCCAGGTCGGGTCAGGTCAAATTAATTCACGAGGCGCTTTTAGCCAAAACAGGTTAGTCATCAAGCGCTGCGGAGAGCAGCAGAGGACGCATGTGACAAAAGCAATTAGAAAAGAAGAGGGAAACAAGCAATTATGAGGCGAAGGTTTGTGTGTGTGTGTGTGTGTGTGTACGTGTATAATATGTAGACAAATGCACACACACACACACACACATACACACATGCAAACAACAAGCACACATGCACTCAGAAAGTTCTGTGAAATTTTGTTTTACATAGTAATCTAACATATATCAATATCTAACATATTTTTCAGTCTTTTCTCTCTCTCTTCTCTTGCTTCCTTAATCTTTTTATGCTTTAAATTAACCATGGACACAAAGAAACACACACACACACACTCCTGCCCTGTACTCACACCTGCTCAAATCAGAAACAAAACTTCCTAAATGCCAATCCAGATCCTCTTCACAATAAGTTCCCTCATTGACTTTGGGGCTAATTGTCTTGGAGAGTCACTCAGGCTGTAACAGACGGCGGCAGCGTTTTCAAGCCGCGTGGCATCCATTTTGTGCCGGCATGGCGTGACTCTGATGAGGCGAACTTCTGTCAGAAGTCCGATCTGTGGCTCGGCAGCACAAAATGGAGGATTCGTAATATCATCAAGTCAAGTCAAATTTGTTTACACAGCCTTAAAGACAAAACACTTTGGTACAAAGCGCTTCACAAGGTTAAAAGAAAAGGATAGCATAATAGGAAACAAGCTAAACAGTCAGAAAAGACCAACACTTTTCAAAAAGCAGATAAAAAACAGCAGTCACTCTGAGAGGCCATAGAGTAAAAGTGGGTCTTAAAATTGTTTTTAAAAAATGGCATTCGATTCTGCTGCCTTATGCACATAACATAACAGTAAACAATTTAAAAGGTAAAAAAAGTGTGTTCAAGGAATGAAACAAAACGTATGATACAACAAAGTCACACACTCCTCTTTACAAATTTCAGAGGTTAGAGGTCATCATTCAAAATGTGATTAGCCCTTGCTCATGTTGTCACTAGTAGTAGTAGTAGTAATAGTAGCAGTAGTAGTAATAGTAGTAGTTAACTGAAACCTAAAAGAGAATACATATTTGTGCAGCTCCATGCAAATGCAAGATGTTAGTTAATTAGGGCTGCAGTAGACTCATTTAACAGTTTAACAGAAACAGCAATAGTTATAGGAAGATTGAGTGATTCCAGGACAGATGAAGGGGAATGACATCCTGCCCGTTACCTAGAATTAGTAAATGAAGAGCTTTGTTTCAAATGAGATCAATTCTTAAGTACAGTGACACTCATATAAAACAATTGCTGGAAAAAAAATGAATGGTATTATGTTACTTGTTAAAGGACAGTAGGTAACTTCAGTACTTGGTTGACAAAATGATAACACTTCCATACTCATACATATTTTAGAGATATTGATATATGAACTTCAGGCAAGGATTTTTTCCTCCCCAATATGGCTAGACACTTTAGCATGGACATCAACTCTTTGAATGCATCCTGCTCTGGTTACCTATAGATTTTAGGTCAAATGTGAGATAAAGCAGCAATGTACCTTCTCAAAATGCCCCTTGTTACACGTAAACCTGCCCAACCGTGGATCAGAAAGTCTGTTAGCAGAGAGATTTCTCTGAGGCTGAACTATAGGGGCTGATTAGAGCCATCACACCAACAGGAGGACAGAGGAAACAGGAAGAGACACAGCTTGGCATCGCTCATAGCATATTCAGGAACGCACACACATGTTCAATCTCAGACTCTCTCACTCACTTATTGTCACTCACACACACACTCTCCATCCTCCACTCCAGTATTTCCACTATGTCATCGCTCTGACTTTACCAAAAAAAAAAGGTTCCTGCCACAGTGGCTTTTTCTCATTCCTCTTTAACCTTTCAAACCAACCTGACAGAATTAAGATTTTCCTCTTCTTCTCTCTTAGTCACCACTGTCTATCTCTCTGCCCCTACTTATGGCGCTCTTCATCAGTACATTGGTCTGAAGAGACTGTCAGTCAATCAGTTTGTCTGCTCTGTTTTAGCATAGGGCCGTCGCATTGTGGTACAAATGTCTGTTTTCCTGTGTATCAATCTATGTCATTTGTGTCAGGTGAAAACCTCGTAACTCCAAATTATGGTGATTTTCGTGTTTTAACCTTTGTTGAAGGATTACATGCTCCTCTGTGGGTTGAGAAGATTCTGCAGCCCTTGGGTTTATGAAACCCTTTTCAAAACCAAGTAGTTAAACTCCAAAATGCATGGTGGTCAAGCTGAAAACAAGGCTGCTTTTCTTAGTTCCTGAAAAGTTTTTGGAGATTTGGAAACAGCGATTTTCTGTGTCACTGAGACTGACACTGTTACAATGTGGTCAGTTTTTGTGTTAGTAATCGATGATCACTTTCATGCAACAGACAATTTATTTGACAGTAAAGAACATGTCATCATGTGGTTCAGATTGAGCGTCAGCCCCAGTTAAGTCTCAGTCAGTCTCAATCCTTGTATGTTAAAAATTAGTTTTTGGTGTCAGTAAAGCTGAGTGTACACTACACGATTTCAGGCCCAGTGTAGCTGTTCCAGACAAGCTATTGAGATCTGAGACAAAATGCCCATGTCAGAAGCAGCAGTAGCCAATGAGAGCTCACGAGGAAACTGGGCATAAAAGGCACAAAATTAATATTTAGACATTATTGGTTATGGAATGGTGTTCCCTAGATGATCCTACATAGACAGTATGATCATCAAACAACCCGCTGTCTAGCTAGCTATTTTGATTGAACTTACATTATTCGGGTTTTATAATTTACCTTCAACTATCTGCAAAACCGACAACCCATATTTACTTTTTTTCTAACTGCTGTGAGCTTCATCTCAAATTCCATTTTAGCTCGCCTGCTAGGGAGTCCTTGCTCAACAGGCTGTATTTTTTTAAAGTTTTTGCATAGTCAGCTGAAAAAAAAAAAAAAAATCACATTTCGCATTTGTTTTGGCGAGACTGCGGGGTATCGAGATCCCTCGCGACTAAATCCAAGTGAAGAATTTTAATCTACAGGAAAGGTTGTTAAATGTGAGCGGTACTGAGATCTTTGTTTGACAGTCATGTAGTGTGTGCCCAGCTTAAGGGGCCGTCACTGTTGCACTGTGTGCAGCGAGGGTCAGACCCCTCACAAGCCCGGGCCAAGCTATGGTCAGATCTGCCGTGTCATGAGTAGTGAGGCACTGTCAAACCCGGTGAAAGGGGCTGTTGCTGTTGTACGATGGTTGGTTTATTTACTTGTCATGGGCACTAAGGGACCAGCACTATTGGACGAAGAAAATACTTCCTGACAGATGTCCATGTTGAGGTTTCTGAGGGGGGGTTTTGTTTGTTTTCCTTGGTTTTTGTAAAGCGCTTTGGTGTGGGCTTTTTAGGTCACCTTGTCATGTAAAGTGAAGCAGGAAAGACGGAATGGTTTAGACAGCGAGGTTAGAGCAGGCTGCTGCTGCAATACTGAACTGTATCTCTTTACTAAGGGTTTTGTCAGGATATACATTTAGAAATGGTTGTGAAGTATTACAGCTTTTGTGGAACTTTCCAGTTTGTTGTGGAAAATAATGACGTGTGTTTTTTCTCTCTCTCTCCACCCCCTAACTCCTCTCTTTCCCCCACTGGTTCTTCCCCCCTCTCTCTCTCTCTCTCTCTCTCTCTCTCTCTGTATCACGACAGGATCGTCTGTACTTTGTCATGGAGTATGTGAACGGAGGAGACCTCATGTACCACATCCAGCAAGTGGGCAAGTTCAAGGAGCCCCAGGCAGTGTAAGATATGTCTGTTTCACTGTAGCATTAACGACTGGTATCCGAGACATGCAATAAACTACGTGACAACAATAAATCATCTTACACTAGAAGACATTTGTCACGGAGAGATTCCATGTTCAGCCTTTGATACTGGAAAACATTAGTGGTAGAATACATGTTTAGTTTTAACCTTTGCCTCGTAGACATTTTGCACAGTGTTACATATATAGTGTAGCTTTCTCTTAGTGTTGTGCAGGTGAAGTCTGATGCTGGTTGGTAAGTCTGTAAATGTGTGGCTGTCATTGCAGGTTCTATGCAGCAGAGATTGCTGTTGGTCTCTTCTTCCTGCACAAGAAAGGAGTCATATACAGGTGGGTACTGGCTGCTGCACACAGGCCTCTCACAAACACACTGTTCTCCAGATTTAGTGGTTACATGTAAAGTAATAATCCACAACTTTTTAATATGAATAAATGTCCGTTTTGCTGCTGCCTATCGCCAGATTAATCGCTTAGAGCAGTGATTCTCAACCTTTTTCATATCAAGGACCCTAATTTAGTCCACATTTGGGCCACAGACCCCCATTTGTTGGACCCAAATCTGAGAATATTTTTATTGTCAGATATGATTTTGTCCAGAATTCCATGACTATCTCTATTGTAGGTAGAGAGATAACAGAGAAACTGTGATCAAAACAGTCATTCTTCTACATTCTCTAATTGTGTTCACTTATTGTAATTGAAATAATGGTGGAGTTTAACAATTCATCAATTTTCTGGGGACCCCCTGGAACCTCTCAAGGACCCCTGGTGGTCCCCGGACCCCACGTTGAGAACCACTGGCTTAGAGTAAGGCAAGAGTGCTAAAAAGTAAAGCAACCGTAGTCGAGCTAAAAGTAGAGTGAACATCAAGATGAGAAGCACTTTATGATGAGAAGGGATGATGAGGGGTGATGAAGATATGGCTCTTTTTTTTTTTTTTCTCACTGGAGCAGTTGAACGGCACCGAGACTGCAGTTGTTGAGGGTGGAGAGTTATTCATTCACTTCCCTCGCTCGCATTTTACCAGCAAGTCTTGTGATTTGAACCGGCACCTTGCCAGTTACAAGCCTGCCAACTCTGACCGTTACCGGCCAGCTACCGTGGCCACCCTGCTTTCTTGAAGGACTTATCTTCAAGGACTACACCAAGTTTTTGGGAGTTTTGCCCATGGGTCACCTTACCCAACATGTAATGAGAGGATTGGCACCAAAATCTTCTCTGTGTCTAGAAAGTTCTGTGCGGTGCACATGCTAACGCTTTAGCATACAGTATGTATAATCGTAGGCAATTAGCATTATTTAAAGTATGAAAATAAGCGTTTTAGGAATCCAAAGTTGGTCTTGATTTTTTTTATATGTCCTTTGGATTCATAACTTCTGAAAACAAAATCTCAATCTTCATCATTAGTGAAGTCCATTACAAATCAACAGTATAAAAAAACTGCTTGCTAACTTCGCTCATTTCGCTCAAAGTTAGCTTGAAGTCTCGTGGGAAGAGAGATCTTCTGCCAATGAAAGTAGCCTAGTTCCAAAGAGCATTTTTTTTGTTTATTTTACCAAACTCTAAACAAGCCTGGCAGGTTGAGACATGTTTCATTCAAATTAATTAACTATCCAGCCTTAGAGCTGCTACGATTCCTTATTTTCTCACTCGTAGGATAATGCTAGTCGCCTAAGATTGCTTAGCATTCTGTATGCTAAAGCGTTAGCATGCGCACCAGGCAGAACTATCTACCAGAGACGCAGAGACGATTTTGGTGCCAATCCTCTCATCACATATTGAGCTAAGGTGACCAATGGACCAAACTCCCAAAAAAGATCGGTGATGTATGGTAAAGAAACATTAGGACTGAAAATATGGTGTCAAGATGAAACCGAGGCCTCATTTGAACGTTCGTCTGCCTCCTCAGGGATCTGAAGCTGGACAACGTGATGCTGGACTGCGAGGGCCACATTAAGATCGCCGACTTCGGCATGTGTAAAGAGAACATCAACGAGGGAGTGACCACACGCACCTTCTGCGGCACTCCAGACTATATAGCCCCAGAGGTAAGGCTGAAACATGTAGAGACGTGTCTTTGAGCGTCTGTGTGTTTTTGTGTGAACGAGTGTGTGTACTGTATACGTGTGTGTGGACATGTCTGTGTACATGTGCTTCGTTACGTGTGCGTGCATGTGTGTTTTGCTGCATGAGGTCATCTCTGTCACTGTCTGGGCTGAAGTCTGTGTCACCCTTGCGCTCTAGATTAAGGTCACTGCCTCAGGACAGACACGCACACACACACACACACACACACACACACACACACACACACAAACACACTCTAATGACGTAAGCGGCCCAGTCAGCCAGACTCCCTAGTGTGACCGCCGGCAAGTCCAAACTTAACCCAAACGTACAAGCTGAGGTCCATATCCTCTGTTAGGCATCCTTTTAATATAAGCGTTCTGTTTCGGTCAGTTTATGCGATTAGTATTTTATACAAGACAAATCCATCTGTACACACACAGGCTTTTGATCCACAAGCAGCGGAGCTTTTCATTCATGCTCGGTCTTTTTCTCCAAGGCATAATTATCCTGGTTGGCTTTGCCCCCTTTGCCTGGCAATGTCCCTGGAGTAATGTGGACTTTTGCATTTTGTTGCTGATAATGATCTCATATTTACATGAATCCCTATGAATGTGCACTTTCCTTGTTGAACCCTCTTGAAAAGTGTCCTTGTATTACACCAGTTATATAGCTGTGTCCTAAAATGGTCCTGGTACTTAAAGGTAGCAGTCTCCTTATTCAGACTTTTTTATTGTTCCCTGTCCATGCCAGCAATTCCAATGCACCAACATAGTTTGTGGTCTTTGTCCATTATTCAGCAATTGTTCCCTGTTTAATGGTGGGCTGGGTTATCGATTCTCTTTAAAACCCCCACTAGGAGGTTAATTCAGTCCCACGGTCGCCGGGCGAACATGCTGTGACCGTTCAGAGTCAGACTGATGCTAATGCATCAGCCAGAGATGACGCAGCAGGGGGCTGGAGCGGCCACTCTTTCCACTTCACACACACAATGTTGCACGATGTATTGCTAGTACATGCACACATAATGTCACACATGGTCGCACGCATGCCAGCATCACATGCGTACACACACACACACACACACACACACACACACACACACAGGTCTACATGCACACATGCTCTCAAT